>NW_017729019.1:11200479-11216968 GCF_001723915.1 Gavialis gangeticus | reverse complement strand
CAAGTGTTTGCATTCAGAATTGTCCAGCACCGCTTAAACAGAGGGGAAATTGCTAGAAATGGTTCTGCACAACATTAGCTTCTCTCTGTGGGATCAAACAGGAGTCCAAAGGAAGCAGCTCAGGGCTCACTGTATGCTCTGCCGTCCTTTTCCACTCCACATAGGCACAAAGGGCTTTGTCTCTGAGTAAGAGGAGACCCCAGGGTGGTAAAAATCAGGACTTTAACAGCTGTGTTCAAAACCACTTGTACTTGTGATGAACTAAGGAGCACGTAGGATTAACTGTCCACACCCGCAAGGTCAAGGGGCTGCTCACATGCAGGAAGTCACACTCAGGTGCAGTTCAAGCCAAAGTCAATGTCAAAGTCAGCGAGCAGCTGGGTCTGCAGATAAGGCAGGCGATAGGATGGAGTCGCACAGAGACATTTATTGTAAGGGGGATTTGTGGAAAGAGCGGTGGCACTCTGCCAGAGCCCACCCTGGCGAGGTCCCAAAGAAATCCTCAAGCACCTCTCGCGACTTGAGGTCAGACCAAAGGCATGAGCCCCCTACAGCCTACTAATGTCTGCTTAATATCCAGCCTTTGAAGGGCAAATGCAAAGATGCAGACATCATAAACAAATAGGGCATGATATCTTTGTGAGATACGCAAGACATGCCTGCTACCTGGTATGTGCAATGTTTGATCAAACCAGTTTAGCAGGATACAGTCTATATAGACAGAGTAATCCAAGGCACCCAGGGAGGGAGAAGAGGAGCTGTTCCAAAGAGAAGTCAATTAAATTATACAGAGTGAGAAAAATTAACCACACTTTTAAGAGAAGTTCTTCCATAAAGGGGGAAGCTGTTATGGCATACATAAGTGCTGTATGTATAACCACCACGGCACTCCTGGTTAGTGTTAAAGCATAACTCAGATCACTGACCCCAGCTCTCACAAAAGTGCACAGATGAGGGCATAGACTGGCAGATCAAGTGCAAGGCAGGGGTGAGATCCTAGCAGCGTTACGGTCAGCGAGGAACTCCATTCGAGTCCAACAGAGCCTAGATGGTTTCACGCGTTGTGCTGAACTGGGACCCAGCTGGGCCCCAGTTTTGCAGCTATAATTTCTGCATTGTGGCACCCTGCTGCTCTCCCTTCCCTCTTCCACTCTGCAGGTGGAAGCTGGATCCAAGGCAGTGCCGGTATCATTGCAGGGAGAGGGGCAGGGGTGCAGCAGGTGGGTCCTGAACCAGCTGCAGCAGTCTCAGAGAGTACTGGCCTCACAGGCTGGGAGGAAGAGGAGACCTTGAGAAGTTCTAGGAAGTTTTAGGAACTTGAGAAGTCCCTAAAAGCTGGTGCAGGCACTTCCAGCGCATAGGAGTGCTGGAGGCAGCCAGACCACTGACCATTGCAAGGCACTGAGCTGCTCTTGAATACAGTGTAGTTTCTGCGCCTGGGCACCAGGACTTCCTGCACCTTGCCTTCCCCAAAGGGTGAGGGCATCCAGACCCTCCACACAGCTCCGGCTGTAGTGCAACCAGCCACTACACCGGGCTAGCTTGAAAAAATGTGCCAGGAAAGTCTCTTTACTCTTGGAGAGCACAGGAGCAAAGAGGAAGAAGGCACAGCAGCATTTAATTAGGAAGGTGACATCCAGTGAGTGACCCACAAGGCTGCCCAGGCCACACTGGTAAGCAGAGCGGCTGGGTGCAAAGGAAAGAGGGGAGGAAGCTGGAGATCTGCTATAATACCCAGCCAGGACAGCAAAACAATCATGACGTACTCCAATGTGAAATTACTCTGGATCCCAGCAGAAGAAACGCCTCTGGGGCAACCTCACACTGCTCTGAGGATCTCTGGGCACAGAACTTGTAACACTGATGCCCCCAGGTTTGCCTGTGTGTAGATAAGCTCCTGGGGCGCTTTGTGAATGTGTGCACTGTTTCGATGCTCTCCTTGGAAAGGTGACATAAAACAGGGGGTCCTAGGGCAGACATTCCTAATTCCTTCAGCCTTGGCCTGGCTGTGCTGGACAGGGATCCCAGGGGAGTAGATAGGTCAGTAGCCTGCTCTTTTGGTAATCCCACCCAAATCCTGCACTTAGGGGGACATTCTCTGTGCCCTGGTAAGTAAAGCACTGTAGTTTTATTGTATACGCCTTTCCCAGTAGCAACAAGATACAGGATATCCCTGCTACTTCAGCAATCACTGCAATCCCTTCCCAGCGGGTCGCAGCCTGTTCCCATCTCTGTCCCTGTTTACTGAACATACACATCATGCTTCTCCTAAAAATACAAGTGGAAATATTATTTAATCAAGCACAGCACATGTGTGGAGGGTTTTTTCCCCCCATTAATACAAGTAAACCCATCTGTTTTACACACCAGATAAATACCAAGCGGTGTACTAATACTGTAGCAGCAGGATGTGCTGGAAAGCAATAGGGCAGGAAAGCCCGGGACCTGCGTGGGGCTGAGGAAAGAAATCGCTGGATGCCAGAAACCCCTCTCAGCTGAGAACCTGCCCATCCAGGTTCCCCAGAGCTGCTCCTGGAGCTGGAAGGGGGATCACAGCTAAGTGACAACCACAGTCTGAGACTGCTCAACTACTGACAGCCATTTTCTTTTGCCCAGCAGGTAGCTGATCCCTGTTTACATGAGCCCATGAGAGGGACAGTCTGGCTGGGTTTGCTTTTATCAGCAGCAGAAAGGTGCATTTGGGTGCTAGCTGCATCCTTCAAAGGACACTCCCAGTGACACAGATAACTACGGAAACCAGCAGCCTGGCATATTTAATCCTCTCTTGAGGACCGTGCTTTACAGAGACACATGCAAGCTCTTTTCAGGACCAGAGCTCCAGAAATCAAGCACTGAAATTCAAGTCGCCTGATTTTCCAAATGGGCACTTCCTTGGGAGAAGGAGGTCGCTTTCATTCAAGTGCCTGACAATATAAGAACGCCTGTTTGCTTCCCCTAACCTTGCCGTAGGACATCTCGAACTGCACCTCTCCTGACATTATCCTTTGAAAGCAGGTTTATGTGCTGGCACCACAGCTGTCCCAGGGATACTTGGAATTCCAGCCAAAATAGCACAGACACCCCGCACGGGAACCACATCACCCGCTACTCGACGGCTCCTCTCAGAAATAAACACTACCGAGAAACATGCAATTAAGGCTAAATGGGAACAACGTTGCATATGTGGAATGTGCGCATTTTCATTTGGAATGTAAAGAGCTGCCAAAGTCATTAAAGTTCACAGACAGAGCAGTCAAGATGGGGACAATGCCATACAGACTGCAATAGAAGATAAAAAAACCTCAAGTCCATTTCCTGGATGACTTATTACAGGAAAGGGGTGTATACATTCGTGGCATAGTTGAAAGCCCAGCACCTGCAGTGGGTTGCATAATTCAAGAACACAGCGCTCCTACAAAATATTTCTTATATAAGGCATATTACTCGTGCAACAGCATGGCAAGTAACTTGACTATTTGTGAGTAGCTCACGTAAAAGAATAAATAAGTTAAAAAGGTGGGATGTAATGCGTCTCTGCTTTGATTTCTCTGTGAGAGTTTGAAGTTGTAACTCATAGGCAGGAACAAGACAAACTTCCTGGTTGTGACTGCTTTATGACTTGCTGTATTTCACAGATGTGACATCACACCTGTAAATATAAAGGAGAGGAAAAACAGGGGCATGTTGAACTTTACAGGGGTTAGAAACTAAGGACTAATGGGCAAAGCGGAGTCCGTCCCTTGGAAAGCTGGGATCCTGGAATATCAGGGCAGTGAGGCCAAGTCTCAGAGGCACGTAGGGGGCTGAGAGCCCAGGTGTGGCCTGGGCAGGCAGCCTTGTCAGGAACACGCCCAGCACTGGGGACACAACTAAATCACTCTGTGAGCAACACATGCCAGGTCGTTTTGGGATCCTGAGTGAAGGCGATGAGCTACAAGCAGTAAGTACCAGTGGGATGCACTGGCCCTGGAAATGCTCCAGCTATGGATGGCATCGTATTGCACTCAGATTGGTCCAGCGCCACCTAAACGGAGAGGGGAAATGGATGCAAAGAGATGTCTCCGAAGGGAACGGTTCAGCCGTGCCGCAGTGCAGTTGATTCACTTCGTGGGGTGAAACACACTGCTTGGTATGTGGGACAAGGGGGATGGCATCGCCCGGCTTTCCCCCGTCTGTACTGTGGGGCAGTGGGGAAAAGTGCTTCCACGCTCACCGAGTCCTATGGCTCCGGTAGCATCATCTTGGGAAACAGCCCATATCCTCGCTGGAACAGTTACGTGGGGACTAACTCCCTATGTAGTCCCCCAGCCATTCTCCACAATCCCGCGATGGTCTGCAAGGCCAGGATGGGTCATCCTTGTACGGCACCAGGTGCCCTCAGGTCTTTCAGTCCACAATGAATGATAGGGCTGCAGGGTGGCGTGCAAGGAAGGCTGGTGGCTCCCTCAGTGCCAAAAGTGGGGGAACCATTGCCTCAGGCAGGTAAGAACCCAAATCTCGTGGAAAACGGATGTTGGCACCTTAGTTATGGAGGTGATCTTGAAAATAAGACTCTTGGAGCCTTGCAGGTACAGCATCAGACAGACCGCTAAAATGTCCCCGTGTATTATAAATGCCCCCGGGATGCTGGCTCCCTCCTCACGCACCACGGCTCTCTCCCCCTTCGTCACCAAGCTCCTGACTCCAAACTCTCATCCTGTTTCTGCTGCAACCGTGGGATCCCTGGGGTTGTTTTTCTGTCCCCTGCGCTATTTTATTTGAAACAGGTGATGTCCAAAGCAGGCGCATCACCCTTGGGGGCTGACAGGGTTTGAATGCCTGGGGCCGGCAACGCGGAGGAGCGCGGTCTCCGTCATCATGGCAGTCGGCCCCTTTGCAGTTGTTTTCTTTGCCCACGTTTGTTCTAGGTAGGGAATGTGAGAGATGTGTCTTGTTCGCTGCTGGAGGCATGTTTGTTTAAAGGGTAGGGTAAAGGCCTGCTGCATCACTGGCATTTGCTAATCCAGTTTCCACCCAGAGGAACATAAAGCATTTAAGTGATGTGTGAAACCAGCTGAAAAAGCAACTGGGGGAAACAAGGCCTCAACCCTGCCTCGAGCTTCATGTGGAGGGAAGATTTCCTACCTCTTCCTCCTCCACCACAGCCACCATCTGAGGGGCTTTGCAGCTGTGGTACAGCAGAAAGTACTGGTCCTCAGACAGCTAAATCTGGCACAAGAAAGACATCTGGAGAAAGAAAGATCTCCTTAGGGAGACGGATCCAGCAGTGAGAGCATCACTGGGCCCCTAGCTACATTTGGGGAACAGGTGAGAGGCGCAAGCTTAATTTTGCAGCATGCCGGCTCCCTTCTCTCAAAGGCACTAGGTGATGTATAGCAGCGTTTGGCTGACGGCCCTATCTCATGATTAATAGGTTTATGGCCGACTGCTCAGAGCCAGATAGAAAGGACAAAAATAGCTCGGATAAATAAGCCAGGGCATCACGGAAAGCAGGAACCCTCTTTGTACAGTTAAAAATAAAGCTAGTCCCTAAAGAGTTTATTTTGGACGCACAAGAGGAAAGAGGATAATTTCTTGGGGGGAAATCAAATCAGTTTACATTTGGTTCCTAGGGCACCATCCTGAGGAGCACAGGTGACAAAGACAAGTCCCAAATCATTTCTAGTCGGTTCAGCGTCTGGTTTTCACTGTTTATGAGATATCGGGACCCTGCATCGCTCAGTGTCACCGAATCAGCCATTTCACGGCTGTTCCTGCTCTGTCTGACGGGCACCGGCACAGCCCTGTTGCGTTGGGGTTGCAGGCACTACAGGGCAGGAGACTCATATGTGTGTCCATCTGCCTTCTCTCTTTGCAGGTCAAGAGGGCTCCTGCCAGAGCCTGCATGAGACCGCGGGGAAGGAAATCTCCGAGGCACTGGAGGAGTCCTGCGTCGCGAAGGAGCGTTTGTCACCAGCAGCGTGCTGTAAGGACCAGGCGTTAGCCTCACTGCTCCTGGTGTTGTTCACCCCGGGGGCTACAGGCCAGAATTGCTCAAGTTTGTCTTCTATAAAATGAGTAACTCAGGTTCATACAGCCTGTTTTACACAGCGCAGAAGCCAATCTGTGGGTATTGCCAGGACACTGGCCGCACCAGGAAGGCGATGGATATTGAGACCGTGAACGTGGTGAAACGGAGATCCGCCACTGGGAAAAGATCCATGTTTGGCTGCAATAAACCCAAAGCAAGGATGCAATGCCTGAGCGTCTTGTTTATGCAAGACAGTCCAGCCTAGAGCAGCAGTTCTCAACCTTTTTTGGGTCAGGACCCATTTATAAACATCCATGGACAGTCCCCACCCAGTGCCCCTCACTCCTGACCCTCCGCCCCCCGGCCCCAGCCCCTCAGCGTGTGGGACATGGTGGGGCTAAAGCTCTGCCAGCTCCAAAGGAAAAGCCACGGTTATCCACATTGTTCTCCTTTAAAGGAGAACCCATTTTTAAAGTTTGTTCATGACCCTTTCATATATACTTGCAACCCACTTTTGGGTTGCGGGCACAGAGTAGAAGGCAGCGAAGAGCCCATCTGCCCGGCTCTCAGATCGCCCAGGAGAGCTGCTGCAGGAGCTGCATCTTTTGGAGCTGTATAGCACATGGCTGTGCCAAGCTTTGCACAGCTTCTTCCACAACAGCTCCTGCTGGTAGGTTTGCCACCAGCTGGTGATTTCAGTGAAACATCTTGTGGTTACAGCCGGTGTCTGTCATAGCGTGGCAGTGGCATGGCAGTCAAAGAAGGGTTATTAGGCTGAGTCATGCTGTTCACCAAGAAATGCATTCAGTCTCACAGAACTGCATTGCCTGGAGTGTCATACTATGTTTGATATAAGGAAACACATCTGTCATATCCTTTGGGATTTGGGAATGCCTTCAATCAAGGCATTTGAGACTCGAAGCGCAATAAATTCCCATAGCCATGCCCCAAGGAGCACTGGGCTCAGCATAAAACCTGGGATAGATTTTCCTAGGAGCTGGTTTCTGTAGCTGTTCCACCGTCCTGGTCAGAGCCTGGAAAGCAGAATTGCCCCTTCATGTAGTAGGCTCTGCAGAGGTGGGCGAGATGTACACAGCACGTCAGAAGGCAGCTTTTGTGCATGCCTTACAAATGGGGTTGGGTACTAAAAATGGAGCATCTGCAGTGGGACCTGGAGTGCAGGATCAAAACCTCTCACACTGCACAGGGCAAGCAGGGTAATTTTCTAATACTTTGAAGATTCAGCTGCATTGGCAAAAGGCACAGCTATACCAGTTATTCTGTGCCTTCTGCAGCAGTGCAAGAAAAGGGGACTCCCTCCTGCTCCAAACAGAGCATACCCTATCGGTGCATGGTCCAAAAGTTCTCCCATTTTTGTAGTTTGACTCAGTTATTAACAGAAACAAGAGTTACGCAGCTTGGCTCTTCCTAGCTTTACCTGGAGGGACCCTGGTGTCCCAGACCCTCCTTTCCTGTGGCTAAAGGGTCATCATGCACTCCGTGCCGTAGTAAAATGAACAAACCGCACCTGCTATTACAAGACAGGAGAAACGGGCAAACTGTGGGGTTCGGACTTGTACTAACAGAGCAGGGCGATGAACAAATGCTGCCAACCTTTTAGATGCACCATTCATCCGAGGATTTTGGAGCACTTTTTGTGCCCCAATTGATTTAAACTCCTGTGAGGTTAGGGAGCATCGCAGCCTGGCTTTGTGCTGCAGGGGAGCTGAGGCCCAAAGGAGCGTTATTCTCTGCTTTGCTACTGGATTGCCTTTCCATCACTGCATTTCACTGTTCAGAAAGCTCAGAAAATGCTTCTACTCATCTGGGAGGGAAGGAGTGTCCAGGTTAATGCCTCAGTGTTTGCAGGGCTCACTACCCCTCTGAGACGAGGGCACGTCTGAGAACCAATGCACATTTACCATTGGGCTCACACAGATGCCTTACCAACATCTGAGATGGGTTCCTGGGCTGGAGATTCCTGTTTCCCCTGTCAGGATCCTGCACGGATCTGAATTTAGTGCATAAACCAAAGATAAAGAAGCCACCACCTTGATAAGCACCTTGAGAAGCAGGGAGTCTGTATGTGCCAAATGCTGGATTAGTGTGTCCTGTTTAATCCCGAGGTCTATTTTCATGTCAAACGCACCCTCCTGTAATTCCACCTGTTTATTTTAGCAGATAGCCCTGATTTGCATGAGGGGGAGAGCAGCCCTAACTCTGTCCTGTGTAGAGAACAGGCTGACTGCATTCAGGATCTCGAGCACAGCCCCCTTTTATGCCCTCAGCTGCTGCAGCCCTAAAGCAGCGCTGCTTCATTCAGACTGGGCCAGAGGACTCAGCTCTTCACATTTCCTTCAGATCTATGTATTTTCAGTCCTCCTGCGATTGCTGCATCTCAGACCTGACAACACCAGCAGACCTTGTCTTTATTCACGTGAGGGCCTTTTGCCAGTGCTGTAGAGCAGATGAGAACTGGGGATAGATGCTGATGTGCATTGTTATAACACTGTTGAAGTCGACAGCGCAGGCAGATTTCACCAGCAGCTGATACGCTCTCGAGGCATCCTGCCTGTTCTCAGGGCTAGCTGGTATTGGAAGCAATTCTCTGTTCCTGATCTTGTCCCAGCACATCCAAATCTGAATCGTTTCTTCCTCTCCCCGACTTTTCAGGTGGAAATTATTGACCGGTATTGAAATTCTCCTTCGGGCATAGTGGGCTTCTAGGGAAGATATAACAAGGCAGTAATAGCCAAGGGGCTTCTGAGTCTGTTACTAGCTACTCTCTTGGTTCGATTTTAGTGCAAGGGTTGTCACTCAAATGGTCTGGCACCACGTCAGAACTGAAGTGGATTAAGCGATTACACCAACTTGGAGCAAATCCTTCGATCATAATCTCCTGCTGGGGCTGTAATCTGAAAGACTCTTCTACATTTTACTTCTTTTCTATTTTAACCCTGAACTCCTGATGCCCCTGCTGGGTTTCCACTGCTGGCCCATCCCTTATTGGCCCAAGAAGGATTTGCTGGGTACTTAAGTACCAGGTTTGAAGAGGGTTGTGCAGTTTAAAATTGTCCCCAGGGAAGTGCCTGACGGCGCTCTGTGACCCATGACACTGAGCTGGAAAGATCTGTGGGCTTAGGTGGTTTGGTTCCCTTTTTGCGTTATAAATCTCACAGTATTGGCTCTTCTCGACATTGAAAGACAGAAACCAGAATTTTGGGGGGGAAAAAAGGAAGATTAGAAACGGCTGCTACTTTTCCAGAGAAGCACAGCAGTCTCTGTTTGTGGAAATGGGGAACATGGATGGAAAATCAGTCGAAGAACTGAGTGCCACCGAGTGCCACCAGTGGTATAAGAAGTTCATGACGGAGTGTCCCTCAGGCCAGCTTACTCTGCATGAGTTCAAGCAGTTTTTTGGCTTGAAAAATCTGAGCCCAGCATCCAATGAGTACATGGAACAAATGTTTGAGACTTTTGACTTCAATAAGGTAGGTATTACCATTCCTGATTTGTGTGTGCACACACATGTGATGTGCTATGGTCTGATTCTCCATTGTCTTGTATGTTCCATAGTGATTTTGTGCTAATATAAAATGCAAATTTGTCCCTTGCCGATAGTGGCGGTAGCCCTTTATACCTGGCTCTACACTCATTACATGTAGGATGACTACCCTGTACAATTTGAGAGATGCTGGAGAATCAAGATCACATATTAGAAGTGTGTGTCAGTCTGTTAAATGAATATCACTTGTGAGTGTGTTATATAAATGCAAGTAACGGGGGAAAAAAGGAAGCTCGGCAGAAAAGCTATATTCACTTTTCTTTCAATTATTTTTAATTGAAAGATTCTCTCTTTTCTACATCTTTTGTCTGGTGTTCTGTAAATTCTTTATAATAAAATAACTTTTAATCCCAAACTGCCTATTGTTAAGGTAGAAAATAGAACTGGAGTAATACTGCAGTTTCCACTCAACTGAATAACAATGAATTATAAATCCACTCAATGCAACATTTTACAAAAATAAAGTCAGTTTTATTATTGCTCCTTGTATTATAGTTTCTGTTTTCATTTTATGCATTATTGGCCTTTTTTATGCCCGGCTTCCCTTTTTCTAGCTTTCTCTTATTTCCAATTGCTGGTTCAAACAAAGTATATTCCTCCTTGTCACAAGCTACCATTAATAGCAAAAGCACAAAGCAAGCAGCAATCGCTGTGGTGGGCTGTTCTGCTTTTCTGGATGGACATGGTTTTGCTCCCAGAGCGGTCAACAGGCAAATTCCCACTGGACTGGGCCAGACAAGAAGCTGAACTTTAAGGCTATTGTTTACATGATGTTTTATGGGTCTGCTCCAGACCTCATTTACATCAGTGGAAAGCCTTCATTGACTTGTCTAGGCTTTCCGTTAGCTCCCGCTTGAGATTATTTATTACTATCCAGAGTCCTCCCCTGGGTTGCCATCTTCCAGTCACAGGTGCCTGCCTTCCAGTAATGGCTGAACGGTCCCAAGACTAACAGCTCCCCTCCCAAGCCATCACAGCACGGCCAGGCTCACGCTGACGTATATTCACTGCTTCAGTGGAGTTACACCTGTGATACCTTGGAGTCCAGCAGTGGTGAATTAGGCCCCCAGCTCTGTAAGGAGCTTTCCAGGGTGGGAGGCCCCGCACAAACGTCAGGACTTATGAGTGAACCATAAGAGCTGGGAGAAATCCAGCTGTCCGTCACGCTTCTGTAAATTTGGAGATTGCGTCAATGGAGCAACTCAGGGTTTACCTATTAAAGGGTTTCATATAGACGCTCCTGCGAAGGAGATTAGCAGTAGTGGAGTTCCTGGTGGGCTCCTCAAGGCTTTTCTGCCCTTTTGGGATGGAGGCAGCTTTGCCTGGGGCACATTTGTAATTTAACAGAGCAAGCAGGGAGAGAAAAAGCCTTGGTTCTTTCAGTAGTTGTCTACTCTCATATGTAGGCCCCATACCTGAGCTTTCACCGTATCCCACTAACTTCTGTCTAAAATTCAAGCCAGTGTATAAGAACCCCAGGGGGACGACCCACTGCCTCAAACCCTCCACTTAAGACTTCACAGGCCTTGCAAGGGATCTGATCTGCACATAGTTTGGTCAATACTACTTCTTCCAAGTCCTCTTCTCTCCTTGGGGTTAGCTCACAAATCCCATTCACCAGGAAAGAAATTACCTCCCGCCTGACTTGGTCCCGCTCTTGTCCTTTTTAGGATGGCTACATCGACTTTATGGAGTACGTGGCGGCTCTGAGCCTGGTTCTGAAGGGCAAAGTGGAACAGAAGCTGAGGTGGTATTTCAAACTCTATGATGTGGATGGGAATGGCTGCATTGACAGGGGAGAATTATTAAATATCATCAAGGTGAGTGATATCGGCACCCCCTTGGATACCCACAAGTGTGCACAGACAGGGCCCAGGCCATATATGTGGAGGAAAACACTCCTAGCCAGGGCAGAAACCTGCCGTTAGCTTCAGCAATGCCAGCGTGAGGCCTGTGAGCCCACATTAACCAGCTGCCAGAACTTGCTTAAAGACTGGGAGCAGAGAAAGGCTCTTGAATGTGCCCTTTTAGTGACTTAATCTCTTAATGGATTTTAAATTTTGTTCAGCTCTGTTTCTTAATGTGCCTGATGTCCTTTTCGGAGCCTAGCCCACGGCATGAGAATGTGATGGCTGTGCTAAACACCTTTGCTACCCCCAAGCCATAAACCCCCGTGTTGTGCTCAGTCAATATTCTCCATGTTCTTGTTCTCCTCCAGGCTATTCGAGCCATTAACCGATGTAACGAATCCATGTCAGCCGAGGAATTCACAGACATGGTGTTCGACAAAATTGATATCAACGGAGATGGTGAGAAACTTTGTGTGCTGGTCTTGCCCCTTGATGCTAACTCTTCCCTTCTCCCTTCCAAATCTCTGGAAAATGCTGGAGCACCTAGAAGCAGGGATGTAAAACAAGGCAGCTGAGAGCATCTTAAAGGCCAGATCTTCAGCTGATGTGGATGGTTATTTTCTAAAGAGGAAGGAGAAATCTGTCCCTTAGTGCTTTTAAGCAAGCTAAGAAGTGGGTACCATCTACCTTGTCCATTCCTCTCTTCCTCATTCTTCCTTGTTCCTTTGTGGCTTACTGGCCTGTGCGCTCTACTGTAACAATACCAACCCCTTAACCAGGCTCCAGATTTTGCTCCCTGGATCTGGCTTTATGCTCACAAAAATGAGCATGGCTGTAACATCAGCATCTCAAGCTCTTATCACTGCACTGGCACTCAAATGTGCATATTCCTAAGGGACCAAAATCCTCCAGTGGGATTAGCTAGGGGGATTGGAGTAAGAAAGAGAAAAAATGTTGGCGAATGCCATGAGATAGAGGCCGACCTTTACCAAGAGGATTTAAAACCAAGTTGGGGTATGTTTGAGCACGCCCCTTATTCCAGGTCTTTTCCATCCCTCCACTGATAAGTTCCATTGATTTCCAGATTGTATTCAAGCTCTACCCCTGTTTTATAACACCCCAAGTGGCTTGGGACCTTTCTAGTTGTGAAACTGTCCCTCTTCTCATGACCTATTGCCACACTTGCAGCCTATTATGTGCCTATTGAGGAGAGGGATTGAATTTGAGGAGATGAGGGGAGTCCCTTGTTCTGCAAGTAGCTCCTTTGTGCTTCTGGAAGTCAGCCCACGAGGGGCCCAGAGTCTCGGACAGGCCCCTTTTGTGCAGACACAACTCCCCAAAGCTCATGGAAATCTGCGGCCAAGAGCTCCAGCGCGTAACAGAGCCCCCTTGCTCTGTGTCCCTGTAGGCGAGCTCTCTCTGGAGGAGTTCATGGAGGGCGTGCAGAAGGATGAGCTGCTGCTCAACATCCTTACCCGCAGCCTGGACCTGACACACATCGTCCGGATGATCCAGAACGACGGGAAAAACCCGAACAGCCCAGAGGCAGAGGAGGCTGCTGAATAGACTTTTTAAAATGGATTTTTTTCCTTAACTTTCATTAAAAACCCTTGGGGTGGGGAAATGGGTGAGCTGTCCCCACGCTAGCATGATAAGAGCATCACCCTAGCAGGGTAATCACAAGCTCCTCTAAAAGGTCATACCTGCCAGGTCCCCAGTGAATTGTGAGGCCAATGTGGACCAGCCATGAGGAGACCCTCTGGGCTGGGTGAGTGCTGCCAGGGAGCAGAGGTGATGATGATGATGGTGATGAAGTGAGAGTGTTGCCAGACTCATATGGTGGAAGCACAAGGGCCAGAAAGCCAGCAACAGGTAGAAGGGTCAATGTGAATAAGATCTTGGTCACTGGAAGGAGGGCCATAAGGGCAGTTATAGATGATACGGTCAACTGTCTGAGCTTGAGTACCACAGCTTCGCTTCAGCCAGTGTTGGAGAGATCTCCAGAGGGCATGCTTGCTTTAAACCATCCAGGGCCCATTCTGAGATGCTTAGGAGCAGTCCAGGCCCTGCGGCACAGCTGCCAACCCGAGGGGTGGATATTGGGGATGAAGTTCTTTATCTGCGGTTCTTGTGCAGCATGTTTCCTGCTTGACGGATGGGAAGTCCATGCTGTCGGTGACATGCCATCTGCAGATTCAGTGAGCTTATAGGCCTGAGTGGAGAACGGGCTCCAAGACTTGAGGTGGTTGTTGGTTTTCTGGCTTGCAGGTACTAGGCTGGAGTGCAAAGAAGGGCCTGGATCTGGGGCTATGATGCCTACGTAGCAGCTTGTCTCTGGATGTTGGGGAGAGGACTGGTAAGCAGTCGGCTGGGGTTGGCATAGGGCATCCGGTAATGGTCCTCGTGATGTTATTAAGGTTGGAATCCACTAACCTAGTGTGCAGAGCAGAAGTAACTACTTCCCTTCGCTGCCAAGGGAGGTTATTGGACATGGAGGAGCTGCCGAGGTGGCTCACGACCATACAGCCAAGCAGTACCAAGACCCAGCTCCAAGGGGGATTTCCAAACGGTGCCACAATCACCCCTTGTCAGCTGGGTGCCTCCGTATGTTGCTGTTGCTGCTGCCTAGGGAGAGCAGGGATGATCGCCGCATGCTTCAGAGGAAGCGCTGCTGAGAAAGGTCTTCCTGGCGCTGCTGGGGAGCACAAGCCCCTTCTGATTAGGGCAGTGATGGGAAAGTCCTGTGCGGCTTCTGGGTGTCACGCTGGAGGCCACCGCAATTCAGACTGTACTACAAAGTCCACAGCTGTGCAAGGTGTGCACACTTACAACATAGGCTGGGATGATCTAGTTAGGGCTGGTCCTGCTTGGAGCAGGGGCTTGGACTAGATGTGACCTCCTGAGGTCCCTTCCAACACTCATCGTCTGTGATTTCAGCCAGAGAGGAATCAACGCTCAAAGGATGGGGGTTCTGGGCAGGGACAAAACGAACCTCCAATCTAATCTCCTTTTCTCTGCCCCGTGGCAACTCCCAGAAAGGAGCAGGCCCCTGGAAGGCAGGACCACAGCACCTGGGACTGTGATCTGCATCTTCTCCTCCCACATGCATTTCAGGGCAGCCCCGAGGTTTGCTCTGTCCGCAGATGAAATCAGTGATTGTGGTCAGTCATGCTTTTGCTTATTAGTCATAATGCATTAGGACTGTATTTAAACTAAAAGTTGATGCAAGGTAAAAATAATTATCATCGTCTCAGAAAAGAGAGAGGGAGTGTTGACTGCAGCAACATTTTGTCTTTCTTTAAAAAAAATGAAGAATGTAATTGTGCCTTTTTCCTGATGTTGGAACTAGCTAAATCTCTGTGTGGCCCTGGTTCTCCGAGACAAATCTGCAAGGCAGCAATGACAATGACTGGAAAGGTAACAGCTTCATAGATGTCTGCAGGAATACCCCTGTGCTGCAATCAGGCATGTGTACACAAAGAGCTTCCCTGAATTGCACACAGAGGAATTTTTGTGGAATTCTTATCTATTGATGCCTGTCGCCCAAATTTTGGTCTCAGTTACACTGATGTGAATCCAGAATAACTCTCATAAATGGCCCACCTGATTAAGAACAACAACAACCGCTGTTAGAAACACCATTGTAGGAGGAAAGGATTTTTTTTTTCTGTAAGTTGTGGACTGTGTTAATATTTCTTTCTGGCATCTCCAGGGAGATGCATTTGGGTCAGCCTGGGCACAACATAAAACTTGGCAAATATACAGCTGCAGAAGAGAAGGAAAAACTTCTCTGGAAGAAACTGAGGACTGTATGTGGCCTATATTTCCCAGGTGCTGAATATGTATCTTTGACCAACTGGTTGGCCAAGCCTTTTATTTTTTCTTATAACTGCTTCTTGTGCCTAGGCTGAGTCTGCAAGTACATTAGGTGGCCCCTTTGCAGGAATCTGCAAGTACATTAGGTTGCCCCTTTGCCTGCCAGAACCTGACATTTCCTTCCCTTTTGTAATGCTGGTGCCTGAGATTTGGGGATAAGTAGACCCAAAGGGAGCTGTGGGTCCTCAGTTCCTCCGACAACCAGACCGTGCTAGTTCTGTGTCTTTGCCAGCTCAAAATGTAGAAGGCTGGATAATGCAACCGAGTTGTATCTTTAACCCCAGGCTTCTCCCCTCCTGTCCCTAAGAAGAGTCAGGAGTGTTCGTTCTTGCTGATACCAGTTTTTAGTATTTTATTTGCTTAGGATTAGCTGTCTGCTCCCTGGGAATGGAACAAAACTGCCCGTCTCACCTTCCACATGGAGCACAGGCTGCTCATTACTGCTTGAGGTTCAGGTACCAAGCCCCCAACCCAGTGGGTGTGGAAGGTGATCCTGGTTTCCTGCTTTTCATTTCTTTTCCCAGCCTAGGTTACCTATTCCCATAGAGAGTGCATTGCTGAAAGGCAGTTTAAATCACTAACACGGGCTATGAAGTACCACATCTGTATTACCACAGTCCCTGTAGCAAGAACTTGTTTTCAATGCAGTGGTAATGAAACACTGAGGTGCAATTCAAAGGACCAAGTGCAATGCCCAGGCCACAAACATCCGAACGTCGTCCTTGAGTCCCAAGTCCAGCCCCTGAGGGCTAGCAGCAGGGTAAATCAGTGCTAATTAATCAATACAATGGGTACTTTCCTGGTGCTGCCAGAACAGGTGTATCCTCTCAGCTGCACCCAGTACTCACCAGACGCACAAGAAAGGCCCTATAATTAATGGTTAATCAGCACTCCCAACCTAAGCAGCTGAATGACAGTGGTGACTGATTAGTAACTGCCCATCCCCATCTGTTACATGCTCTTGGGGTGGAAGGTTTCTTCTCTGAACAGAGCAACAGATGCACAAGCGATTAGATGGGCCACAGAGCTTACTACCTAGCATGAGAGGTTTACAGCGTATAAGCAGTTTTCTAATGTTGTGTCTGCTCCACGTGATTGCCTTGGACCAAGCTAAGGAGGTAGGTCTCATGCTTTGGAGCCTGCAATGTATGTGAAGAGCCAATAAAAAAGGGGATGTTTTATAGCATT
>NW_017729019.1:11173182-11195479 GCF_001723915.1 Gavialis gangeticus | reverse complement strand
GCCTTGGACCAAGCTAAGGAGGTAGGTCTCATGCTTTGGAGCCTGCAATGTATGTGAAGAGCCAATAAAAAAGGGGATGTTTTACAGCATTTGCTTCCTTGGGGCCTTTTTTGTCATTAGAGAGGAAAAAAAAAGTTATCGTCTCTATTTCCAGCAGGGCAGCCTGAGCCCAGCTCGCTGCTGTACAGAGGTACCCCACTCAGCTTGCTAGGGCCGAGCCATTGTGGGAGAGGGCAGGAGAAGAGGCAGACAGGCCTGGTGCCTTTAGAAATAGCCCGGGGTAGATGCTGCCACTGACTCCCCTGTTTTTTCAAGGCTTGCTGACTGCAGCTGTGCTCTTCAGCATGTAGCAGGACTCTGCCTGCTTTAGCTTCCAACGAGTAAAGCTCTGCCCTGCATCTGTTACCATGGTACCTTTCTCCATCTGCAGCCTGAGCTGGCAACCAGCTTCCTCTCAGGCTCTCACTAGGTTACAACCCTGACCCTTTCTTCCCAGCTGGCAAATTCCCCCCAACCTCATACTGGTTCCTGCTTCCTGAAAGCCCCTGTCCTAGAAAAAGAGTCTTCCCCCACTACCTCTGCAGCAAGCAGCTCATTTATATACCCCCTGGGGAGTCGCATCATCATGCCCCTACCCTGTGAGAATTGCAAAGGTGCTGAGCCGAGGATTTCATTAAAGGACCAGCTCACTGGAAGCTGACTTTCGCCTTAGTGTGAGGACCTGGCAGATCTCTGCCTTTCGCAGGTGATGGTGCTAGCCGTGCTCTTTGGGCTCGGGCTGTTTTCCTACACCTCCTGTTTGAGCGCTGCTCTGGGCTTGTATCGGTCGCTGCCCCAGTCAACCCAGCTGCAAGTAGCACCCAGTCAAAGGCGGTGGGTATGGTCTTGGTGCTCCTCAGCTATCCCAGCTCTCAAATACAATCTGCACGAAACGCTGGAGAGGTGTGCCCTACCCTTCTGCTGAAGGGCAAAGTTCAACCCCAGGCATCTTAGAAATTTGGTCTTTATTTCCTTCCTGGAAAGCTGATGCCCTTGCGAAGCCCACGTTGTGTCTAATCAGATACCTCTGAAGGTGGAGACCTGGAAGTGTCTAAAGCCTGTTGCAGGGGAGCCGGCTGTGAAGTGTCCCGAGGGCAGCTCGGCATCAACTCGCCCTCCGGGCCTAGGGCAGTGTTCCCAAAGGCTCCAAAAAGAAGCAAAAAACCAAAGATCAGCCCTGGACTCGCTTCGCCCCAACTCGCGTGTCCAGTAACGCACTGAGAAAGGCAGCAGATGCTCAGGGCGGTTCAGGAGCCCTCTGCCTGCCTGTTTGCTGGGCTAGTTTTATTGGAGGATTTGCTGCCAGCCATGTCATCCCAGTTATTTATGGGGCCAGGCAAACTGGCTTCAAGGAGCTGGTTCAGCAAGAACTGCAGGCAGGAACTCAGAGACGTCAGCTTGGTTCCCAGCTCTGACTCGCTTGCGCAGTGACCCACGGCAAGTCATTGGGGCCCGATTTCTAAATGCACTGAGGCTCCTGGGATTTTCAAAGTGCCTCAGGGCCAGCTCAGTGGGGTCCTCTGCAAATCACACAAGGGGCCTGTCAGCATCTCGGCAAGCCTGGCCCTTGGTCTCCCAGTGCCTAGGTTCCCTGGTGGAAAATAACAGCCCCTTCCTCGCACCCCTTGTCCATCGTGTCTGCTTAGATAGTGATTCTCATCGGGGGTGCCGTGAGACCCTTTCAGGGGGGCCACAGCACAGAGGCACTGTCACACCTGGGTGCAAGTGCCCCATGCACCTCGTGAACAGCTGGGCTAGGACGGGGCTGCGGTACCTATGCGCTCTCCTGCCTGAATTAGAGGTTATCTGATCCACCTAAAGCAGACAGGAGTGCCAGGTCCTGCCATGACCAGGCAAGCGTCTTTGGGTAGATATGTTATCTTTTATTAGACCAATGAAATAGTCGGAAAAAATGTTCTTTGCAAGTTTTCAGGCACAAACACCCTTCTTCAGGCAGAGGTTCTGCCATGGCCTTTCCCAGTCCTTTCCCCCGGGCCGTGGGGCAGGTGGGGGGCAGACTGGGAGGGACTGCAGGAAGGGCAGCTGCTTCGCTGGGTGTGCACAAGGCCTGTGGAGCTGTGTCACCTGGCTGCGGTGGTGGCACCTAGTTGAGAGCCACCAAAATGAGGTCAGTCAGGTGCCAAAACCACTTTACGGCAGGGGGCCTGGCTCTGAAAAGTTGGCAAACCGTAGGCTTAAGTCAGGAGCTCTTTGGGGCAGGACATATCTCTCGTTATGCGTCTGTACAGCTTGAGCCGGGATGTCTGCATGCCTGGAGCACAAAGCAATGGGATTACCACTGGGGTTTTACCCTGCGCAGCGAGTCCCTGCAGTGAAGCAGTCATGCCACCCTCTGGATGCTAGTGAGATCGCTACAGCTGTCTGCCCACGCCTCTGCTGCTGGAGCTCTTCTGCTTCCAGGTGTGTGTTGTGGTCAGGATACTGCCCCCACATAGACACGCAATCATATGGATGACAAATCTGTCCTGTAGCCGCATTGCAGCAGCCTGCTGATGCCAAGCAAGGCAACTCGCATCCCTCAATCCTTCTGAGGAATGACGGTAGCCCGCGTGTAAGACGCAGGTAGGAATAACGTCGTGAGTTCTGGCTCTTCCTGCTCCAAGCAACATTAGGAAGAAGGAAGTTTTCTCATGGACATTTCAAAAATTTGGAAAGTCATGTGGGGCATATGATTTGTGAAGAAAGGCTGAGGAAACTGGGCTTATTTATTCTGCAAAAGAGAAGACTGAGGGGGGATTTAATAGCAGCCTTCAGCTCCCTGCAGGGTGCCTGCAGAGAGGATGGGGCTGGACTGGTCTCAGTGGTGGAAGGGGACAGAGCAAGGAGCAATGGGCTCAAATTGCAGCAAGGGGAGTTTAGGTTGGATATTAGGAAAAACTCTCACTAGGAAGATGGTGAAGCACTGGAACAGGTTACCCAGAGAGGTGGTGCAATTTTCATCCTTGGAGGTTTTTAAGGCCCAGCTCAACAAAGCTGTGGCTGGGATGATGCAGCTGGGGCTGGTCTTGCTTTAAGCAGGGGGTAGGACTGGATGTGACCTCCTGAGGGCCCTTCCACCCTCACTGTCTGATTCTGTGAAGTTACAGAGCGCGCTGTTGCTCACCCTGCGCTCAGAAGTGAATCTCGGCCTCGTAGTCAGAGAGCCGGGGGGACAGCAGAGCTCAGACCCGGGCTTCTCCCCAGCCCGACCTCCCAGCACTTTCACGGGCTAAACTCTCCCAGGAAGCCTTTCCCCTGCATCCTTCCCACTGTTCAGTCTTTGCGAAGGGTGGGAAATGCACAAAGCAGCCAGAAGAAACCAACAGAGGCTGGCGCGAGTGAAATGCAAAAGAAAAAAAAAAGGCCCCTTTGGTACCCTGTTCCTTTAGGAGGCAGAGGCTGCCATGAAACTCTCTACAGGGGATTTCTTGCTCCTGATGCATTACGGAGAGGGGCTCGGCTGACGGCTGCCACCCCCACGCGCCCAAGCGCCGAGACTCAGGCCGCGTGTGCCAGGAGTTGGGATGAGGACGGGAGCCCCTTAAACAACACATGGGCAGGTGCATCTCTCTCCCTGACCACAGCCTGCTCCTTTTTCAGGCCCTACGGTTGCTAGTCAGCAGGGGTGGCTTTAGGCATCCCCTGCCGTGCTGTCGCTAATGCAGGTTTATGCTTCCTAAAGCCCGCTCATCGCTGCTAAATGTGCCCTGCTCTGCAAACGGAGGCAGCTTTTTCCTCATCTCCACTGACTTCTGATGGTTTGCACCAATGGAGGATCTGCCCCCTGTGCCCCACCAGACGAAGCTCCAAGGTGCAAGTCTGCATCTGACCTGGACCAGGGGTTTTGTCTGGGCTCAGCAGCCTTGTACAAGCCATATAGCGCTCACTGATGCTCCTGTAAATGCCTCTTCTGGGCTGCTGTTCTCTGCCACCTCTCCCCCATGCCTCGTTCACATGAAATTTTTGACTCTCTCACCTTGTTTCACCTTGTCTAATTTGAGGGGAATCAGGCATCAGAGAAGTAGGTGGTCAGCTCAGAGAATCAGTTGGTGTCTGTCATTGCCAAGCCTTGATACCCACCTCCCAGCTCCTCAATTTAGGTCAGTGAAAAATCGGATCAGGCAAATCCAATCTGAGTCAGGCCATAAGGCTGGAAAATGGATTATGCGAAGTATTGGACATCAACAGCTGACCTGGGGGGTAAGTGGAACTGGAGAAGTAATTTAGCACTGAGGGTCTCTCCGGGATGACTTTTTGTTAAGAGATGGCAGCACCTTTGAGGCGAGAAGGAGATCAAGAGATCAGGGTGGAGTCTCCACTCCACCGCATCCACTTTAAAACCAGTGTCACGGAGTGGAAAATCAGGCCCGTTACTTCTTGCTTTAGCCAGAATTTACTTGTAGAGACTGCTCTCCCCTCCCAGCCAGTGTCTAAATACCATAAAAGATCTAAGCAGCTCTTTCTCCTTCCCCTGAGCAGCCTTTCTTCGCCAAGGCTTCACGCTGGAAGATGCACGACGAGCGATGCGCTGCGAGAAGCAGTTGCAGGTGCCCGTCTACCCAGTGACTTCGGCTTGTGGAGACCAGCCAAACACAGGCCACCCACGTCTCTCCTTTCTCCTTTAAACCTCACTTCACTAGCATAAGAGTGAAGTTAAAGGACATTACTTAAAAAAACCCCCACCTTTAAGATTTTTAAATGTTGCTGGCCAAATCTACTTGGGGAAGTCCACAGAGCTCACTGATCTAGCACACAAGATGCAATCACTCCTCAAATTTGGAGCCAGGCGCTGGTCGCTGGAGAGCAATCCTGTTGTCGCCAGGGAATATTTTGCTTACATAGCTACTGGCCTGGACTTCCCTCCATTGGAGGGTGGTGTGTGCCCTGAAAATAATTTAGTGGCCCCCATTAGCAACTCATAAATTGGCTAAAGTTCAAAGGTTGCCTTTGTCCCTGTGTACCAAACCTCGCAACCCCGGGACCTGGCACGGGGAAGTGGGAGGGAAGTTCCCACTTTTATATAAGGGATGCTAGGGATTAGGGTCATGAGCCAGTGGGTTAGGGAGAAGGGACAGGCACAGGTGAATAACCATGAACATTAAGGTACAGCCCCTTAGGATGCAGATGACAGGTGAGAAACACTGACATTGTGGTGAAATCACCCAAGAACAAGTAACATGTAGGGGACACTCACACGGCGACATAAGCACTTAAGCAACCTTCAACCCTCCCACAGCTCCGGATGGCTCCCAACCAGCCTCTGGTCCCAAAACCATTTAACAGCCATCTGCCAGGGCTCCCCGTTGCTGCAGCTCGCAGTCCTGCCTCTGCCTCTCCTGCCGAGGCTCGGGCCATGCGTCAGAGCTGCAGCATCCTGTGCTGTTTCTGCTTTTCTGCTTCCTCCATCCCCTGCCACCTTCTGGGAATCGTAGTCCACATTACAGTTCATTCCTAGAGTCCCTTGGAGCCTTTTGGGAGCTTCAGTTCCTGTTACATTACAGTACATGATACACCTGTTAGGCAGTTCACAGGTTGGCCACTGCACCTCAGACAGGCTGCTCTTATTTTTGGCCAAGACAAATGCTCTGGGCAAGTCAAAGGAGTGCACCCTGCCACTGGCTGAGCCAGGTGGAGGTGTGCAGAGCTGACTTTGCCTGCAGGTCATCTGCTGCAGACCTGTTAGCTTACCTGCCCTGTCTTCCAGCAGTAGTAGCATCACCCTCTGCCATTTCTTTGTTCAGTCTTGTGCAGTCTAGTTATGAAACATGGCTCCCACCACTTCCCTTGTCTATTCTTCCAGACTCAAAGAGATCTCTCTGGGTTGGGATACCTAGCTAGCTTATTTTCCCCTGCCTTACACTACTTCCATCCAAAGGGGCAAGAAACCAAACAGAAAGAAACCATGCCGTCTTATTAAATAAATAAGTCTTCATTAAATCCACGTCGTACAAAATCTGAATGTTGATGCTACGAGGGTGCCCGCTGTAAGAAAGCCCCAGCGTGTGGTTATCTGTGCTGGAGGTACTTAACCATTTCTCCTCATGTATGTCGGACAGGGCGAGTGGCCTAGGGAAGCTTAAGAAGAACTAAAATATCAGCACGTGTAAACTTGACAGAAAATGAAAACCAGAGTGGAGAAGTGAAAAATAATGTGTGTTGAATTGGAGTGTGGAGACCGGAGCCTTTGAAACCTTCACGTTCCTAACCAGAAGCTGTTCCTCTGCTATTTGGAAAAGGCTACGGATTTCATTGGTAAGCGTAAACTAGTTTTGACTTGAATGAGCCTTGGATAAAGTCCAGTGTCACTCAGGAGTCACTCCACCTACACAGGGCAGGCCGCGGGCAGGTGAATTTACTGCTCTGCACGAACTCCCTGTGTGGACGCTCCTTGCACACGCTAAGTGCAAGGTAGCTTGCTCCACTCTCACAGGGGAGTAAGGCACCTCGCACAAAGGCACTCTTAGCATGCACTAAGAATGGCCCATGGGAGAGCTGGGCAGAGTCACTAGTGCACTGTAAATTTACACACGGTAACTACCCTGCGCAGATAAACCCAGCTGTTACGCTGGTACAAAACCAATGCAAAGTTAAAATCTGGCCTGTGTAAATGCCCGTGCGTGCAGGATGTGAGGGAGTGCAGAACCAAGCTCTGTGTGTGTGAGTGGAACTGAGTCAGTGGAAGGTTGTTTAAATTGCTGCAGTCTAACTTACACCACATTCAGCTCATAGCAGCTTATCCTATTTATGAACCTGATCCTCAGCTGACACAAATCACTGCGGGGATTTGAGTTGCGCCTTTTCAGCTGGCTGAAAGTCTGGCCCAGGATTTCTAAACTGTTTACAACTAATCCACAGTCTGGAATTACCCACACTTAACTAGTTTGTTCCAGTTCTAGACGTGTTTGTTCCCAGTATTTCCCCCACATGAGGGAGTATCTCTGTACTGATAAACCTCTAAAACGGGAACGATGCACCCACTGCACAAGGGTATGGACAAGCAATCGCGCTTCAGCCAGCTACTGGGGGATGCGGTGCTGAGCTGCTACTGCACAGTACCTGTCAGCTGGGCTGACACAGCATCTGATTAATCAAAAAGTGCATAAAGTTATGCTTTACAGTTGAACTGCAGCACAGAACGCATCCTATTCTGTTTATGTTCCCGTTTCTCTGAATTAAAAAACACCCAGTCAATCCAGAGGACAGCAAACCATTGGGTAAATGAGTAGTAAGCTCATTGCAGTAAAAGGCCACGAAAAATAAAAAGTGATTGCAAATATCCCTGTGAAAGTGGCTTGACTTACTTTCCTGTAAGGGAAAAAAGTAGCAGGTCTAATCTAGTCCATCAGAGCTAGCTGCATTTTTTTACAAACATTCAGTTTACAGGCTACTTGCAAATGATTTTTCTCTGACTATAAGTTATTCAGGCTGCAAAGCCAGTTTAAAAACTCTGACATAAACTCACTATCTTGATTTTGTAGACTACTTACAGACCGCACGTGTGTCATCCTATGAGTTATGATGCTAAACTGGTGCTGGTGCTCTCATTAAGGTAAATAATTGCCAAGTATAATGCTGATCTCTCATCCACTTCTTTTCCCAGACACCAACTGCCGTTCGTGGCAATGAAATGTCTACAAATTCAGTGTTTTCAGACTAGAAGCAGCGCGTGAAGAAATCGGCCCTGGATCAGTGGCTAGATTAGAAATTGGGAGCAGAGTTGGGCCTATAGAAATGGGAGATGAAAAGGAGGTGTACTCCATCTGCCCTGCCAAGATATACACTTCTTGTTTATGATCTATTTTCTTGTACTGTTTATACAGCTTTGGCTTCCAGTAGAGAAAATATCGTATCACTAGCTGTAATGTAACTTTCAGTTTGGATTAGGATATATTGATACCCAATGATGCTGGATTAGCAGCAGTTATACTTGTCATAATTTGTTAAATAACTCAAACACACATGCTAGGGGTCTGCAGTACACCTCCTGAGTAAGCTCAGTCTGCTATCAAAGTACTGGTTTTTGCTTTTTGGGGTTTGATATGTTCATATCCCTGCAGGCATTGCACACTGAGCTACCAGGAAAGCAATTCCACTGCAGCAGGGAAGCATCCTTCCAGTCCTGCTGTGCTGTCTGACTAGCAAGCCCTGCTCAGAGTACTATCCCTTCCAGGATCCTAGCAGTAGTTATTTCCTTTTAAAGTGCAATCAGAAACGTGAGCCGATGAACCGGGAGGAAATATACACAAAGGGACCTATTCGTTGTCGACAGGAGTCTCCAGCACTCCCCCATGCATTCAGTGCCCAGGTTTTAGATACAAAAATATGGCTTCTTGAGCTACTCAAGAGTTTTCATTTGGACGCTGAGATCATGTCACGAAGGAAAAGTTACCAGTAGCGGATGATGACATCCTCAAAGTGACACAACCATCAGTGTGGCCAGCATCAGATCTTTCCAGCCACACCATGAATTGGCTTCTATTAAAACAAAGCACTTTTCCTCCTTTGCTCTGAGATCCATTCTCCAGGGCTTACATCCATTTGTAACATCTTCATCACCCACTTATCTTTCCGTGCCCCATCGATGAATTCATCGAGGGACAGTTGCCCTGTAGAAGAAATGAGGAAGAAAGAGGCAGGCAGGGAAAGTGCAGCAGGAAGTGAAAGGGACATGAAGAAGAAGAGAAAAGCAAGTAAAAATAATATTCTGTCCATTAAATGAAAACTTAACAATGAGGCCAGCGGTTTAGCACCAGTCCTTTGTACCTCATTATGGGCTGGGCTTAAGATCCTTAACATGGTGGGCCTGAAACTACCCCCTTTGTAAGGGGCAGTTTGCAAAATCTGTGAACTATTCTCAAATGAAGTTGCTTTTGTTTTGCAAGAGTGTCCAGATGAAGAGTTAGTCCAGAATAGCTATAGACTGGGCAACTTCCCTTTGCAGACGAGGCCGAACAGCCAGAACAAAGTTCAGACCTACCCATCGCAGGGGTGGGGCTTTTGGCTAAGATCAAGTAGCACATTCACTTGATATATAACTCCTCCTATAGCAGGAGATGTGTGAGGCCTTTTCTGCAAACTCTTGCTAATGCGAGGCTTGAGTAAGGACTATTCAAGGGTTTCAGGACAACGGCCTTTTGGGGTAACTGATGATCTCAGAGACTGGGATGGATGCAGTTTCAAAATCAACACAGAATAGAATAAAATGGAATATACTTTCCACTTTAAAATCCTATTATGTTAAGATGATGGGGACCGTTCTCCTCCACTCCTTGTTGGCTTTGATGGAGTGGCTTCAGAGTTGTCCTAATGTAAGAAAGCGGAACATGGCCCAGTCAGTCTAATCCGAGTAGGGTGATCCTCCTCCTCTGAACTGATTATCAATAAACTCTGGTTAAAATGTGCTTGGCCAGCTGAGGTGTGTTTGTGTAAAGCAGGAATCCAATGTGAACCATAGACATCTTACCGTCCCCGTTCTCATCCACTAACTGGAATATCCTTTCCACAACCTCCTCTGGGGTGAGCAGCGGGGTCCTTTCCTCCATCTCGGCCCGGCACACTTTCTTCAGCCTGTAAATAGACTGGAAGGAAAGAAGCTTATGAATAGAAACATGCTAGCAGACACAACGATTCACACAGCGGTCGAGATGTAGAGGCCTCTTGGAAAGGCTGCTAACTTGACTAGCTTGGTAAAGGTGTCCAACACGAGGCATGCCCAGGTGGGTCTCCGATGAACCCAAATGAAAAGGAGGGAAACGTCCCATTTCGTCTCACAGAGTTCATACTTGTTTTACATTTCAGTGTGGACTCCGCAGCGAGGGAGGAAGAGATAAAAATATAAGGGGGTTGCTAAAGTTATTTGCTACCTGCCTGTGTCTGTTACACACGTCAATTAAACTCCATGCTTCCTCCCAGACTAGGGACGTATTATTTCCCGCGTGTTACAGGTGGGAAAAATCATGCTGAGAAGTTAAAATCATTTGCTCAGGACCACACTTGTCCGTGACAGATCTGGGGGAGGCAGATCAATCTATCTACCTATCTACCTACCTATCTATCTATCTATCTAAAAATGGACAGGATAAACATATCGTGCAACTATTGGATGTGGGGGCCTTGCCATCGTTTTAATCAGCCAAAAGGGAGCGCACGATGTATATAAAGTACCACATGAGAAAAGTACATGTTACGTCTGCTTATGCCAGGTGTAAGTGATGACACAAGGTGTGGGACAATAGGCAACCCAGCTTATTATTATTACTGTTGTTGTCGTTTAAGAATATAACTTTAAAGTTTTAACAAACAACCAAGGTAATAATAATGATGCCCATAACAATAGCAATAATAGCAATAATAATAACAGCAAAGTCCTCTACATCAGGGCTTCTCAAAGTGGTGGTCCGCGGACTGGTGCCAGTCCGCGAGCCACCGGTCGCCGGTCCGCAGCGAGTTGCCAGGAAAGAAAGAAATATATTCTCAGAAGCATGACGCTGATACGTCACAGTGGCACAGTTCGTATGTTCCAACGCGCCGGGCGACGTCACGTCGTGCGAGGTGAGGAAAGAGAAAGAAACAGCCGGTCGCGCATTTGTGTAGCGCTGTTACAGGCAGTTGGTGCCACCGGCTGACCCGGGCACCGGTCCCTGGCCCAGCGGAAAAAAAATTGCCGGTCCGCCACACCAGATAGTTTGAGAAGCAGTGCTCTACACGGATTGCTGTGCTGATCCCAATCCTACTCCTGTGGAAGTCAGTAGGAGCTTTTGCTACCTAATGAAGCCTGGGTGGGAACAGACCCTTTGCATACAAATGCCACAAAAGCATTTCAGCCAGCAGCTGTTGTCGAAAAGCTCAATAATGACAGTGACCTTGCATTTGAGCATCAACATTCGTGCAGATCATGAGAAGCAGTACTAGGCAGGCCCCCAATATAATCTCAGGTTAAGAGGGGATTCATTAGTGTGATAAAGTGTCTGGCCAACCTCAGCTGAGGAGTGGTGTAGTCAAAAGCACCGTGCCGCTCAGCGCCTCTGCTCTATTTTCTGTCACCAGAACAAAACAGATCTTTTCTGCTTCCCCTCCATAAATGTATCTTGCTAATGCTATCTCTTTGCCCCAGCCACTCTTGGGACAAAGACCTCTTTATATTGGTTTTGGTCATCAGGGTGAAGGGTTTTGTCTGGCATCTTCCTAGGCAGGTCGCAAGGACATGATGGAGCCTTGCCCCACTTCTTGCTGACCTTAAAACCCAGACTGAACGTGCCCAGGACTCCCTGCCCTCCCCAAGTTGCCCCTGCCTTTTTGTCACACCGGCTGCCCATGACTCACTCAGCAAGAAGGATCAGCTGGTTTTCGTGGCAAAGTTATTAGCTAATTACCAGGCCGGCTGCAAGGACTAAGTGGCTGCACAGTTGGGGAGAGATCGTGTAAACACTCCCAGAGGAGAATCGGGGGGATCAAATACAACAGTGATGAGCACCTGATAGCTAGACCAGAGGGTGTAACCTTAACCCCTTCAAAGGAGAGCTGGTTTTGCCTGGCTTAATACCCATACCGTGTGCCCATGCTATGTAGACTTGGCCATATTCCTTTTTCATACGTGTTTTACTGATAATATGCTCCATAATATTTCAAATACTGAGTTTCCATGAGCTGTGGACTTGGACTATTCATTCATTGTTATTCATGATATTTTGCTTTGAGCAGGGGGCTGGACTAGATGACCTTGTGAGGTCCCTTCCAGCCCTGCCTTCCTATGACTTGGTCACCTACATTACGTCATATTGTTTCTGGTGCTGACTGGATAACTGAAAAAAATTAAATAGAGGAGAAGGCCCAATGCTGAAGGGGTATTCCTGTTCATGCCAGACTAACCTGCCTCACCTGTAAGTGCTGATCAGCATAGAGAAAATAGCTTTTCTCTAGGCATTTGCAGGAACGAAATTCAGTTGTGCAAAGACTTACTAACAGTAAATAACATGGACGCAGTGAAACTGCACAGCAGGTCAGGATTTCAGGGTGCTTGCCCTGAGTTTCCCTGTCTAGTAATGAGTGTTGTCTGGGGCATTTTATGTCCCGGAGCTCCTATTCCCTGTGAAACAGGGGATGCTAATCTTTTCTTCCGCACTATGTCGTCTACTCCGACTGTTACTTCTTTGAGACAGAGTCTGTCCTTGATACGCGTGTCCACAGCGCATCACATCCCATTCCCAGGTCTTGGAAGGGTCTTTGAAACACTACTATCACAGAGGGAAATCTTACGTACATCGACTATTTCTAGGAGCTCAGGTTTGTCTATGCAGCCATTCCCATCCTTGTCGTACATTTTGAACGTCCACCTCAGCTTGTGTTCCAACTTTCCTCGTAGGACAAGATTCAACGCGGCCACGTACTCCAAAAAATCAATGGTGTTATCCTGCAGAAACAGAGAGACAACCACATGGAGCCTGGGTTGGTCCTACCCAATGGAAGTGTGTAAAACCAGGATGGCAAAGCTGCTACCACATTACTCTCGCTCATGGGGCTATTTATGTGCTTCCTTTCATTTCTAAAGGAGGCACTTTCAAGACTATTGATTTATTGTGCAATGTGGGGCCTGCTGTTGAACCTATTCTTCCATTTTATGAAAGTTTCTGGTGTTTGGTGGCTTTCTCACCTCTCATGTAACTTTGTTTAAAGGAAAAGTACAAGGAAAAAAATACACGGTTTTCTATTTATTTCCATAAGGAGAAAAATCCCTCCTCATAGCCTGACTCCTATTTAAGCCTTATTGTGAGCATAAGTAGGACTGAAGGGCCACATAGGCCATTTATTGGCCCTTGAACCAGATGTCATCCTCTGTTACTTTGGTGTTTGGAAACTATCACCGTGGAGCAGGCTGAATTTCCAGTCATGGGGAAAATGTTAACAATGTCCAGATAAACCATGCTCTAGTCTACAAAACAATTAATTGGGTGGCTCACTGGTCTAGTGACGATGTGATATCCTTGCCTGTGGAAATCTGATGCAAAGGTCTGGAGGGGAATTGCAGTGATCTGTATTCCCATTTGGGGACTGTTTCCTCCCTGCAACAGTTCTTTCACAAGGAAACCCTGCTATATAATGCTAGTTTTACAGGCTTGTTAGCTAATGACCAGGGACCCAATAGAGATGGGGAAAGGAAGACTCAGCCAGGGCACCATAATCTTTATTTCTGAAATGCTAGAAGTGGAAATCGCTTGTTAATACCCATCCCTGTAACAGTTTTGGTGGGAAGACTAAATGGTCTGGGGTGCTATGTGCATTCTGTTTTTTCTATGCTTTTGCACACTACAATGGCAGAAACAGTCTCTTACACTCGCGTTCAATATATTGGGCGTACTGGGTTTGTCTACATGTGCATGAAGGCACTTTTTCTAATGTACATTCAATTTAGTACCTCCAATGTGAGGTACTAAAAAAATGTGCATCAGATGATCTTAATGTGCAGTAATGAATGTGCATGGTTTTAAAGTGATACTTAATGTACAGTAGCCTATTTTACTGCACATTAGCATAATCACACAGGTTTTTATGTGATGTTTTAGTGCGCAGTAAATTAAGCTACTGCACCTTAAAGCGCATGTGTAGATGGACCCACTGGTACTACATGGTTATTAAAGGCATCTGCTTTGACATCCCTTTCATAACCATGCTGATCTGCTAGTATTAATAGGAACTATATATATGCTTCCACTGCAGAATTGACATTCATGATGCTGATCTTCAAAGTGACAGCACACAGGCTCCTCATTGCACCTTGCTGTAGTCACATGGACTTGCTGGGATTTGCATTTGCAAGTGGGGACCTTGGTTCCTTCGGAGGTGCACGCTTTGCTGTACTTGCATCTGCCCAGGCTTCCCCTCGAGTTCAGACCAACGGGACTGAATCACGCCTGCATCACTCAACTTGGCAAAGACTTATGCTTGCCAGCTTCCACCAGAGGGACCTAAAGCAGCTATAATGTATGCCAGGGTCTCCTCCCATGGAAATAATCACGGGCAAGATTGGGGGAAAAAGTATTCTCCTACAGAAATATCACAATAAAGAGGGGCACTGTCAAATTACAGGTTCTGGCCTCCATTTCCAGACGTGTTTAGTGATGTTTGATGTTATGCTTGAGATGCTTACAGAGCCTGAATTTCAGGGGACCGGTCCTCCACTCCTTCTGTGTCTTTAGATTTGCCCCAGTTTGAGCTTCAAACACTACTGTTTTGGCAAGTTAGGTCAGGGTTCTGTGCAGAAGGACATGTAATCCAATGTTTATAATAATAAGGAATAAACCATGCTGTTACTCAGTGTAACATCTCAATAAATGCATAAGCATGGTTTAGGAATTTTGAACACCCTTGTTCCTAACAATCCTAGAAAACATTAAACCAGAGAAATGCAACTGTCTATTTTAGCATGTGCCTTGGTGCCAGACAACTCAAGCAACTTAATTTAATTAAATGAAATCTGAGTATGTGTTTAAGTCACACGGTCCCTGCAAAATAGGTGTTTTTTTTCAGTCAAGTTAGGCAAACGCAGAACACGTGCACACCAAGTAGGTACCGTGTTCTCCCACTGAGGGCTTCAGCTTTCATCTAGCGTGGGGTACGAATGTGCACAGAGGCAGTCCCCATGATACAGCTGCTGCACGGTAAATCCCTGCCCCTTTTACCTCGCTGCAGCTAGTCTGTGCACCCATGCAGCATCAGCCCACTGCTAGCGCCCAAACAGACACCTATAGAAAACTTAACTAAAGTCACCCCCGTTGACAAACACACCTTTCGGCTCACACAGATGGCCAGACTACTGCCATGAGTGGGATTCTGCAGGGTCCCCTTTCCTCCACATGGCTCTGGTGGTAGCTAGCTGTAGCTAGTAGGGGTTTGTAGGAACTTGTTTTTAAGCCCAACTGGATTGGCCAAAATCTCCATTCTCTGGGTTTTCTCCTGTTACCCTTTTCTCTGAGCCTGATCCTCCTGACACTGGAACCACAGCAGAAAGATTTCAGTGCAAGTAGGACTGGGACCTCTGTGTCTAATGCAAGGCCCATGTTGAGCATCCCTTTATTCCACAGCAGGTGCATCTACATGAGATGTTTACTGTGCAGCAGACTAATTCACTGTGCAGTAAATGTCACGCATGCATCTACATGTGCCCCCTAATAGCCTGAGGTAAACTAATTTACTCTGTAGCAGAATAGTACTTTTACTAAATACAAGTACTATCCTGCTGCAGAGTAAAAATCTCCACAGCAGTGCACATTTAGACACTGCCCAGGCTAGCTGGGGCAGGAGGGTGCTTCAGTGCAGGGACTGCCTGGTGGCTAGCCCTGCACTGGAGCATCCTCATGCCCTGCTTGCTCCCCACAGCATGTTGAGCTTCAAGGAGCACGCCTGGGGCTGGCAGGCTGACTCCCAGGTCCCCTGCCAGCTGGGGTGCTCCAATCTGGTTTAACATGCTGCAGTCCCCAGGCGCACATGAAGATGCGTGCCAGAGAGCAATAAACTCCAGAACAATAAGCTCCAGAGTTTATTGCGCTGCGTTAATATGCATGTGTAGATGTGCCCATGGTCATCATCATAAACTACTATGGCTGGGATCCTCAAATGAGCCTGAGAGAGGTGGACACAGAGCTGACACTAAGTTTCAGTGCAAAACTTCCTTGGAGTTCTTCCAGCATCCTGTCTGTCTGTCCGTCTGTCTGTCTGTCTTTCTGGTCTGCCAGCCTGCCTGCCTAAAATGCTGGAAAACGTTAACATTTAGTGCAACAAATTAGAAGTAGAGACCTTGTGTCATCTACTGCAGGGGTTCCCAAACTGTGGTGTGTGTACCCCTGGGGGTATGCAAGACATTTCGGGGGGAGGGGAGGGGGTACGTAGGAGAAATTGTGTAATGGCAAATTTCATTTTCATTATAATATTAAAGGACTTAAAATATAAAACGCATGTTGGTAGGGGTAGACAGGCAACTGGTAAGTCTGGACGGGAGTATGCAAGAAGAAGTCTGCAAACCTCTGATCTAGTGCTGGTTGTCATTTCACCAGCAAAAAGGGAATACATGGTGGGCAGAAAATGATACCAAGTGGGAACAGGAGCATTTTAGACCCACTTTGGACCTCTGCAATAGATGACACGAGGTGCAAGGCAATGGACAGTCAAGCACATAATGTTTTTATTATTCAAACCACCTCTCACTTCTGGAGGCTTTCAAATCAAATATTGCTTAACTTCCTCCTGCCCACCATTACTGGCATGTAGAGCACCATGAAAATGTTTTTCCTGTCTATAACATAACTGCGATTAACAAGACAGGTTGGTCTTCCCAGCGTAGATTCCTATACTGTCCCCTGACAATTATGCATCTCTAAACAAAAACCCCCTTTATCGGCCTATTATGAATAGTGATATTAGAACATCAGGGGTGACTTTTAATTGCAGTGGACATCATCAAGGGCCACATATTGCCACGGCAATAAAAATCCCTTGCAGTAACAGAGCAAGTATCTGGAAGCTCCTCAGGGCAGAGATGCGCAGTTTGTGTCTTGCACATTTCTGCTGGATAACAGATAAATAATCAAATAAGCACAATTTTGCCACCTTGCTTTGCAAGTCAAATGAGGGGTGAGATCAGTGGGACTACTTTCAGTGCTAAGAACTATTTAGAACGAGTGAGAGGCTTTGAATCTGAACCGGTAACGATAATCTCAACACGGGATTAGTCCCCAAACAGCAAATTTGGGCAGTGCTTGAGCGTGACTGAGAGCAGAGCACTGCGTTCTCCTATTTTGTCCACACGTGCTTTGAGTTAGTTATATATTAAATACTTGCTGTGAGGATCTCTTACAAGACCTGGTCCAAATGCCTCTTTCCACTGACTTTGGTGCACTTCGGGTGCAGCCCAAGAAAAGTTACTTTACTTGCTATATATCAACTCCAAGCACTAGTTTCTCAAAAAGAGAGGCAGCAGTTTGGACATTTTAATGCGCAGAAATAATGTAGGACACTTGTTCCACTTTCATTCACTGTACGTCCTTCTGTACCATGAGGGAAAAATAACTTCTCATAGAGGAAAATAACTTCTCAGAGTTTATCTCCTCTTCTGGCTCTACTGTTTGAGGAAGTTTGGGCAAAACTGTCAAGGCATCTCAATCCAACCTGGGGCACGTGTAAGAGAATATTTTGACCTTCGCTGGGTCTGAGGTTTCAGATATAGCTCAGTACGAAATGGGGCAATTTCAGTTAGGTATGGGAAGCACTGAAGGTCCTTATGGGGCCACCATGCTTTGTCCTTGGTGAATGTATCACTGACTTTACTTTAGTTTCATTAAAAAATAATAATGTGTTACAGTGAACCAAAGCAATTGCCATACTTCAGAAGGAAAGCAAGAATAGTCATTGATCTACTTGACCTGCATCACTACTCGATTTAGGACACTTACCCCGTTTTTATCAAAGGCTCTGAACATATTCTCAATATAATCCGCAGCTTCCTTGTTATTTTGGACTCCAAAAAAACGTTTGAATTCGTGCATGAAGAGCGTCCCACTGGGACATTCCACCACAAACTTTTTATACCACTCCTGCAACTCGGCCACATCGATATCTCCCTGGTCCCCTTCCTCGTTTGTAAACCTTTGTCCCATGCTGAGTCGCAAAACCCCAAGAAAGAAAGACGGGATAAGAAAAGGAAAGAAAAATGCAGAAAAGTCCTGTTGCTTGTATTGTTCCTTTCCCCCCCTTCAGCTATGTTCTCTTACTTCTGTTTCTTCTTGGGTTAGTCTTTTCCGCCTTTGCTTTGAAAGTTATTTTAACCACCTTTTGCTCCTTTTGCTTTAATCCTTCTCTTCGTCTTTCTCTCCCCTCCTTCCTGCTGGTTCTGCTCACCCTTATGATTTCATTGCCTCGCTGGAGGATCCTGGAATGAGTTTGCTTAGTTAAATCAGTGCAACATGGTATCAGACTCGGATAAAAATAACTAAGATCATTAGGAGATTCCCACGTACGCTTCACAGAGACCTTCAGATGTTCCAAAGCTGCGCCTCAGGCAGGAGCAGACTTCAGGCAGGATCAAAATGCTTCCTAATATTAATACTTCCATGTCAAAGAATTTGAAAGCCTCAATTCCCATCATCACATCACAGGCACACCACTTTTCCCTGACTCTGTGAATTGTTGGCATCCCAAAGCTATCCTACATGAATGTGTAACGGTAGTTTTTCAGCCCTGACACACATACTGGATTTTGATACTCCAGGCTTCCTTTGAAGCATATAAGATAGTCACAAGGTTAAATTAAACTACTGGAAATAGCAGACTATATTCCTTTTTTAGGGACTGCAAAATAGGTCAGTTTTGGTAAAAAATAATTGCAGTCTTTTGCAATTTTTTTACTTAAAAATAAATCTCATTCAGTGAAAACGAGCTCATGGGCAACATTTTCAGAAGCTCCTAAGTGATTTAGGGGCTGGAGACCCATTTTATAAAGGGCCTCAGGGCCATAGTTTTAAAGGGATGTATGTACCTAAGAATGCATTATATTGCTTTCTGGAATCATATCTATGGGATTTTCGGTCCCAAATTCCCACTGAAATCAGTGGGAATTATGGGCCACATACAGATAGGTCTAGCATGTGCCTCCATTTTATCATTGCAACACCTAAAAGTGAGGCATCTCCCCCTAGGGAGGCGATCCTAACTAATAGCATTAGCCGCTGAGGCTCCCCGTACAGTCAAAGGAGAGAGCGAGCTATCTCCAAAGGCCAATGTAGACTGCACGGGGGGCTTCTAGTGAAGAAATAGGAAGTGCAAAGCACAGGGGAGTGTCTGAAGTCCCACTCCTCAAAGCTTGGACACCCCTGGGTCAGCCCAGCACATGGGACATTTCCATCACCCACACTGGTGGTGAAGCCACTTGCCTTTTCCCAATTGCAAAAGTTTCACCTAGGCAGAGGGAGACCCTTCCTCAGTCTGAGGGAGCTCTCAAGTACGTGTCCCACTTCTTGGGAGAATGCCTTGAGGCTAGTCTGAGTGGGACCCTTTTTCCTCCTCCTGCTGCAGCTGAGTCACTAGACATCCAAGTTGGCGCAGGCGAACAGGCAAGAGGCAGCCTGACTTTTGCATGTAAATGAAAGGAATGTGCTCTGGGCTCAGATGAGACACTGCTCTTACCTCCCATTGAGATGTGCATGCCCCAACCTGCCAGGGAGCTTGAGCTGTTTATGACGGGAGGGAAGATAGAACCAGAGAAAACTGGGAAAGAATCCGGCTACTAAGTTCCTGTTTCCATAAAAATGTGAACCCCGGTGCAAATATGCATGAGAACCCAACACAGGTGCAGCAGCCACCAAAAGGTATTCACATAACACCATGCTATGCCAGCGGGTGCTGGAGTGATGATGTGATTGCCCCGAATGCCTGAATGACTCAGGATCCACATCCCAGTTGCAAAACTGATTTAGGCGCTTGTAGCTCTTTCTCTCTTGCTGGTGTGTAGGTGAGATTCTGATTTTAAAAAAAAAACCAACAACAGAATTCCTACACAAGAAAAATAAAATATTTTTAGAAAAGAAAAATATATTTTGAACAAGAAATAATGCCTCACAGATCTACCCCAAATCTGTGCGTCCCTCATGCTCTGATAAAGCCCATCCCAGGGAGAGAGAGAACTTTGACTGCTTTGAACACAATTGCTATCTCTTGTTCTGATTATAAAGGTACCGTGTAAGGACCCCAATCAATCAAAGATCAAAGTCCTTCAAGTCAGGCGCTCTTTGGACTTAGAAGAAAACACGGAGCCTTGTACCAGACAGCTTACAATCTAGCACGTCCCTCTCAAAGATCATGCCCTCATTTCTGTGTGCGACATTTCTGTACCAGGTCTGGAGTCCAGTCTGTCTCTCTGTGATAGCTGGGGTGAAAAAGAGTGACCTGTCTCTATAAATGTGCTTAAGCCATCTTGATGTGCAGATAGGATTCCTTCTTAAGAGGACTGGGGCAGCTTTAACTGGAAACAATGGACTCCACAGGTGCTAATAATAGGAAGAAAAGTCATAAGCATTAAACTAACAGCTGATGGGTGCAGTTTGGGCTGGAGAGAGGGGTTTATAATGTTCTGGAAGAACATGGCTGGACAGCTGAAGTAGGCACATGCCACTGCAGAGAGACCAGAGAGCTATAAAGATAGTGTGAAAGAGGCCTGTCTTTCCCACTCCCGCTGTCCTTTTGCTCATGAGATGTAAAGCCTATGAACTGTACACATAGGTGAAGGTTTGCAGGCCCATATCCAAGTGTCAAGAGTATTCAAGTGCTCTGATTCATCAAAGAGTGCAGAGCAGATGTATGAGTGCAGGTGGGGTCCCCAAAGAGATTAAAGCTGCTTTCCCCTAGCCAAATGCCAGGTCAATCTCCCTGAAGCGCAGCAGGACACCACAGTGCAGAGAAACCCAAGCTATATCTCTTTGCGTGCGCAGGGATGGAGTTGGTCCGATAAATTTCAGCCTCGATCCTGCGGGTGCTTATGCATGTGCTAACCATTACTACTGCGGTAGTCGTGATACAGTCACAAATGTCCAAAATGAAGGGGATAACTCACTGCCACTTGCGGAGAGCTTTAGTCGCCTTCCGCAGATCAGAAAACTGAGCCTCAGGACTTGTCCAAAATCATTCAGGGCATCTCTAGAAATGCAGAAACACAAAGCAGGTTGCTAAATGGCTGCTTTTGTGCATTAACTGAAGGCTAAAATTACCGAGTGAGGTCATTTTCCCTGGGTAGGAAGGACTGCGCTCTCTCCTAAAAAAGAGCTCGAAACACTCTGCAGCACGGGTTGCAGAAGGGGGAAGTTTTGGTGCCGGTGATACGTGTGAAGCAATCCACCATTTTCTGCTGTTCTGTTTGCAAAGAGGCTGTTATCTGGGGTTTTGTCTCCTGTGAGCACAGAACAAGATCCCACATGCCTGGGATCCTAGATTTCCTCAGTGCATACCTTTGTTTTGCCTCCCAGGAATAGTGAGCTGTTTCCAAGGGAGAAAATGTCTCCCCGGTATTTGTTCTTGAGCTTCCTCTATTGCTGCTGACTCTCCCGACTACCTGTCGTTAATTTGGCACTCGGGCTCCTGGCGTGAAAACGCTTGTGGATGCTGCACGTATTCCCAGCTGTTTGGATCTTTTACCGTGCAGGCTGAGACATACCAGAGTTTTCTTTAGCTAGCTATTATATTGCTTTCTGGAATCTCCTCTTCTTCTTATAACCATCCAAAAGATTTTTCCTCTCCACTTCAACTGTGCAAAAGGAGGCAAAGGTAAGTAGATGCAATCGTTTTTAAACAGACAAAAAACTGCCAAATCTCTCGGGAAGTCTGCCGTTGCAAAGTAAATAGCTTTGTGCAGTAAGGAAGGAGTCACTCCCAGCAAATGACCAATCCTGTACAGAATGACATGTATAGAGCGAAGATCTAAAATGCCATTGCGAGCACCCTTGTCGGATGACTAAGCTGCAAAGGAATAGATAAAGTCTGACTACATGCTCTACCAGATGAGCCATCTGTTATCAGGAGTGACAGTAGCTGAGAAACTGCTGCGTTTCTCAGCCAGGAGCATGGGAAGCTAGCATTAGGTCACCTGGACTGCTCCTTTCCCCTCAGTTCCTTGCTGAGAGTACATGCCTCTGCAAGCTGTCCTGACGCTTGACGGAAATTCAGGATACTGCACTGGGCGGGGAGCCTGGGGAGTCTGGCACCTACAGGCATAATCCCTTTTGCCTCTGCTGACAATGAGAACGGCACAGTAAGTTACTAGGGTTACCATACACCTCCGTTTTCCCAGACATGTCCTCTTTTTAGATCCTCCGATCTCCGTCCGGGTGGCTTTTTAAAAAATATAATCAAATGTTTGGGATTTTGCTCTGCTCAGCTTGAAAGTTTTTCCCAGCACTTCCCAGCTTGCCCTAGCAAGGAGCTGCTGGGGCGGGGGTAGGAAGATTGGAGGCAGGGCGCACACACACATGGCCGGCACGCAGCCAGGTAGCGGGGTGGGAGCAGCCCCAGCAGCTGGATACAGGTAAGGCTGTGGGGGGCAGGGGTTGGAGGGCCAGGACTTGGGGGATGGGGGGGTGCAGGCATGTGTGTGTGGAGCAGGGTCAGGGCCTTGTGGGGGGGGGTCAGTCCAAGGCTGCAGCAGGGCCGGTGGCTGTGCTCGTAGGGGCAGGGCTGGGGGTCAGGAGTCAGGGGCACCAGCAGGACTGGGGGCTGTGGCTTGGGA
>NW_017729019.1:11167890-11168182 GCF_001723915.1 Gavialis gangeticus | reverse complement strand
ATGAAAGAGACCCTGTGAGAGAGGGTGGAGTGTGAGAGGCATCAGGAAGGGAGGGGGGCTGTGGGCTGGGAGTGAGGGGCATCAGGAAGGGGGCTGTGGGTTGGGAGGAGAGGGCCCTGCCACTGCCAGAGGGTTACAGGCTGGGAGTGAGGGGAGCCAGCAGGGACGAGGGGGCTGTAGGTTGGGAGTGGGGGGCATCAGCATGGCTCAGAGGGGCAGGGTACTGTTGTTTGGCAGGGCTGGGGTCTGTGGGTCAGGCTGGGGGGGGGCTGTGGCTTGGGAGTGAGGGGCA
>NW_017729019.1:11128440-11167639 GCF_001723915.1 Gavialis gangeticus | reverse complement strand
GCGACAGGTGTCCCCTTTTTTGGAACTGGAAATATGGTAACCTAACAGTACACTACAGCAGCCCGGGAGTTTCTAGGCAACAGTCAGAGCCCATTCACAAGAGCACACGCATGATTTGCACTGAGGTTCAGAGGAGCTGGGAGATGTTTCACACCAGGTTGCAGCACAGGGCTCAGAAGGCCCTGGGTGCTTCAAAAGATTTGGGGCAGTGGGGAGTGTGCACCAGTATTTGTCTGATTTTCACCTGTTTGAGGCCATCACCACAATGCGAGATGGGGGGAAATGACAGTGCATCAGCTACTGTTATCACTTATCATTTATTACTGTAGTGCCAACTCAACAGCAGGCCCACCAGTCTCCTTCATACATACCAAACCCAGAAATGCAGATGCCGAGGGCATTTCCTCAGTTTATTGTCACTTGGTTTACACCAGGAGCAAACAGTTGCTGCGCTTTATCCTAGAAGTGGCTGCATTTCGGCACTGAATGTGATTTCTGTATGGCAAGTGTGCAAATCCCTTTAGGATCTGACCAAAAGCCCCCAAATTTTATATTTTCAATGTTCGCTGAAAACTTCCGAACATTCAAACAATCAGAAAACCTTGGCACAGGATGAAAACTAGGGCATGGGGTAGGCTTTCTAAAATTAGGAATAAACCTGGACTGCGTGGGCAGCCGGGACAAGGGAATTTCCTACGTGTCCTTCTGATTCATTGAAACTGAACTGTGATGTATTGCTTGCTTTCTCGAAACCAAGTTTCACCTTTGAGTCACTGCTCTCCACCTAAGAAGACAAGAAGGTCTGTAAGGGACTGGTAGCAAGACATCAGTTAAAGACCGGGGATGTGCCAGAGAGGAGAGATGCACACTAGTGCAGTTACAACAGCAGCTAGGTCTATGGGCAGCCATGGAGGTCAGGTATGAGAGGATGCGGTGGCTTTGCCTGTCTCTGCTTTCATATTAATCCTGCTTCATCTCGCAGTGCTTGGTGCTATTGACCTGCTAGGACAAATCTGCTTGCTTCAGGCAAGGGGAAAAAAAAGATCAAAGACTCAAACTCCTTTAAAAGGGAGACAAAGTTATTTTGTAAATCTGGTATCTTTTGTTAGACCAACTCAAAAAAATGGAAAAAATCTTTGCAAGCTTTCGGGTATAAATACCCTTTGTCAGGCTGACAGCATCTGCAGTTGGTGTGTGCTCTTTCTGGATGGAGTGAATAGTCAAGAATAGCCTAAGAGGGAGTGCACCAGAGGATCACAGTGGGGGCATGCAAGAAACTCGAGCGCCGTGCTGAACTTGCATGCCGTAAACGCCACTCAAAGGTGCTTTTTACCCCAGAAGGTTCAAGTCGAATTCTGCTTCGAAGAACTGCATAAATTAGTCCCTCAATAATTCCCCACTGGACTCTAAGATCTTCAGAAAAGGAGCAATACGGTCATGTAAGTCTGTGCTGGAAACTGTGGGCACAATAAGCTGATCGATTGTGTTACTCCTAGCCCTGCAATCTCAGCGCTGGATCTGGAGTCAAACCTCCCTGCTTGTTCACTATTGTTAGTGCTACAGATCAGGCAGGACCAGACTCTCCTCTCTCAGTGATGCTGTGCAGCCTCCTGGTTTCCAGGTTGCACCTGCAATGGCTGCATCTAGGCCGGTTTTCATACCTTCCCACTGCCGTCACCAGTACTTTCGCTTCACTAGCTAGTGCAAACTACTAGTATTTCAATCCTCCCACCCTCCCAAATCCAGGCAGGCATCTTATGGGCAAGCCCCAGGCCGGGAGGCGTTGTGGTTCAGATGCCCCCAGTCTCGCTTGATCTTAGCCAAGGGATCAAGACCCAGCCATGAGCATGGCAGGGGCCATCCTCCAACCCAGGACTTGCCAAGCCACTACTGTACTGGTTCTGATAGGAAATCGGTACAAAAATGTCCTGAGTGTAGAAAAGGTCTGGTAACCATCACTACTGAGAGGTGAGCAGAAAATATAGCACTCCACTGATGTATCTTAATGCTCTGCTTCGCTCTTCCTTCATGCTGGGAAAAGCTGTCAGGAAGGTTACGAGGCGCTTGGGTTAGGAGTGACCATTCCCGTTAATTCAATCTGTGTGGTATCATGTGCTCTCTCAAATGTTAGCACTTCTCTGCTTTGGCAATGAAAAGCTAGCCAGCCTCACCGGATGTAAGTGAGATTTCCATTCAGGCTCGTCAGACCTGCAGTCCTTTTGCTGCATATGCTAAAGGGAACGTGCATTTCCTGAGGGACTAATGGTCACTTTTGAAACGAAGCAGCAAAAGTCCTGGCATTGCTATCGGCCTTGGTTTAAAATCACGGGATCTCTTTTGCAATTTGAAAAGCATTCTCAAATCACATTTGGGCTCAGTGTCCTCAAGTGTATGCAAAACGTGCTGGTGAAGGGAAAGGATGATTGTCTGCTAGAGACTACAGACTGAAAATTGGGTCTAGCAAACTAGTAATGGTAGAGATGCCAACTTTAATCTCTTTAAATGGACTGTAGTGTAATTAACCTCAGGCTACTGTTTTTCACGTCGGTGTGACCTGAGATATGTTGGGAGGCCAAGGGTAACTCTCAGTCCCCAAAGCCTGCTGTGCTAGATAGCAACTGATGGTTTCTAGCAGAGAGCACAAATTAAAAAAAATGTCTTGAACGTAGCCAAGTTTCAGAGGTGGGGAGGGTAAAAGGATGAGCTGTGAGACTGTGTTCAAGTGTCTGCCTTGCTTTGCATAGGGTAGGGGTTCTCAAACCATAAACTTGGTGTTTCATTCATTTGCAATGTAGCAGTTGTTAAGAAGATTATAGTGAACCAGTGTCGCCTGGGAACTGCAGATCTAAGGTAAAGAGAGCTGGTTAGCAAACAGATATCAGCCTGAAAGTTGTGTGCATCTTTGCATGCCAGCAAAGGCCGGTAATTTCACTAGAATATTTTACACCTACATGCTCTAGCAATGGGATTAAATTCTAGGGAGGTAAATTCAGGGGTACTGCTGTGTTGTGCTTGGAAAAAGCATCCCCTCTTTCATTAAGCGAGCCTTCGGTTGGAGGGGGAAGCTGAATTTCCTCACTGGTGAAGGTTGGGATGAGAAGCACTGCTCAGCTGAAGTTGGGTGGTTGTGTGTGTCATGACGAGTGTGGTACAAGCATGAGCATCTAGACAAGCCACCAAAACTGAGTCAGGGGACTTGTCTTCTTCCTGAATGGCGCCATTAAGTATTTCTTTGGCTGGTTTTGGAGCTGTGAGACAGCTTCGTCTTTTTGTAGCCCTAAATCATGGGTTACGCTGAACAGGCTACAGGCATACTGCAGAAGGCGTCTGTCTATCTGACAGCACGCTGTTTTCCAACACCCTCCCAGAGCCAGAGAGACAGAGAAGCCTACAAATGCACCTGTTAATCCGGGTTATTGCATGATATAGGTGAGGGTACCAATGAAGGACTTCTACTTACAGGATTTGATTTGCAACTCACCGTATGTGAAGAGGTGAAATTACTTTCAAATGAAATCTTTGTAAGTATTCTTCTTATTCCCCATACAGAATTGCCCCCTTTGAGATAAGTACTAACTCTTCCTGTTTAGGACTTATTTAAATTGTGCGTGGGAGAGAAAAGACCTCTGTGACTGCTGAATAATTTGATCAGAGGTTATTCGGGCTGTTCCTCCTACGGACGGTTTGCATAACAAATTTGACAGCATGCATTTGGAGTGGAGTTAATCCCTGACACTGCATAATTATTGACATGTTACAGACCAGCTTCTACCCACCTCTAGCTCTTAATGTAATGGGGCACTGGTCTGCAAGTGACTTTACCTAAACTACGTTAAAGGGTTTAAATAGCCCCTTTTTTTAGTGACAGGTTAGGAACACTTTCTACTAAATCCATAATCTGGCTAAATCTGATGGTTATTCAAGATATGCTTTTAAATAAGCATCTTGAAAATTCTCCAGCACATTTGAACTGCCCAGTTCAATTTCCTTTACGCAGTTTCTTGAAACTGTGCTAAATTAATTAGAAAAGCAAAGTCGTAACTTTTTCTTGAGGTTGGCTTGTGTTGTTGTTTTGTGTCTTTTTGTAGATAATGGCACTACACCCACGGAGAGTTCGTTTGAAACCCTGGCTGGTAGCCCAGGTGGACAGTGGTCTGTACCCAGGCCTTGTCTGGCTAAATCGGGAAGTAAAGCGATTTCAGATCCCCTGGAAGCACGCAACACGACACAGTCCTCAGCACGAAGAGGAGAACACCATCTTTAAGGTAGGGCAGCGGGAAATAGGAAGACACAGTGTTAAAATCCTTTGAGTTTGTTGGCTTTAATTAGCTTCTTGACTACTGCTTCTCTCACCCCCTGTTTAAACCATTTCCTTCAAACGCAGCAAACTAAGGCCCACATTGTCAAAATGAGTAGTGGTCTTTTTTGGTACCTCTGAGTACTAACCGCATGCAAATTAAGCTTTCTTAACAAGCCTCCAGCTGTGAATGCATGTAGTCACTCTTAAAATTTGAGGCTGATCTTTGTTTTTATTTTGTGTTAGAAAGAAAAAGAAAAAATAACACGGGGGGAACAAAAAATGCTCTGATTGCTACTGCCATAAAAAGTGTTGTAGCTGAGACTTCCCCTGAAAGAGGCAACACACTTTACAGTAGATTTGTTTAGAAACTTTGACTCTTGATCAAAACTGGAATAACAGCAGGACTTAACGGAGCCTGGTGCACTTTGCCTCCAGGCTTGGGCCGTGGAAACAGGAAAGTATCAGGAAGGAGTCGATGAACCAGACCCTGCAAAATGGAAAGCCCAGCTCCGATGTGCTCTCAACAAAAGCCGGGAATTCAACTTGATGTACGATGGAACCAAAGAGGTGCCCATGAACCCTATTAAAATTTACGAAGTGTGCGATATCCCGCAGTCCCAGGGATCAATCATTAATCCAGGTGAGGGCTTGGTGACACAGTGCTGGTTACTAAGTAGGTATCAGTCCAGTGCATGTGCCTGTTTTCTCCGACGCATATTAACAACTAAGCTACCTCTGCAAACAGTTTAAAACTTTAAGGTCAAGTGGAGGCTCTTTGACTAAGCCAATTAAAAGATTTAAAGCCCACATTTAGCTGTGGCATTATGGGTAGTAATGGAGTTAGCTCATTATTTCGAATGATGTTTGTTAAATGCTGCACTGTCCTTGGCAAGCCTTCTCTCCGCCTGCCTCCTACCTCTGAAATCAAGCTTAAGTAGTTTGTGTAGCTGCGTGTCAAACTTCCTTTCTGCTCGTAAATTAGTATTTGATATCGTAGCATGTAAACAGTGGGTTTTTGCAGTGAACGTACTGCAGTTTCCCACCAGAGGACACGTGCTCTTAGCCCCGCAGGTTGTTCAAAACGGATGCCATCCACTATTTTAGTAGCTTCCCGTGTTTCATTGTGGACTCATCGCTCAGTTCGGGTATTGTTCTACCAGGGCGAAAGCTGTGAACAGAACCAAAAACATTCACAATCCAGAAACAATTGGGAATTTATTTGTGTGTCCTGATAGTTGGAAGGTGGCTTCCCCATTTAATGCCGAACCCTGAAAACATTTCGGATAAGCGGAACACAGTGAATTAGAAAAACAAATGTGTTTAAATTAGGAAAAGTTGACACTGTGGAGTTGCTCTAGGAATGACTTTTGCCCAGTACCTTGAAATTTAAGCTTTAACTAAATTCCTTATGAGAAGGAGATCTCTTGCATCTGCTGTGTCTTGTATCTTCCTTTTTTCAGTGTCCAAACAGTTCAGTGTGCTTTCAATGCCTGCTTCCCTCTAGGGTCCACTGGCTCTGCTCCTTGGGATGAGAAAGATAATGACCTTGATGATGAGGAAGAAGAAGAATTAAACCCATCTCAACATGTCCCCATACAGGACACTTTTCCGTTTCTTAATATTAATGGTCAGTACCATAGGATGTGATGTATCCATGATGGCATTGACTTATAAATCAGCCTGCGTGTAATCAACAGGTTTGGGTTGTACCACAGTCTTGATGAACTAAAATTCCTTAATTGTTTCCAGGTGACCTTATCCTTAACCCCTGGCTTCTTTCAGAAATTTATTAAAGCAGCAATGCTGTTCCCGCATGGACAGATAATTTTGTCTCCTATAGCTATAGTAAATTAGATTCCCCTAAATAAGCTTTATTGAAATGATAACTGCCTGTTGTATAAAAGTCAGTCAAAGAATCCCCTGTTTTAAATGTCAGCCTAAAATATAATAATGGAGCCATCTTTTATTCAGACGGCTATATTTTGTTCACCTAGGTTATGGCTTAACAAGTTTAAACAGTAGTGTTGTCTCAGCATTTAAATATTCTTGTGTAGCAGTTTGCTAGGGGTGAGACTGAGGTTTAAAGCTCTCTAGGCAAGCTGGTTAGATACGAGATGCAATGGAGCTCTACCCTGCCGGTACGCTAACCCATGACCTGAACTGCTTTTCCATTTGTTTTTCAAACGTTGCTAACACTTATTCAAATAAAGACATTTAAAGTGTTAGCCACAGCTCAAATCAGTACATTTTACTACCTCTTCCTGTAGTGCTTGCAGAATGCACACTGAAGGCTACCGTTGAATGGGGCTATCTAAATTTGTGCGCATCGAGTTTGTTTAGTCCAGTTCTCTGCAGAGAGGTGCCTGATAGCCAGCCTGTTGACACATCTTTTGCTGATATTGGACAGCTGAAGCCCAAATGGATCTACGTACTGAACTCCCCTGTTGTTCTTTGGCAATATTCGGTGTGGCTCAAAACCAACAATTCTGGTGTTGTTTGGAGGGGGAAGGGATCCTGTTCATATTTCACATGGTCTGTGGATCTGTGATTTGACACCAACTTTGGTCTTACCAGGAGCCGCTGCATTTAACAGGGTAACTGTAGAATAAAAAAATGAGAACAGATATTTTTTGTGTGTGCCTATATTGGACAGTATGGAAAACTAATGGCAAAATTCTTTCTAGCTAGCTGCATGCCAGAATGTGCAGATTACGCTGCCCCATTGATAATAAACATGCACTAACGACTGAGCCAATTAAGAAAGGTGTGAGTTTTTAAAATACACTCAGTTTGCCTGGTTCTTCTCTGTAGATTCCCCGATGGCTCCAGCCAGCGTAGAAAATTGCAGCACTGAAGCGGCGTGGTCCAAGAATGAACCGGTAGATATGGAGATGCCCCCAAGTACTCTGCAGCATGACTTCTTCAGCTCTCCTGAGCTCTGGATTAGCTCTCTCCCCAGTACGTATGTATATGCATTTATGGGGCATCTGTCACTGGAATTGGAAAAGAAGTGGCTTGTTTGTTGTTTTCTACCACACTTGACGTCACGCACTTCAGCATACAGGACTTTAAACTGGACTTCTGCAACTCTTGTATTGCACTGTTCTTCCTACACTAGCGTCTCCCTGCAGGGGTCTTTAAACACCAAGAAAGCCATTCTAACCATTTTCTCTCTTAGTGACAGATCTAGAAATAAAGTTTGAATATCGAGGAAAAGATACCGGGGCAACCACAACTGTCAGCAATCCCCAGGGATGCAGGCTGTTCTACGGAGAATTGGGTCCTATGCCAGACCAGGAAGAGCTGTTTGGACCTATTAGTCTGGAGCAAGTAAAGTTTCCAGGAACAGAACAAATCACCAATGAAAATCAAAAGATTTTCACAAGTCGGCTGCTAGATGTCATGGACAGGGGACTGATTCTGGAGGTCAGTGGCCATGCCATCTATGCCATCCGGCTATGCCAGTGCAAGGTGTACTGGTCTGGACCATGTGCCCCTTCGTCCACCACACCAAACCTGATTGAGAGGCAAAAGAAAGTCAAGCTCTTCTGTCTGGAAACATTTCTAAGTGGTAGGTACCTTTTTTAATGCCGAGCGACCACCTTGATTACTGGCTCTGCCCCTTGGCCAGCACTTAGCCTGGAAAATCGAGACTGGGGTTTGTGACTGGTACTCTTCCTCCTCGCTTTGGTGATGTTCTGTACATGTAGCACCCATTTCTAGGCTCATCTGAAGTAAATGGGAGCCTTTCCATTGACCTCAGTGGATTTTTGGCTCAGTTACAGGATGAGAAGAAAAAGGCAAAGAGATTATCTGCCGAATAAAAGGTTCCTTGTTCATCTCATTGATATGTATCGGTAGCTAGTACAGCTTTTGCGTGTGGGTAGGAAAAAAGAAGTGCAATCAGCTGCTGGAGGTAGATTGGCTCTGGAATACATGGGGTGGAGATACTGAGCTAGGGTATGCTGAATACCCAATTGGAAATATAATGCCCACATTTACCACATTACCTTTCTTCTTAGAACTGATTGCTCATCAGAAAGGACAGATGGAAAAGCAGCCCCCCTTTGAGATCTACTTCTGTTTTGGGGAAGAGTGGCCTGATGGAAAACCTAGAGACAGAAAGCTGATTGTGGTGCAGGTAAGAGCTACTGCCTTGCACAGATGTGCCAGGGCACGTGTGGAACGAGCAGCTGAATCCAGTGGAGGCTTTTTTGCTTCAGCAGGTTTTTCTCCGTTTCAGCACATTCGATAGCAGAGAAACCTGAACTGAAATCAGCAGAGATTTTTTGGCTTTGAAATCCAAGTGGGATGAAATCAGCTTTCACTGATGTGGGATGCTTCAGTGTATAAACCACAGCTTGGCGTTTAGTGAAATTGTTCTGCAGATCACTTCTCCAATACGGGAGATTCCCAATGTATTTGAGGACTTTGCAAATTTACTGTGCTGCTTGGGTTATCGTCCTAATTAGGCTGAAATAACCAAGGTTTCTTTTCTGAACAGGTCATTCCAGTTGTAGCTCGGATGATTTATGAAATGTTTTCAGGCGACTTCACACGTTCCTTCGACAGTGGCAGCGTGCGGCTTCAGATCTCCACGCCGGATATTAAAGACAACATCGTTGCCCATTTGAAGCAGCTGTACCGCCTCCTGCAGACCCACCAAGATACCTGGCCCATGCCAGGCCCAAATATGCAGATTACTCAACCGCTCCCAGCGCAATGACACGTTTGGTCTCCGGCTTATATCTGCCTTACTCCCCAGTTTCTTATCTGTACATATCAAAGGATAATCTTAATTTGTGCCTTGCCTGCATTAAAATGAAACCTGTGAAAATCCTGTATGCAGATGGCCAGATTTCAACACTAGATGGAATTCACTTTTTGGAAGTCTAAATTGAAAAGCTTTAGGCGCAGCATCTTTAGTTACTGTCTCTCATTAAAACTCCTATACTGACAGGCTGTGTATAAATACTAGATCGATGTAAGCAATTTTAATTCTCTTAAGCGTCTGTCAAACGATTTTCTACTTTCCATTAAACTGCTTTGAGAAATAAAATGAGAGAGAAAAAACTCATTATTTTTTATTGTTCTCTAGCTGCTAGTGGCTGGCTGGTGCTTTCTTTGTTTACTATCACGTTTTATACTAAGTGACGCTGTTTCTTTGAACCCAAACAATTAGTCAACATTAAACTCAAAATTAAAACTCAAAGCTGAATATTACAATCGTTAGTGTAATGCAGTTCTGAAGAGTGTAAGGCTAAAATCTGGGCCATCGTCATGACATTTTAGTGTTGCTATATGAGGTCTTTTAAGCCAGTGTTTCACAGGAGTCAGTACTATAAACGTCTCTATCTGAAAGGGAGAAAGATGCAGTGTGCTTCAGGCAGTTAGTAATAAAAAGTTAGTTCGCTACCTAACTGCAGTCGTGCTCCATGCCCAAATACTTAGCCTCTTTTTCTAAGGGAAGTTGCTCTCTACCTATTACCTGTTCTCCCTTTACTTAGCTGCTTTAGGTGAGCGTTGCGTTGCGGCGTGCATCCGATTGTCCGTGGCTACTGAAGAGTACGTGCTGGATGTCAGATTATGATGCAATGATAGATGTGTGCGAGAGAGAGGGACCCGTGTAGGATGTGTGCCACAGCTGGCGTTCCTGTACATCACGTGCTGGCAGTTCTGTTTTCTAAAAGGTGTTATTTGGTCGCGTGATCACAGCACACAGGAACCAGGCCCGCTGGGGGTAATTTGGTTCCTTTCTGTCTAGGTTTGCAGTTAGGAAAGTTGAACTTTACAGAAGATGTTGGCCAGAAAGAAATGATGGTCTTTGTGCTGCCAAGCAGAATTCACAACTCGCAAATTTAACGTGCTTTTATTACTATTTTTGTATGCGTGCCTCATGAGATTGTTAGGTTGGGTGGCTTGACAAATGACAGCTGCCTCCAACCCTACACGCCACAGCACATTTTAAGTGCTTCTTTAAACATTTTTAATCCACTTTAAGGAGGAAAAAAAGTGGGTATCATAGTAAAGCACTGCATGGGGGCCATCAGAGAGGACATTCTGGTTTTCTGCTACTCTGTCGATTTGAAACCGGACGCCTGTATGCCCTCTAGTTTTCCTCTAGACAACAAGGGTTGAAAGGGACCCCGACATCTAGTGCAACCCCCTGCTGCCAGCAGCACCATCCCAAAACAGAACATCCCAGCCAAGCCTTTGTCCAGCCATGCCTTGACCTCCTCCAAGGATGGGTAACCCAGTTCAGTGCTTCCCTAACCTCGAACTCAGCTTCCCTTGCTGCCACCGCACATGCAGATGCAGATGCAGATGCAGATGCAGATGCACATGCACATGCACATGCACATGCACATGCACATGCACATGCACATGCAAACCCTGCTGCTCCCCAGGTTCTTGCAGGCAGGGGCAGGGCTATGCCCAGGGCTGCAGCTTGTGCCTTTAAGAGCGGGAGGGGGAGCGCTGCCTCCCCACATCAGCTGATGAGAGGGCGGGAGGGGAAGCGGAACCCGGGGGCGATGCAGCTGCTCCCGCGCCAGCCGGGCTGCACTCGGGTGTGCTGCCCCTTGCACGCGCCGGCGTGGGCTTGCACGCGTGGGCGGCAAAGCGAGCCCCTTCCCTGGTGCTGGCTGCCTGCAGGGTGGGGCAGGGCCGGGTCCCTGCTGCCTGGGGCGGGGGAGCTGGCTGCTGCTGCCTGATACTCCCCTTGGGGGATTGATTTTTTTAAAAATTTTTTTATTTTTTGGAGAGGAAGATAAAGAGGTAACAACCCTTTGCTCCTCCTCTTATCCCCCCTCTTCTCTGCTTTGCCAGCTGGGAATAAGGAAGAGAGACAAGCAGCTGATGTGCAGCTCCTGGAGGATGCTCTCAGCTTGCAGGGGCGATGTTTTATTGACTTGGGCTTTTCCTCCAAGCCTGTTAGGTTTCTAAACTGCAACCGTGCATTAAGGCCCGTGCCAGCGCCCCCTGAACACCAAAGGGGTGGCGTGGCTGCCAGGATAGGGTTGTGTGTGGATGTGGGGTCTGTTCTGTGAGCTGGGGGGTGTTGGAGAGTTGTGCTAGGTGCGTGGTCTTGCATGCATGCATGTAACAACTTTTTTAGGAGTGAATGCTGTACACTTAAATACAACTTTGAAGCTAAGAAAACCCTCGAGTCTCTTTTCCAGTAGTCTTGCTGCTTGTTTTGGTGTTTTGCAGGAGGTGACTAGAGCTGCAGAACAGCTGATGGGGAAAGGAAAGCCAAATTTCACCCCGGAGCAGCCAAGCCCGTGCTATGGGAACACTGTCCCCTCCGTTACTAATTGCTGCAGCTCAGCAAAACCTTAGAAGAGGGAAGAAGAAAGGTTTATCTCCTGCTGGGTGTTTGCACCTGGCTGGGGAGATCTTAGCTGTAGCTTCTGGACTGAAGCCTGCTTTCCTGTACGATTATAATGCAGTCGGAGTCGAGCAGGTCCGGGACTACTTGCGGCAGGTCCAGGACATCGGCCTGACGAGGCATCCGCTGCACCTCCTCAGCATTGCAGACAATATTTTGATTCTCAACCTGGAGAAGACGGTGCTGCATTTGGAGTCGCTGCTGCTCAGGAGCAAAGTCCTCCTCGTTGATGTCTCTGCGTCTAGGGAATGCCCCCGACTTTGTGAGCCAGAACAAGTGGACTCTCTAAAAGGCCACGTTTCTGATCTACTGGCTCATGTCAAAGCAGTGGAGAGAGTCGCATCCCAGCCGGTCTCCACCAGTCAGATCTTCTCTGCTGATTGGAATCTGTGCACCGTGTTCGGTGTCCTCCTGGGCTACCCTGCTTCCTATGTCTTTAATGCAGAGAAGGGATTTGAAAACTGTTTGTCTCTGACTCCACTGAGAGTTTTCACTGTCCAGGCCTCTTGCCCTCGGATAAGTAAGGATCTCAGAGTCCACATTTATTCCTTCAGTGTCCCAGAGAACCTGTATCCTGCTATGAAGGAGGAGCTGGACTTATGGTGTGGACGTATGAAAGATCTGTTCAGCTCACAGAGTGACTTTGTGAATGTCTTAGTTTCAACAGAGGTGGTTTCCCTGGCTGCTGTTGCTCTGTAAACACAGTGACGTTCGTTATCCCTCAGTTTGGAGGGATGGGTAGGGGATACCAGGTCCCTGCGGTTCAGCCCTAAAGCCCAGAACACCTTACCACGGGCTTGGCCGAAACAGAGGCTCAAAATACGGGCAGTGGTAAGGGGAGTGTGCTAACCTGCTGATCCTCTACTTCCCCTTATCGCTTGTGGCTTAAGTTTTTTCCCTTTCCTAGGAATGCACGCCTGAATTTAAGTACCCACAGCTGTCACAGTCTGTCCCCACACAGCAGATCTGAATGGTAAGCTGCTCAACTTGGCAGCCTCTCCCAAGTGCAACTGAAGTTGGTCCCATTCCCTATTCTAGCTCCCTTGATGCTCTGCACTTGCTCCCAGTGGTGGTCTGCCTGGAAGAATAAGAACGTGGAAACCCTGACTTGTTCTAGGTTTTCCACTAGTTCCACTTGGTGGGTCTCAGTCTGCAAAGCCAGGATAATACTGGCCAGTCAAGAATATTCAAGACAAATAAATTTCTATAATTCCATGGTGCTTCAAATATGAAGTTTGCTATAAATATGAAATAAAATGTTTTGCCCTCTGGGACCTGGAGTCCTCTACTTCCTAATAATAGTGCAAATCTATGTCTGCATCAAAGAGACGCTGCTCTGAAAGCAAAAGAGCTCAGCTGGTACGGGGATTTAATAATGCATTATGAATGCTACACAGCAAGAGCATGCGAGTATGTCCATTGACCTGCCCCCTACACACTCAGGAGCAAAGGGGATGAGGTGGGATTGGGTAAGTGAGACCTGTGAAACAGGCTGATGGGAAACTTGAACTTGACGAGTGAAATAATAGGAGCTGGTGGAGGCACTCCAGTAGAAGTACTGAGGCAAGTGTCCAGATAAAGAAGATTTTTTGGTGGCCTTTTGTAAGTTTGTTCAGCACATTTCTAAAATACAGTAGAGCCTGTATATGCAATTGTTGGGGGTGTTTCCTTCCTGTTCAGGCAGCTGGTTTAACATCCCCCATCTTTTTTTCAGTTGTTCTACCCCAGCTTTTTTTTTTTTTTTTATAAGCAAATTAGTGCCTTGTAGCCTGGATTGGAAAGAGGGTGGAGAGAAAGATCCCGCAGGACTCACTAAGGTACAATCAGAAGGGCCTGCAAAAGTGCGTGCCTACTTACGTGGAAGTATGGATTTCCTTCCCTCTAGTGCACTAGGTATTTTGTGTTTTCTAGCGAGCTGCTTTTCTCCTAATGGGCATGGGCCCACAAAACCCATTACTGTAAATTAAATGAGGATGCAGACTTATAGCCGGTCAAGTGCTCTGTCACAAATGCCCTGTGCCCTTACCGTACAGTGAATACAAGCTAATGTATATAGCAGCTCACCCCTTTCTTTCACTGAGCTTTCACTTGGGACCTGCTCCCGGGCACGTTCGTGTACAGAGAGTCACTGACAGGCTGTAAATCCCTGTCTTCGGTAACTTCCAGGTAACTGATAAGCCTGTGCCCGTGCCCTATGGGTAGAGTAGCAGGTGTGGGTGCCTTGCAGTGTAGCATTTTGACATTAGGAAAGCAGACCCAAAACCTTCAGCACTGTAAGCTTTAATTAAAAACAAATAAAAACGGGAGCGATGAGAATGATCTCACAGCATTTATTAGATCACGAGGAGTTCAGAGTGAGACCAGCTCAAAATGGAGGGGAAAAATCCCTCAAATACTTACTGTGTCTATATAAAAAAATAGCAATTTTGTTTTTTTGCACATGATAGTGAAAACTCATGATCTTAGTCAGTTATGGAGCTGAGGTAGTTGGCATGTATGCTGGGGGCATAACGTTGGCTAGGAAAGCTGCCACAGCTGCTGCTATCACCACCATGAGGACTGGAATCCAGAGGCCACATTGTCTCTGTAAGAGAGGAGCGAGTGGTGTCAGTGAATCAGGAGCCCGGGAAAATGGTCATTTTATCCCTGGTCTAGGCACAAATACAAACAACCTTTCCCCTTGCGTCCCAGCACGTGAAAAACCACTTTCCCCAGCACCCATCTCCTGCTGGCAGTCTGCAAAAGCCTCGAACTGCTCAGCCTTATTTGCGGCAGGCAATAGCAGGCACACTCCTACTTTTGATGGTCTTCCCTGGAGCTGATTGAGCTCGTCCCGGCATTGATGTAATTTGGTCAGGCAGGAGCGGTACTCGTCACCCAGGGCCTCCAGCTCGGCGCGGAGCTCTGCGCACTGGAACGAAACCCACGGTCATTAACCCAGTCACCACCGCGCTGTCGGGTTAGGGGCAGGGTGAAATGAGGTTGGTGGGTCTCAGTGGGAAAGGGCCCACCCAGAGCGCTGAGATCCTGAGGGACTTGCACTCCCACTCTGAACAGCGTCGTCTCGAGGATAAGCGAAGCTTTTCTTTTTTGTCAGGGCAGCCTGAAGGAAGCCGGAGGACGGTGGCGGGAAGGAAGTGCCCACTTTCCTGTCTTGGTGCCGAGGGGATGCTCCGCTCTCGGGCTGGGCACGGCGCGGGGGTTTCAGTCAGCTCCGTGGTCTGTGCTGGGTCGGCTTTGCGTCCGCTGTGGCCTGTCCCGACTTGGCCTTGTTTCCTTCGGCAAGCCTCTGCCTCAGCTGACTTGGACCTGGGCCCTGTGTCCAGCGCGCTGGAGGATATGGCCTGGGCTCACCAGGACGCGCCGTGCCCCGAGGGAGCAGAGGCCGCAAAGGGGAAAAGCTCATCCTGTAAATCCCCGCGTGCAATCCCTCCGTGTCTCGTAAACAAACGGAGCCCGCGGCTCTTCTTGCCACCTCTGGCAAGGGTTAAGGCCAGGAGAGAGCTGGGGGGAGATTCCCCAATCCCATGGACCGTGCTGAACTTTGCAAGAGCCGGTCCTTTATTTTTCATGCATGCCCCTGGTCTGACATGCCACGAACCTCCCCACTCGGTAAGATTCCCCCGGACTCTCCCTTTCTGTGAAGCGTGGGAGCTGGGCTGCGCTGGAGCTAGCAAAGCCACAAGTTATTGCTACTGCGCCATTGGCAATTCCTCAGAAGCGCTTTGCAGAGGGCAAACTGCCGGCGGGGCCCAGGGGAGTCTGCTGGGGTGCCAACTCCTGCACCCTTGAAGGGGCTAGGTGCATCTCTGCAAAGCAGTGGCTCCCACAGTACTGCCTACTGGGGGGCTCTGTTCTGCCTGTCCCACCACCAGGAAACGAGGCAGGAGCAAGGGATTGCTTGGGCATCTGGCTGTGTGCAAGAACCACTTTTAAATGTGCCTTCTGACGCGAGTTCCTTTTGCTAGGTACAAAAGTGCTCCTCTCTCTTTCATCTCTTCCCAAAGGTGATAATCTCAGCTTTGGAGTGTAAACTGCTTTGGAAGATTATGCACACCTGTGCTGGTTATTTTGATAGCCCTGGACTTTCGTCCATCCAAGAGTTATCTGCAGCATTTGGGCTGCTGTACAAAGCTTTAAGTATAACTTCAGCCTGTAAAGTTTTGGCTAGCTGTGAAATATTTTGTGAATTTAAAGATGGGGTAAGCAGCTTGAATGTCCCTGAATGTTACGCCACTTGGAAATAATTTGGATGAAAACCAGAGGGGGATTCTGCTGGGGTCGGAATCGGTGTCACTCGTGTATCCCGAATCAGACAGCTCAGTGCCATTAGGATGGATGCTTCTAAAAATCATTGTGCAACATTTTCATTTCTGCCTTTGAAAGCATTTTAAAATAGCAGCTAATCTTCTAACAAGATCATTTAATCTCATCAACAGACTTAGTCACCTGCTCACCTCTTTTTCCTTTGCTTTGAGCACAGATGTCCTTTTTTGCAACTGGTCCATCAGATTTTCCTTTTCCTCATCTTGCGGCTGCTTGAACAGAGTGTTTTGTATTTCTTTGACCGGGCTGGGGGGCTGCTGCATAGTTAAAATTTGATCTAAAAAATAGCCAGACTTCCAATGAGAAACAAGTCCAGGCTTTTAGTCTGCATCTTTATTGCTCTACAAATTGATTCTTAACTCTGCATGGGTTTTTTTTAATGTATTTGGATGCTAAGCAACTGGGTACAAGAGTGGGAGATGATTTAATTTTCAGAGGGCTCTGTCATGGGGGGGAATTGATAATATTTAAAAACATATATAACTGAAAGTGTTAAACAGAAATTGGGCAATGAAAGCTTTTTTTTGAGGAGGGAAAGGTCCAAATTCCCAAATGTGGTTGTTTAATTGCAACTAGTCCTGAACTCCAAGGAAAATAGAAATAAATCCTAGTAGGCAAAAAAAATATTGGCATTGCCACTGAAACAGAGTTTGAAATCAACTTAATTTATTGTATCAATTTAATTTATTGTATTTATATATATATATAACGGAACTAAAGTTTACATCAGCTAGGAATATAGCCTGTTGTGAACAGGTGACATTTCCTTATCCTCTGCTGATGAAGGCTGCACATGAAGTTACCACTTAACCTCCTCATTATATTAGAAGCGAAACAGGCTTCTAGCATCTGCGTTACACATTTTGCTGACCTTTTCTTCGTATCAGCTCTGCCTGAGCGCTCTGCTCCTCAGACTGGGTTTGCAGCAGGTCTGTGAACAGAACAGGACACTATTATTGCCCAAGATATAGCACATCCATTTAATCAGAGGCATTGCCTCTTCCTCTTCTAAACTGCACTTTCTCCTACCTCAACACTCCTCGGATGTGGCCTTTCAGTGGTAGCTAGATGGAAACTAAGGCTTCATAACTAGCTATGAGCAGGTTCCCCGTGACTAGTGACTTGATTCATTTCACTTCCCAGGAAAACTGCGCCCAGAAAATTGTGCTGAAAGTAGTGGGATTGCATGCCTGCACCCAAAGGTATGCAACTGGACTTGGGTCTCCAGATGCTGGTCTTCTTGTTAGAAGAGTTAATCTCCAAATAACCAGCATGAAGGTGTTATTCTGAATGGAAAAGCCTAATGTTCTTCCAGCAGACCCCAACAGGGCTGCCTTGTTGCATGGATAGGGCTGGGCAGCAGCATCAAGTGCACCAGGATGCAGTTGCTGCACTGGTGTCAGTGAGAGCAGGGCCTGACCTTCAGCCCTCCCCCCCCCCGCATCAGTGCTACTTACTGTGCAGGTGACTGAGGGCTTTTTCCAGTGTCAGCTTCTGGATTTGTTCATTTTTCAGTTTTTCTGGAATTAACAAAGAATTGATCAGAAATAGTTTGCCATGGATAACACAAACTCGCTTAGTATTTGTGCACAAGTGTGGCTGGCTTCCTTTCCCTAAATTCTCTATGGCCTCTGGAGGGTGAATGAAGTGTGCTGGGAGCTTTAGTTCTTCTAAACTAAAACCAAGTTTTTCTTTAGGTTGCAAACAATTTAGGGGCATTATTTACACATGTCCAAAACAATAAGACTTAACCACTGATGGGAGGCTGGTAGATACGGCTCTGTTTTGTTTAATTTAAATGAAGTTTTCTGGGGCTTTAATCTGTTGTACAGGCAGAGATGTCATTAGATTGCTGTTCATTTACTTTTACTTATTACATTTAAAATAGTCACCTGAGCAGTAATTGATTATTCCAGCATCTGCCTGATCTGATGCTTAATAATGCGATTAGCATCCATCTATATTCTGAGCGATCACTGTGCATTACTTCAAATAGTTATGAACGCATTCATTCTCTACAGGTACATGGAATGGGAATGGAATGGGACTGTATTTTCCCAAATTACAGCTGGGGAAACCTGAGGCGCAGGGAGGTGAAGTGACTTGCTCAGGGACATGTAAAATGTCTGTGGCAGAGATGGGAATTGAGCCCAGATCTCTCTCTTCTGAGAGTTGCACAGCTTTCTTACAAGTCAGTTTTCATAAGGGGGGAAGAAACAAATGCACTTAGCATAGGTGCCCCATAGGATATCAAGGGCTCCTCCAAGTGGAGGTGTCCAAAACCACAAAAAAAGATTTTTTTAACGTTGGGCTTTAACCATTGGGATTTTTTTAAAGTATTTTCTCATATCAGAGTTGTGTATAAGCTGCCCTGGGCCTTTTTTCTGGAAATCTGAACAGATACAAATCTCTGACACAACTGCCACCCTCTTTCCCCTCTGCTCTGTACCTTCCAAGGCACTGACGTGCTGTGCCTTGAGCGCGTTGTCCTCCTGTAAGACCTTGACTCTGGAGTCGAGATCCACGTGTTCGTTCTCCAGATGGCGCAGGGCCCCGTGCAGCTGGTTGTTCTGGGAATCTGCCCACTGCATAGAGGGGAATCACAACATCAGGGCATTGCACGCAGCATCCTTCCAAACCAACACTGGGGCTGGCTTCTAAACGTGAGAGGCAGCCTTTGGGCGTCCGCTCCCTTACAGCTCCTATCATTTAACCACAAAACTAAAGCTACTGTTTGTCCACCAGCATGTGGATTTGTATATTCTGTTGCTACTGCTGTATAACCCTGAATTGCAGTGCAGCCTCATCTGGCATAGGACATGGGGAATATATAACTACAGATAGGAGTGCTGCACAACTGTGCAGTCCAGGAAGAGAGGAATAGCACTGTGAATTCAGTATCTCAGGGGGAAGTTAGGCAATTACTCAAACTGGAAGGCCAGGACACCAGTGATGAGGAGGGGATGACGTTTCATGGAGATGTAACCGGTTGGTGTACAAAATACCAGACCAAGAAAAATCTAACAATCCCCGCAATGATCTAATTTGGAAGAGGCGTGACAGTTACCATGGCAATACTATCTTTGAATGAAAGTCATTCAGTGGCACTGTCTTATACCTGTGGTTTCTGATAGACTATCACACAGTGCGACCGTATGTTAGAGTGAACCTACTTGCAGCTTATTCTGCAAAATGTGGAGCTTGTTCTCTAGCTCTGTGTGTTTGCTGGTCATCTCGCTCCAGTCTGCTTTTAAAGTCTCATAGTGTTCTTTCCAGAGGGCACAATCTTCTTCCGAGGCAGCCAGGGATCTCTAGGAGACGAAACAACAGTAATAGTAGAGTCCGTTTACCCAGCTTAGGACTGGTCAAAATAGGAAGCTGCACTGAGATAACAACAGTGTTGTAATTTCATACCCCTTTAGTTAAACTGGTGCCACTCTAGATCGATTTAATATGCATTTATGCCAGTTGATCTTACACTGGCAAAGTTTCAGTGACTGATTCAGCAGCCCTGGTGCCCGTCCTTTAAGACTCCCTGCTCCATGTATTGACATGAAAAGGGCTGCAAAACTCCAGCAGTGAAGAAGAGAAATTTATAGTGTCATTTGTTTGGTTTCCTACTTACGTATGTGCTAAACTACAGCACGAATGCCACATATATCCTAATGAGGTGTGATTTGCCCCTTCCAGGTGATGTGCTGAGCATGTTCTTAGCAGTCTTTGGGAAAAGAAGGGGAAGCCTTTCTGCACATTTGTACTACAATGTGACTGTAATTGCCCTGTTTTTGTTTCCTGAAGCAGCACAGAAACATCCTAGAATATGGTGCCACCTCCTGGATGCAGAGAAACAGGAAAGCAGTTTTTCCATCTACTCAGGGCTTTATGCACAACAGTGGCTTTTTCTGTAAGTGCTTTGAGATGGTACAGGGGCATCATTTGAATTCTTGTGCATTTCAGCAAATTGAAGTCATTGGATTATGTATCTATTTTGCTTATATGGGGAGGGTTAGGCACAACTGAAAATACCAATCCAAATCTACCCCCTGGCCCAGAGAATTGGACGTGGGACAGCTTTTCTAGGGACAATATTTAACATTTAAGATATTTTTTTTTAATCAACTTCAAAGCATGGCCATACCGAGCTTGCTCATCTCTCAATGTGCATTTCAAGAAACTCAGTAATACTGGAGAGACAAATCCTACAACTGGTCAAGGCAGTAGCACTTCTCTTTCTGACTGTGTTTAACTATCCATCATGTGGTTCATGCAATTTAAAAATACTCCTAGTTGTTTTTAATAGTAACAAGTGCAATCCCTCTTTCACTGCAGTGGAGAGGAGTTTTGCCACTGATTTCAATGTGAGCAGGATTTGGCCCAAGGCAATTGAACTAGTGTCATTTTTTTCAGGGAGCCTGGAAACGGATGCAACCAGAATCCCTGCCCCTCACCCGAGCGGTCTGGAGCTGCTCTTCTGCTTGGAGTTTCTCCTCAAGCACCTTCTGAATGGACTCTTTTGCCTTCTGTTCATAGGTCTGCTTTTGGTCCTCCATCTCTATCAGGATCTTCTTCACCCCCTCCTTGGTGCAACTCTTTAGAGGAAGAATTGAACTGAGAATTGGTTAACCATGAACAGCCAGGCCTCCACTGGTAAAACAGAATAGATCAGTCCAAAGACACTTGAAAGGTCTTAGTCCTTCCATCCATCAGGCTCCAGCTCTAACACAACCACTGTGGCTTTGTGCTGGTTCTGTATTTTAATATCTCCACTATCACCACCCTTAGCAGATTATTCCCAAGTGTGATGGGCCTCATCAGACTTGAGCTTTAGCCCACGTGCTGTGTCAAGGCAACAAAATTAGCAGCAGTTAGAACAACAGTATGACGGAGAACTTAATCTTTTTTTTCAGACCTACATGGATTCAGGAAATGAAACCCAATCCAACTGTGGTGTTTCACATGCAAGCCATGGTTTGTTTTTTGAAGAGCTGAGTTGGTTACCTGGGTGCAGGTCTGCAGCTTGTTTTCCAGGGTCCTGAGTTTGCACTTCAGCTTATCTTCATTCAGCTGCCCCTGAAAAAAAACCAAATGAGTCTAGGTCTGGAAATACTGAATTACCCCATTACTGTCTGCAGATTCCTCAGTGTTTCCATTGTTTCTGTACTTCAAATTGCTCACGGTTTTTCTACTCTTCTTTCCTTTCTCTATTGTCCCTATAGCAATGACTGTATGAGTGATTTGGATCTGGGGAAATTCTTCTTAACATTTAAAGTTGAAAATAAACCTGAGAAATTTCAAAATTTTTGAGGAAAGGGGGGAATAGCTTTAAACACGTCCTGCCTTCCTTTCCCTCCAACCAGCTCTACCAGGTGCAGGAGGACAGGGGCTCCCAATGAAAGGGAAAGTTAAAGGCAAAAGGATGCGTAAGAACCTGCACTGAGACCAGAACTGGCCACACAGCTTTGTTTCATGCTTCCCAGTTCTCTCACGTTGCAGTGCTCTCTGTGCTGTGCTCCTTTTCTTAAAAAGCAGATACAATTTTAAGACTTCTTTTGCATGTAAGATACTAGAAAGAGACATGACACCCAACTCTCCTTGCAGGCTTTTGAAACCTAAGCAAAATGAATGCAAAAGGGGTGCTTGTACAGGTATAAATGACTATGCAACGTGCTATAGATGGGAGAGTCAGGCCTTGTCTATATTTGGGTTTACTCACAGAGTTTTCATGGGCACACAGCTCTTTTGCCAAAAGGGGATAATTTCAGCTGAGCATTGGCAGAAAGACTTTTATTGCCAGAATAATTACATCTATATGGGGCTTTTCACAACATTTTCCCCCTTTCGCCTAACTGACATAGCTAGAACACCCAGGCTGGCAAAATGTAAGTGCAGACCACATTGTAGCCATCCATCTGTTAGGGGCTGGTAAGTAATCCCTGATATGCCCCTCTTGGCTCTTCATTCTCATAGTTTTAGTCAGGGTTGTTGTCTTTCTTGTCTCTGAATCCTCCTAGATGGCAGCTGTTTTTTAAGCACTGCTGCCAATCCCAGTATTCAGCCTTGACAGCCAGAATGCAAGTTCAGAAAGGAGCACATAGTAGGTCAGAGGAAAGGAGCAGCATGCATGTTTACAGAGGTGACCAGTGATTTTTTGGGGTGCCTTAGTTTTGATTATCTGCACGGGATCCCTTGGCTCAGATTTCCAGCTATGCCGAAAAACCCAATTTCACGTGACGTCAAATCAACAGAAGTTGCAGAACACTGGTGGTACTTTTTGGTCTTGGTTTTGGCTCAAAAAATTGGATATCTAAGTGGGCACTCCTAATAAGTTGGCCGTAAAACCCTAGATGCTCCATGTGCGTCTATCAGGTGATTTTTTTTTTTTTTTTACTGCAACTGCAGTGCTTTGGCTTTCCTCTGATTGGTAGATTATATCTGATGTTTCTTCCCCTCTGCTTCCTGCTAGTCATTTTAATACTTAGTTGGCGGATGCAATTTTAAGCAGTGTTCATGAACTGTATTTGTTTTACATAAACACCACCCCTGTGCAAAACACAATAGAGAAAAGGGGGTCTAATCTGTGGCAGAAACAGGGTTGGCAGCTCCCACCAAAAACACCTGTAAGGTAGGCGCAAAGACCCGAAACTTCCAAAAGCCTGGACCAAGAAGCGTAGTAAAATGATGCATTTGCACGTCAAACTTAATTATGTTTTGCTAATTATTGTGACACCACTAAACTTACTTAGCTGCTTTCATCTGAGAGTCTCAAATTATTTTAGAAACCATGTTTAATTAAGCTTTTTAGCCACTTTGATGCTTCCCTTTTCAGAGGGCAGCCTTCCTTCTCACCGAGGCATAGATAGCTGCTGTGCAAGCCTCCTAAGCCTAGATAATAACACAGCAGAAACAGAACCCAGCAGTCGAAAAGCTGAGCCCATCAGTTTAATTGTTTGTCGTGCTCCTGCTGTACCGATGAGCCCATTCATTTAGATGCACCCATAAATCTAAATTAAGATCCTACAAGGTTTCCCAGCATCACTTAAATTATAGCCAGCACAGTCTTTTCCTTTTCACTTCATAATTGTTTAATGGCTCTAAAGAGCTGCCCCTCTATCTGATGCCATATCTCATTATAGCAGCATGGCAACCCGCACCTAATTCCCCACACAAATGATTTCAGAAGGGACCGGCTGAGGACTTAATTTGCTAGCTGTGATCTGCAAAGCCCTGCTTACCTTGTTCTTTTTTCTAGCCTATTCTTCCATCACAAGGTCCAAGATACTCCCAAAGGACCAATTTCTAACTATAAAATTTATTTGCATTGGCTTCGGTGCCAAACCAGCTGCAAGGTCATTTTTACTCTCTCTGAAGAAAAGCTAAAAAGCAGAGAAATCTTTCTTACAGCAAAGATACTAAGACGCAAAGGGCACCCACCTGCTTCTCATCTAAGGTTTCATGGCTACTTCCTGCCAATGTGTGTGTTAGGGTGTTTTTTCCTGCTCGTAATATATATATATGAAGAAACACTGCAAGGCGGAAGTTTCAAAACCACAGCATATCTAACACTATTTTTTTTTCACTCCGTCTCACCCAATTGCTTGGCTCCTCTGTCCCGACAGACTTCTTTCAGATACATTTTTGCAGCATGGTTTCAAATCAACCGCTGTTTTAACAGCTTGGGTTTTTTGTTTTTTTGCCATCTATTTTTTATTTTACATCCTTATTTTAAATGGGGTCATAATACCAGTTGTATAGTGGCTTGCAACTTCCAGAAGTAGCAGCTTCACTCTACTTCGGTGCTTTTGGGACCGAGCATTGTTACTGGTAAATGTCTCTCCATGGTAATCTGAACAAGGGACTTGGGTGGCAGGGGCTCTTTCTGCAGAGCATGTCAGCAGGTGTGGGCTTAAGTCCTGTTGAGTCATCCGACATCAAGTGATTTGCTGAACTTGGGGCCCTGGACCTGTGTTCTGGGGATGAGCAGCCATAGGACATACGCTGCTACCCCAGCTGGCTTTCGCCTCCTGGGTGGTTGTCTCAGACAGAGACTAAGCGATGCTCTTGCTACGAGGGACTTCAAGTGGCAGAACTGAGACAGTACACGAGTGGTGTTTATGCTGCTGTCTGTATTCTAGTTCAGGGGGTAGGTAGAGGTATTCAGCTCCCAAAGCTGTGAGCCTGGCATCCTCACCAGAAATGAGTTCCTTTACATTCGTGAAAGTGGCATAAACTGAGAACATCATTCTGGATTCCTTCTCAGGCCCTAAGTTAGCAGGGTGGAGCCTTGGCACAGCGTGGTAGGACCATGCAAATCAGCAGGCTGCTAGAGAGGTTATAGAGGATGTCCCCATTGTTCCTCTTTGCTTATCTGCAGGAAACAGTGAAATGGAGGTGCTTCTTTACCAGTATCTCCTTGACTTAGAAAATGGCTTCTCAACCATCTTTTTTATTTATTTGTTTTTGGGGGAGAAGGGAGGGATTTCATTTGGGTTTTGTTTTTTTTTTAATTAAAACGCTTAGATAAGTTAAGCAGAAGTTTGTTTTCAATTCAAAACAGTTTCTTCTTGGCAGATTCTGTGCGCTCCTCCCTTCTTACTCTTTACAGGGGAAAGTAAGCATTGGAAATGGGGCCGGGGCCTCATAGGGAGTAAATAAAACCTTAGCAAGATATTAAACAAAAATTGCGCACCACATTTTTCAGTTTAAAGATTAGAAGAAAAATGTTGTTTCCCTCCAAACAGTACCAGAAAAAGAAGAAGATCTTGAAAGTTATAGAAGCCAGCCCCCTTTTCTGCCTAATCCTGTTTTTCAACTGGTCCTCAGATAAAACGAAGTTAGGGAACAGGGTAGGGAAGTTTTTTTTTGCAGGCTAAACAGTTCTGAAACTTGCCGGCACTGCTCCACTTGAGATCCATCTTGTTTCAGTCAGGAAAGCAAAGAAATCCCAGTGTGTGTTAGTGGGTAGAAACAAGAAATGCAGCATCTCCCTTTGCACACTTAAGACTCAGAAGGGAGCTGGGATCTCCCATGCCCAACACCACCCAAAAGCCCCAGCCTGGCAGTTTGGTACCTGCCAAGATTTTTCTGAGGCTTGCAGCAGCGTGGATAAGAGCCCTTGTAAAACCACCATCTTCTGCTTCAGCAACAGCTCTCGGTGCAGCGCCTCCTGCAGATTAAGTAAGAGATCCAGACTCATGTAGGTTGCATCTACACATTCAATTAATGCGCATTACCTAGGGTGCATTGAACCTAGTACCTCAATTGTGGGGTACTAGAAAAAACTGAGAATTAGCCTATTTTAATGCACATTAGCTAAAGAGCACAATTTTTTTGATGCATTAAAATAGGCCAACGTTCATTAAATCATGTGTGTAGACATTGCTCTAGTGCCCAAAGCTCACTGGAACATCCCAGATAAACCCATTTAATCCCCAGGACTTCTTACAGCTATTTTTCACTCCCCCCCCTGTACTTGAGAACCTATTTTCTGGACTACAATGATTGCTTCTTTGTTTCTCCTGGCCATGCTAACACTAGATGGGGGTTAACAGCTTAGTAGAAGTATTGTGTTTTACGTTTGCCTTTCACCTACTATTAGAACTGTATTTGTGGTTTTTTTGCATACTTACCTTGAGGTAGTTAGAAAGCTGAATTATTTCCTAAAAGTAAAAGAAAGGTGCATTAACAACCCAGGATATCACTTGATATTTTTTTTGGACCGAGTGGAATGGGAGATTAAAAAAACAAAGCAAAAAAAATCCAAAAATAAAAAAAACCCAAATCAATTCATAAAAGACTAAAATTTTGCAAGAAACAGTGACGAGTGTAAGAGTTTAAGTCCAGTAAGTCTGGGGGCCCATAATGGGTGTATATAGATAGTCCTCTTCTAGTGCAATAGAAGCAGTACTTTCATAGGTCTCAGTTTCCAGCATACTTTGTCAGCTGTGTTCTAGGAGTAAGTTCTTCTTTGTCTACATAAATTGTCCCTTTGATATGAGGGACAGAGGATTCTTAGGTATTTCTCTACCAGTTCTTGTGTTCTGCTTACCTTATCCAACACTGCTATTCCACAACTAAAATAAGAGAGAGAAAAGTTATTAAGATACACATGATACAGATTTTGTGAAAGAGACCAGAGCAATGGGTACATTAAAGAGATACATTAAGAATATCCACTAGACAGAGGTCCAGCTAGAAAGATTAGTGTAGGGTGACAGGGGGCAGCTCTCAGGGCTGGATCTCCTGCCAGCCCGCCCACCTGTCTCTATGGAGCAGTCCACCCAATCTCACCTGCCATAACTTTGCTGTTTTCTAAACTGTTGGTATAATATGGGAAACTATTACCGCCCCAATGCCAGGGGGTGCTATGAGCAGCTCCAACCTCCCCTACACCACAGCCCATGCCTTGCAGATGGCATCATAGTTCTTATGATCTTCAGCCCCACACTGGGCCCCGTAATCCTCCAGTCTGGACCCCAACTGGATCTTGGCAGCATACTCCACCCTCATTCTGGGCTGTCTCACTCCCTGAACTGTTCCCCCTCTCAAGTGTGCCCCCCACCCCAGACCTTTGGCCTTACCTCCAAGGCCAATCTGAACCCTAGGCCCTCAGCTTTGGGTGTCCCTCTGGCCCTTTTGACCCTTCTGGTCCTGGCCCCAGCATCAACCAGTCAAGGGTGCCTTAAAGCCAGGCTTCGAAGTATCTAGCCCGCCTTCTCAGCCCTACTATAGACTTACCCACCTAGTTGTGGGAGCTGGAGTTATTAAGGCACCCCAGCACCCCTTTCACAAAGAAGGTAACAGGCCTGGCATTTCCTGGGGGCTCCCACATCACTAGGAGCCCCATCAGGCCACCCATCCCCGGCAGGGTGTAGTTTTAAGTCATGCCCGGGACCAAGAGCCTCCTAGCCATCCCCATAAACTCCTGCTCTTACCGCCTGGTTGTTCCTGCTGCAGCTACACTAGGCAATGCTCTTACCTGAGCATGTAGCAGCAGACTGCAGCCCTTACATACTAGGTTCTCACAATGCCCGCCACCATCAGACACCTGCTGGATGCCTGACCCAGCCCGTAAAGTGGCAGGTGCCAGCAATGCCCTGCCACATATAGCAGTAAATCATGCTAATGCAAAGTGATTCTCCTGCAGAACTTTCTTTATGACAACCTCAGGGTATTCTGCAGCAATCTCTAAATTCACCTCCTTACTGAGGAAAGCTTTCAATTGGATAGGTGACCAAATACTTACTCTGTTTGTTGGCTCGAGTCTTTCTTTATTGTGCTAGAATCTGCAAGTGTCTGAGTGCCTGTGGAAATAAAATTGAGAAGATGTGGTTCTGGTTCCTAAGTTGTAAATAAGTAATATGATCGCAGCCATTCACACTTTCCATCCGCGTTTAAGTATTGCTGAAATGCAGCCATTTCTAGGGTGAGACATGGCAGCTGAAACCAGCATACAGCAACACACCCTCATTTAGCACAAGAGGCATGAAGAAATCTGTCTGCAGTCGAAGCTGGAAGTGGGAGATAAGCAATTAGACAAGTTAGAAGTTGGTCAAGGCCCTGGCAAACAGTCCTGCCCCTGCATAAAGCAGCAGCACTTTTTAAATTGGGAAGGGGCCTCCTTTTCATATCTGAGCTGAACAATAGCTCCTCCAGCACCATATTGACAGCTGGCTGGGGTACTGAATTCATGATTGCCTCTGTAGAGAGCATCATCTTCCAAACTGGTGTGTTCTTCATATGTAGTTCAGAAAGGGCTGATCAGGCCTGCTTGATAAACAATAGCTTCTCTTTAAGCACTTGCATGGGGCTACTAGCAAGAGGAGCTTTGCATTATTTTTCCAAGGGGTCACATCCTGCTCCTATATCATTCCAGTGCAAATAACTCCAAGATTTCTGTGATGCAGGATGAAGCCCGCAGTGAATGGACACCTAAGAATATTCTTTTGCAATGGAGGCAGGCTTTCTCTGCCTGCTCTAAAAGATTTCCCTTGAGCTTTGGAGGCTTGAATACAATGCCGCCTTGACCTGAGTCACCCTGAATTTGGTTTTACAAAACCTTGCCAGCCTCACTTCCCCTCTGTACCTTGGCTACGTTTGGAGATTTCTTTGCTGAAGAAGCTTTCTGATGAAACACCACCGAAGTGTGAGTTGCTTTGTGCTGGGCGAGGCACTTTGAGGCTGGGCTGAAGGTGTTTGTGATGCAACAAAGGCATGCTGTTGTTCCAGGAAACCTGAAATGACAAGTTAATTGCATTTATTTCAAAGAAACTGTTAAATATCAGGAGCCAAAAAGGTTTATGTGCTTGTATACGGGGTTCTTCCACAGATTGTGCAGCCAGCCTGAGAAATATCAGTGGTGGAGACTGAAGGAGAGGGTGAGAGCAGGTTCTGGGCATAATTTTTCAGAGGTGCCAAGTACCTGCAGTGGAGTCAATGTGAGGATTTGGTCTACGTGGTGGAGAAGCCGCTGGCAGAGAGGCTGAGAGGGAGATTAGCGGACAGGGCAAGAGGGGCTCTCTGACAGGCTAGGAGGCCAAAGTCTTCTCGGTTCCTACTGAGAACTGGGGAAAAGCTTTCAACAGTCCTAAGCTAGTAGTCCTTATCTGATACCAGTGCTAATGACTAGCTCTCCACATGCATATGTATTTGTTCCATTCTCCTCAGACGTGCAATGAGTATTTTCTGGACTGCTAATAGCAAGAGCCTGCTTTAATTTTCTCACCACCACCTCCTCTTCTTTGCAGATCCCCTGAGGGCTCGGATGGGGGTGCAGGGGAAAAGCATGTCGATGCAGCCACCAAAATATAGTCTGTGAAAGGCATCACTGCCACATGCATGAACATACTTGTTCCCGGTTCTTGTTGACTGCCCTGGGATTAATGCTAGTATGCATGGGGGGATATACGTGAAATAATTGCCCTGCACATTCGTGCATTATACAGGAGACCAAAGGGCTTGGCCAGGCTTGTGGTCTCTTCAGTTGTTGTTTTACTGTCTTTGGTCACTCATTGCAACTTGGTCTTTTAGATAACAATACTGGGTAAGGGGCCAAGGGGTAGAAAGGAAAGAAGCTGAAAGTTTCCTGGCTGCCTGTGTGACACTAGAGCCTTCATATAGGAGCTTAATTTTCAATAAGTGCATTAGTGCATCTGTCTTGGACTAACGTGGCTACCTACATCTCACTGCTGGTTGGGTACAACATGGAATAGGGCCTGCTGTGCAAAAGGATATGGAAATTAGGGAACAGTCAAATACTTGCTATTGGAGAACATTAACATCAATGAAGACAAGAGCAGGAAGTCCTGTTTCCATGTGATCAATTGAAAAAGCTAAATGCTTATGATAGTAGTCTCAGCTTTTTGGTGGAAATGTGAAAGAATTATGCACAAGGGGGAGGAGTTGGTTTCCTGTCAAAATGGAGGTTTGCGCTGTGAGACATGGCTGCAACTCTCTGGGATCAAAACTCAGAATATGGAGTGCAGAAGAAGCATGTAATGAGTGACATGATAAAATGTCGCCCTGGATTGAGTATATGGAGTCTAATGGCAAAACTGGAACTTTCCTTCCAGTGCTTCCTGGCTCTGACCCCACTCCCGTGTTGACCTCAGTGGACACGGCATACCCTCATACGAAGTCACTCAGCACCCATGGAAAATGCGTGACGCCGTTACCTGGAGGGTTGTGGATGCTCTCAGATCCGTCCGTGACCATATGCTCAGGGGAGTCCGTGTTCCACCGTCTTGTCCCAGAGGCACTTGCATTCGCGTGGGAGGCCTCCCTTGTTTCTTGTCTTCTTCAGTCACTAGGTTCCTTCTTCTCAGGAACTCCTGCTGGCGGGAGCTCTGGGACTGCTCCTTCATCTCTTTCTTCCTGTATTGTACCATACGGCGACACGTGGTCACGTTGTTTCGCCTCCGCAAGTTCTCGCGTGTCTCTTGCCGCCGCTCACACCTTTCTTCATAACTCTCATTCGGACTCCTACGATGATGAAGGGTCTTCTCGGGTTGACTGATCATGGTGTCCACCGCTGCTACCCTAGCCTCTAGCTCTGTCCCGGTGGCTTGGGTGGAGCTCTTCCCTAATGAAAGTAAGAAAGAGAAAGACACCACAAGTAAGTGTCTTTCTGGACACTTTACAAAATAAACTAGTGCATATGAGACTTTTACAGATGATGGACACCAGGTCTAAGACATAGCCACAGTTCTAGAGTGATACCCGCCGCATCCATGGAATAAGGCTGTGTCATGAAATACAGATGTGCTGACAGAAAATAACCGTTGTGTCTCTGTTCCTAAATGCACATGCATGTGCTAATATGGGGTACTCCTTGAACTGGAAAATCAACTTCAGTTTCACTCATGTCTTAAGTGACGAGACTTATTCTGCAATCTATTAAATCTTGCCGTTATCAAATCTTTTCTGCTATTCTTCTTCTTTGCTCGGTCTTACCCTCCTGTTTCTAGTTATAATCCCTTATCCTATTTAAATAAATAGACAAGGAACAACAATGATTTCTCATACTTCTGTAGTAATAGGTTTGTAGTTTGTTCCTGCATGCCTGTGTTTTTCCAGCCTTTTGTATAGGACCCACTACAGGTGTGGGAAGTTTTGCTACTAAGCAGTTTCATGCAGCTGCATGCATTTGTAAATCCTGCTTGCCTTGTGCAAGCACAGAGGTGCCTGGGGAAGGAAGAAAGTGTTACTGCACTGCATGGATATGTACAGAATCTCATTTTAAAATCCCTGTTTGCTTCCATGCCATCACCTTAGGGAACTCATAGCCTCTGAAGATGATGCTCACCTCCAACATGACTCTGCTCCTTTCTATTCGCCCCTCTGTCCCACAGCTCGCCTTTTGCAGTAGCTTGACTTAAAGGCTACATTACACTTTGTGCTTCACACGTTCTCCTTCCTTTTCTGCCACCAAGGCTTGGCTAGCTGTAACTGTGTCCTGAATTCGCCCAGCTAGTAACACTGCATCCAGTCCCCTACTGCTGTAAATAACATTGCTCCAGCGAGAGACTGGTGGATGCAGGAGTGGAAGCAAGAGGAGTCTGGCACTGCGCGGTCCAGGGAGTCATTTTTGCTTCCACTTCCGTTGGCTTAAGCAAAGCAGGCAAGTCGTGCCAGAGGTCTGTACTAAGAATGAGCTCCTTTGTTTAAGCATTACCTCCCGACAGGGTAGGGTGCTGGTGGGCAGGGTGAGCTATAGCCCCTTCCCTCTCTACCCAACTGCAAGCTTCATTGTTCTTGTTTTCCTGGATTGTGGCCACATTGAGGGTATCTGGGTCTTTGTCTCTTCCTCGGGGAGAGAGAAAATGGAACGCAATGCTCATACTGACAAAAGCCTCAAAACTAACATTACTCTACTTCATCCAAACTTTCATTGCCAGTTAAGGGATACCCTGTTCCTTGATCCGGCTGGATAATCCTTGAGCACGTTCCACGGATGCTGCTTGAGCTTGCTACGCTTCTACCCAGCCGCTTGGGGTTGGATAGGTGCTTGGGGGAGTGGGAGTGTCTGCCTGCCTAGGCGCTTCACGGTGTGTGCTGCTTGCCAGTCCAAGCATAACTTTTGCCTTCTTTATTTTCAATGGCTGCGCTGGAACAATTTTTATTCTGGCTTCTCTGATCTCTTAAGATCCGTGCGGCAGCCCTGGGGCTAGAATAGCTGGGTGGCTTTCCATCAGATAAGAGGATCCAACTGAGAAGCTGGTTCTCCTGTTATTCATCTAGCAGAGTTAGTCTGGATTCTCACTGGTGCAAGGGGGAAGAGCAACAGGTCCCCGCCTCTAGTACTTTCAAAAGGGCTCAGAACCAGCAGAGTAACCGCAAGCCTTTGGTGCTCCCATGACCCAGGAGGGTGGGATTCTCCAAGCCATGTAGCATTGGCCTAGTTGTACCATTGAGGTCAATAAGGGCAGGGCGTAGGCAAGGTTGGAGACTCTGGACCATCCCAGATTTACAAACTGTTTAGTATCATATTGTCCAAGCCCTGGCATTCAGTTATAATAAGTATCCCACATCTTACCTCAGAACAGAACGTGCCCCTGAGTCGACTGGGAGTAACACTGATCTGAATTGCTCTCCTCCTGACTTACACCAGTGCAGCTGTGATCTGGATTCACCACTTCGCCTACACCTGTTTCAAAATAAGAGGGAAGCTTCTGGTTGGAGTATGAAGAATTGCCTGGTTCTAGGTTTCAGTTTCAAATTGGATTGTAAGGCTGTGGACCATACATGGCAATGTACATTCATGTGACAAGTATGTAAAATGGTACTTCTGTGTCACGCATGAAGTCTTTGTGGCCAGGCTTACACCACTGGAACAGGTGGCTCACAGTCTGTTAGTAAAGTCCATTCATAGCAAACATAGTCCAGACTCTCATTAGCATATATTACCTTGTTTTCATAGCAAATGCTCATAATATTCTCTAAATGTTATCTTCAGCTTGGCCACTTGCTTCACACTTGCGCTCAGAAAAACCCTCAAGAGATGAAAGGCAGACAGAAGGGGACGGGTACAGAAAATCAAATTCCTCAGCAAGCCCTTTCAGGCTCCTGTTTTTATCTCTCTCTTTCCCCACCACCATGTGTATAACTCTCATCAGCACTGTACCTGAGAGCTACATTTTGGGAAAAGAGGGGGGCTTCAATTAAAGTGAGACAAAGAAAAATTGATTTTAGGAGCCCAAAGAAAAATGGACACAAGAAGAAATTTCATTCTATATTCTTTTGTCTTCAGTGGTTGAGAAATTGCTGACTCTGATGGAAAAACTTAAGGCAACTAATGTTTGTAAGGTGGGTTGAGGATTTTTATAGTAAAACTTGCCCTCCAGAAAGCTACATAATTATAACAGAACCAAAATAGAAGCATACATTTCTTATGCTGCCATGTTGTACTAACTAATTTCCTTTTAAATTGAAAGGGACTCCAGTCCAGTAAGATGATATCCTTTTCTTGTTTGTAAGTAGGCAAAATGCATGCGTATAAACAATCAATATGTTGCTTCACAACCTCATCCATCCAACCAAGAAAATAAAGACTCAAATGATTACACTGAAAGACAAAAATCACCTTCTGGATGATTAGGTTGCACTATATGTTTGTTCTGTGCTCACATTTGTTCAGAGATGCGGTTTACCCTTAGAGCTTCTGATGTTCCTGTAATATCCCCAATTCTAATCTCATTTTCCAATCCTCTCCACCAGGGCCTCTGAAACATTATTGGGGTGAACTTTCATTCCGAGAAGTTATTAAATGCAAAAAAAAATAATAATTTCTATACAGCTTTCTTGCTTCTGCCTCAATGTCATCCTGCTTTGGACCCCCTCTCTCATGCTCACTTGTGTACACACATGCACAGACACTTTCACAGCACAGCAGGCTGGTGCTGGGTCTGGTGAACAGCTGCACAGGCTCTGAAGTAGACAGACAGATGAGGCCTGTGCTAACACCCTGGACGTAAACATCCTGAAAACCTGAAAGCAACAACTGGACCTGGCTGTGAACAACACATCTTGGGACAAAACGTATAGAAATGTCCCTGCTCCCTTGTTTGTCAGCCCAGGGCAGAAATCTCTTTCTCTGCTGGTATCTTCCCACAGTTAAAAAGTGTCTCATCCAAGGCCAGAATTAGGGCGCTGAGCCCTGCACATCCTGTGCGAGCCTTATGCGCTGGGAAGCCGCCCATTACAAACAGCGCCGTTGCCTTCCTGCCTGCTCCAGACATACACTTTGCAGAACCTCCCAACTATGCATCCTGAGACTTTTTTTGTATTTCTCTTGGATTTAACACAGATCCCTTTTAGGGCAAGAAAGGAGCAAAAAGAAAGGTGCGGTCCATTACTCACCGAGCAAGCTGCTGAGGCCTCTCTGACACGCTACCGGTTTTGTTTTCTTCCGCTACCACCCCAAGTCAACCATCCCTTGTTAACCAGCATGCCCTTTATCTCCCCTTTGCATGCTGTGCCACTCCTCCCTCCAAGGGAAATGAATAAAAGGAAACCCCAACTTGCTGTTAAGTTACAACTTCCCACACCAATAATGTGGGCTGAGACAGACATACCTTACCCACTTCTCCTGTGTCAGGGCTTGTTGCTGTTCATCCACAAAGAGCCGTAGAAGTGAAGGTCTTACCTGGCTTGCGATGGAAGCCCAGAGGTAGACGCACCAAATCACTGATCTTCTCCCCAACCTCTGTTAAGCTTCAAGGCAGGAAGGGAAGGCTGGATATTGGGGTATGGGGCATTAACTGACATCTTCATTCCAGCGACTGCATTGTGCTGCCATTTTTTCTTTTTTAATAAAACAGGAAATGTGCTAAACCACAATGCTTAACCCTGGTTCCTGTCTTGTTAGTTTGTGACATGGTACAAAAAGCTAGCAGGCAACTTGAAGCCCAGTTCAGTATGGTGGTTTGGTTATCTTGAGAAGTAAGAAGTCTGGACTTTTGCTATCAGCAGCCACTGTTATCCCTTGCTGCACATGGAAGTGGTGCATGGATCCAGGAAGCTATGCCCACAGCACAGCAGGTCTTTTATTATGCTTGCTGATCCCTGCTAATTCCAAGGGGTTTGGGGTTAGGTAATTCCACCCAGGGTATAAGAGCAGTTGGTGTGAATGGAGCAACCCTGGAAGAAATCCCTAGGAGAAGCTTAGCTCGGGTGACATGGCTCAGCTGTGTGTTACATTGCTTCCATTTTATCTGCCGATGAAACAGCTGCCTTGGGAAGAGGGAGGTGTTTGTACACTAATCCAGTGTACACGTGCGTGTGTATGCTGTGCTAGAACATGGCAAAGATGCAGCACTTTTAGGGTACATTTGTGTGATTAACCATTTGGCCATCAGTGAAAGAATGCCTTCAAAAAGGTCCTGATGCAAAGCCCCTTGAATTCAATGGAAAGGACCTAACTAACCTGAATTGGGCCCGAAAAGAATAAACAAGTCTCTTTCAGATTTCTGTATTTCAGGTAGACTCCCCTCCAGTTCTTCATGTGTCCTGGGAAAATACTTTATTATGCCAGCTTAGCTTTAATTTACACTGTGTCTCAATTTCTCCTTTTTTATTTTATTTTTTTTAAACTTCAACTGAGATGTTATAAAATGTAATCAGCAGAGACAAAAAGAACATGCACATGACATGTGATCCAATATCATAGTTAATGATGCTTTTTAGATATTTAGCATTGTTGAGTTTGAGGACTCCCTCTTAACTTCAGTGATGGATAATGTGATCCCTAAAATTTTAGATGTCCTCAGCTCCCATTGAAATCACTGGGAACTCAATGTTTGGCTTGCAGAGAGTTTTGGGTGGTTGTATAACTCAGAACTGATCCCAGTCCATCCAAATGCTATTACCTGCATTAAGCAATGCTATTAGCTCTTGCAAGAGGTCACTTTGGGTAAGTATATAAAGACAAGCAAGATACAGCCCAGTCCCTGTTCAGGGCACCTATGCATTGCCTCGGTGGAAGCGAGTAGTAATAATAGTATCAGTTCAGTAGGAAAGGATGCTATGGGGCCTGGTGCTCCTCTCGCTGGAACATAGGAAAAGGAGAACCAGGCCCTATGTTAAAGGGAGTTCATCTTAGGTTTTCCTAACATGTTGAAAATAGATGTCTTACTTAGTGGCTCTTCTTGGGACTCTGTGTGATGAGGAGCCTAGAGATTTAGTACTAAAAGTCATGAGGGCTCTTGGAAGAGCAGGAGGCATGCTGGGGGCTGCAATGGTTCGGAGCGGGTGAGGGCCACCTCCTTCTTCCAAGAGCAGATCCAAACCCATCCACTGTTAGTTGTGCCCTCTCAGCCAGGGAAATGATTTTGCTGCTTTAAGCAAGCCTCATCTCCAGAGAGGAAATGGAGGCGGGTGGGAGGAAAAGTTAAGGGTAGTCAGCATTGTCTCAGTGGTGTAGGTGCCTAAGTCACTTTGCAAGTCAGAGGCATTTCCAATTTCTAAGGACATGACTACGCAGCAGCCTGTGAGCTTGTGGGCACGTGTTAAGCCTATGCAGGGGCTGACTGCCCAGCCACGTGAATATGTCTGTTTGCGGGTGCAGTTGCATGGGGATGATGCTGGGGTCTACGAGGGTGCGTGCCGGCATGCTTAGAGCTGGATCTGTGCTAGGAACCTGCTTTGTCAAAGTCACTGAGGCACTTTTGAAAATCCCACCAGAAATGCTCTTTTCACTGACCAGAAAATAACTGTATTTACCTCTGTGTTCATGCTATTAGTCGTTTCCTAATTAGGCCCCAATACATATTACCAGCTATGTTCTTTTGACCTTTTCTATGTTCATATTATTTCTTGTGAGAGAATCCAGGAAGTCCGGGGCCCAATCTCTTAATAAGAGGGGAATTGTCACAGAGATGTAGGGATAGTGCAGTTCCCGCTGACGCAGCGCTCCACTCTTGATAATCTCCAGAGCACACTCTTCTTTTGGTGCAGGTTTGCCACGTATCACATGGGACACTGCTTTCATAGCTGAGTCTGCAGTGGAGGATAGAAGAAAGAAAAATGTTATCAGACATATGCATTGCCTGTGGAATCTAATGCTCTATGATTTCAGAGGTGTTTGAAATTGCATCTTATTGTGGAAAATAGTGCCTTACTAGAGGCGCTGAAGAAGGAGGAGAAGGAGGAAGAAGAGGAAAAAACTTGAAGTTTATATTAAAAAGGGAGGGATGCTTTTTGAGTAGGCAGTTGTATTATTTAGTTACTTGGACCAAAGCATCGGGTAAATTAAACAAACAAAAACTCCACAGGTAAATTATTAAAGGTATTCAGGGACCCAGTTCCCTTTTTGTGGAAGTAGGAGTCATATTTTAAAGGCATTTAGACATCCTTTTCCCATTTTCAAAAGTGTTTTAAAGCACTGCAGTAGCCCAAGTTTCAGTCTCCCTAAGTATTTAAGTCCATTTAAAAAATGAGACTTTTAAGAAAATGTTTGTTAATGTAAGTTCAATCTGTACTGGCTGTTGTAAAATGCAGTAATTGAGCATGAAGTCATGAAAGAGACCACAGTGAGCTAATTTTGTGATTATTATATCAGCAGTGTAATTTTGAGAGAGAGTAAGCATTTGCAAGGAATGCAGCAGGTAAATTGAGTGAAATGCTAGTAGTCCTTTCATCTCAAAGATCAAGCAACAAATCTTCAGGAAGGGTTAAGTTTTGTAAAAATGCCCGGAGAGCAGTGACTATTTTTCAAAGAAGGAGGCTGTTTTAGTTCAAGAAAAGAAAGAGAAAAGCAGCATTTCATTAAAAACAAAACAAAAGCAAAACTATTCATTGATTGAAAATGTTGACAAATTCGAGCGCTAATTGTTTTCCATTTTTTGCATAGAAGTGATGTTTTGTGGCTAACTGTAGAGAGGAAGTGTGCAAGTGCATGCATGGAGAGATCCTGCCCAGCTAGGTCTACATAATAGTGCCTGCCTTACCAGTATTGATGTAGCCCAGGACACAGAGCGTGATGGAAACATTGGCATTCTCAATAATCAGCATCTGCCTCAAGGAGCTGAAAAACCCATCCAAGGCAAACTTAGTTGTAGAGTAGGGAACGGTAAATGGGTTCCCAACTTTCCCTAGAGAGACACGCAATGATTAGCTTGATGTGAGTGAAATCCAGTAGTCATGCCATTTTTACATTGACTTTCTTTTCGGTAGATGTAAAATGCTGACTTGCACCAACTAATCCTAGAACCTCAGCAGGCTGAAGGATACCACTAATATCACAATAACATTTTTATTTTAAAAACTCCTCCAAAGTATTCCTAATGTAAATTTTCTGTAACGTGTAGCCTAAACACAACACAGGACAGTAGGTGGGGATCAAAAGATTTTTTTCAGCGTAAATTCTGTATAATTGGCAGAACTCACTTGGGGCTAGTGTGAACCTTGAATCAAATCTGTCTAGCTGTCCCACATGCAAACTCACTAGTATGCACCTGTGCACCATGTACAGCGAACAAGTAACATCCTGTCTTCCTTATGGCAGGCATTGCTAGTGGATAGTTTGTGAGGAGTTCATATTTTATTTTATTTTATTTTATTTTATTTTTGCTTTGCTTTGAGTTTTCACTGTGGGAAATTTTATTTCATTTTATTTTTGCTTTGCTTTGCTTTGCGTTTTCACTGTGGGAAGGAAATGGTTGGTGTTTGGTTTTAGTTAGGCAGGCTTTTGTGACAGGGAAGCTTCAAGTCAGCAGGAGCTGGAGAAGCATCAGAGCAATTCGCCCTCTGCCTTGGGCTATGATCGAGGTAGAAGTTTTCTAGAAAATAGTAATTTGTGTTTGACTGAGATCCTGGGGAGAAGAGGTGGCTTTGCATGCTGCCTGTCCCTGACCATGTCACTTCAGGGGAAGGTTTGCTGGGGAGGGGGAATGATGGATGCCCTGACAGTACATCGCTTCTCCACTGGGAAGCTGCCCTGAAAGTGTGGTGGGGTATTGGTGCCAGCAGAAGGAGAATCAGTATATAAATTGGGAAGACTTGTATTTAGCATTCAGTAACCAACATAGTGAATCCAGAGCTCCAGTCACATTACCTAGTTTCTCAGGAGACCCTTTATCCTCTCTTTTGCAGAGTGTTTTCAAACAAAGCTTCTTTAGACAGTAGCAGGGTCTAAGTCAAAGGAAAGATTTGGACTGACTAGCACTAAGGGTCTCTAGCCTGGGTGCTGCTTACCTGCCAAGGAAGAAACTGCAACGATGCTGCCCCTGCTCTCCTTCAGCATCGGCAAGGCAGAGACGGTCATGGTCACATAGCTGAGAACATTAATCTCCAGGAGCTTTCGCAGGTGCTCAATGTCTCCCTTGAAGTAGCCAAAGTGTGTGCTGCCAGCGTGATTGAGGATCAGCATGTCTAGGCCTCCTAAAAGACAAGATTGGGGGCTCTGTAGCGCTACCTGTTATAGAGTGAAGGCATTCTGGATTGACCATATGGCATTTTTTTTGTCCAGGCCACTCAGTCTTGTCTATCCAAACCACTGATGAGATGTATCTTAAAAAGCACTCTCAAAATGAAATCAGCCTCCTCATTTAACATAAATGGAAAACAGAAACAATGTAGGCATATCATCTGTTGGTATGTTGACTAGATATTAGTAATATCCTTGACATTATTTAGTATGTTCTTATAGTATTAATTAAATGTGGCTGTGGGAGGTATCAGCATTGCAGCAT
>NW_017729019.1:11119202-11123440 GCF_001723915.1 Gavialis gangeticus | reverse complement strand
AAAAAGCACTCTCAAAATGAAATCAGCCTCCTCATTTAACATAAATGGAAAACAGAAACAATGTAGGCATATCATCTGTTGGTATGTTGACTAGATATTAGTAATATCCTTGACATTATTTAGTATGTTCTTATAGTATTAATTAAATGTGGCTGTGGGAGGTATCAGCATTGCAGCATATAGGTTCAGTGGTCCTTCACCTGGGAAACTCATGACCTAGTCTTTGGTTAGTAAAAATGAGATGGAGATTTGTTGCTAGCATGTGACACTGCCTTGCAGAGCTGCTATATTCCAGGCAGCCAATTCTTAACATACCCCACAATTTCTCCGCCTTCTTCACCACCTCCTGTGCAAATGCCATGTTCTCCATGTTGCCACTCACATAGTGTATGGATGCTGCACCCAGCTCTCGACACTGCGTGGAAACCTAACACAAATACACAGAGCATTTTAGAGAGGGATTCCCGTATGCAGCTTCATAGGGAAATAAGTTGCTGGTGTAGGTACTCTGGCTGCAAGGGGTTGCATCACAAGAATGCTTATCCCATGGTTCTGTCTTTGGTTCTGCTTTATGGAAGTACAGCAAGCACAGAAATGATTTTTTCTCTCTATGGGTAAAGGAACGTGACAAATGCATCATTTGCAAGATCAGAACTGAAGGTGAGCATGAGCTTCTTTTTTGAAGCACATTTAATTGGATTACCCAGTAAAAACCGGTAACAAGAAAAATTAAATAGTTTTTTTTTTTTTTGGTCAAAATCTCTTATCTGAAAAATAACATGTCTGAATAAACTCAAGAATTTCCAGGAATGATTTCCTTTGGGCAAAGGCAATGCATGAGAAACTGTATTTAGGAAAGAATGGTCTGGCTCAGTGTCTGTGTAATATTAGGGGTGGTGGGAATACAAGTTGGCAGACAGGCTCAGACTGGCATCCATTTCATCCAGTGTTCAGTTTGTTGTGGTGGCACAGCACCAAACACCTCTAAGGAAGATGCAGGGATCTGCAAGGACAGTCACAAAATTGGTAGGGTGGGCACCGGAAAAAACAGAATCAAAACGAAACAAAAACAGGTGTATGTTGGAAAATATGGTGTAGCCTGAACTAAGGGACGTTATTCTGTCTCCATACATTGTGCATGCACGTATGGGCCTGAGCACCTGTATATGTTTGATCTACTGTCCCGAATTTGTAATCCTATCTGTGGCCCACGTTTAATGTAATATGCCCATCCCAGCTGTGTCTGAGCACACTGCAAGTGCTCAGCTTCCACTCACTTTCTGTAGCTTAACTTCTGTCAGTGCCGTGATCAGAAGATGAGATCCCATGTGTGCCAGGTGGTAGGCCATTTGCTCTCCAATTCCACTGCTTGCTCCAGTGACAATCACTCGCTTTCCTTTTAGCATCTCTGGAGAGCCATGGACAGAGAATGATGCATACCACAGTTATATCCCACCCCTTCACCATCCAGGAACACCTGTGCCCAAGAACCATTGAAACTAACTCTTCCTGGCCCAAACTGACCAACCTATCCTGGCCACTTTGTTTCCAAGAGAAGACATGACCAAGGGAGCAGTGGACACTACACATATAACTACCACAGTATTGCAATGCACAGCTGCTCCCCTTTGGAGCCTACAAACTCTGAAGAGCTCTGAGTAGCGCAAAATCGCAGTGTCCCACACTGTGAGGGTTTGGATTCAAACTCGACAGCCAACCCTTAGGTCACTGTATGTGATCACGATTTCCCTCCATTGATTTCCAATGGAGCTGCATTCATTTATGCTGGCACCTATCACGATGATGAGTGCAGTGGAAAATCTAGGTAGCTGGGGCAACTTTGGGCTTGGAGATGTTTAGATCCAGAGCTGAATTGTGTAGTTCACCCCCATCTTGATTCAAATGCAGATAAGACGTTTTATATTTTGTGGTTAGGTTAGGTTTTGCTCAGTGTTTTGTCAAGTTCTATCTGTTTTTTTGTAATAGTTGTAGCATTAACTAAAGGACTGAAGAAAAGTTTAATATGAATATATATATAATATTATATAATATGAATATATAATACATAATATACAATGTATAATAAATAATAATATATGATTTTATATATATATATATATATATATGTGTATATATATATATAAATAGTATATAAAGCATTATTTCAAATTGGTGGCTTTGAAAATCCTTGCCAGTCCTAAATATCATCGTCTAATGCCTTCTTGGATGATAGCAACGTCTCTCCATACTTGCACTGAATTATGCTACGCCATTATTTTTTAAATTAGAGAAAACATTAGCTTGTCAACAGTGCTATTCCTAGAGTCACTTCATTTTGAAGGGCTGTGGGCAGGAATTCAAAATACTCATGCAAATGTGGTATTTTAGAAGAGACTCATAATAACACATAACAGCTTGCCATGGTTTGAAAGTACATGCTTACTTGAATAACTTACCTACTTTAAACTCCTGCTTTGCTGAGTAAAAGTAGATGGCCAGCACCAATCCCATCAGGGCGAAGAGACTCTTCAGTAGCAGACCCATGCCACTGAGACATGAACGTAAGAGAGAGAAATCCTTCTCGTGTGACTTATGCAATCCTGGCAGGGATAAATGTTCTTGAACACGGGCAGCAAGAAAAGGCAGATTTCAAAATGGTTTCCTTTTCTTAAGTGGCTTGATTACAATCATCTTTCAAATTCTTTGTTTGCTATTTGTCCAGTTTAGCACATATTAACCAAAGCAAGAGTGCCATTTGGACTTTATGCCACCCTTTGCGTGCTGTTCATGCTGTGGTTGGAGCTGTGCCCTCTGAGCATGTTGAAAGAGAGGTAGTTATATCCTTGGACTCTGCAAATGTGGGTGCAGTTCCCAGTTTTCTTACAAACTTTTCTGGGGAGGGCAGACAAGGTTCTTTGGGTGAATCTGATATCTTTTATTAGACCAACTCAAATAGTTGGAAAAATTCTTAGCAAGCTTTCAGGTATAAATACCCTTTGTCAGGCTGAGGAAGCATTTAGGGAGGGCATTTGCTCTTCCTATGTTTTCGTTTTCTCAGCTGCACAATGCAGATAAGACTTCCCTAGTGCCTGGGGGAACTGAGGGATAAATCCATTGAGAAATCTCAGCTGCTGGGTTACTATACAACTCCAACTGAGCTTTGGTGTTTGCAACACAAGCACCACAGTCCCTGGTACTGCTGGTTATTTGTGTAATACTGGGCAATGGACATGTCTGTACATGCATTAGCGCATTAAGTTTAATACCTGTGAAATATATAATGTTTGAAAGCAGGCCCAAAAGCCCACAAAGAAAAACACTACTAAAAGGCCACAAACAAAATAATTATAAGCTCTTTCTATGCAGTATGACATTGGAATGTGAGCTGATAAACGGGGATGGTACAAACTGAACCTACCTTGAACCCACTAGCATAAGTAACAGTGCTGAAAAGAAAGTTGCATGTTTGATGATAAGGAAGATGCTTCTGTGTAAGAACTGCTCAAAGCCTATTATTGTGTAGTTATAAAAATTAACAAGACCATAGATAATAGTATAGAAATTATCTACAAAGCAGACTTAGTGCTTCAAAGACACAGCTGAAACAATCAAAAATACCATCCTCCTCCCTATTACTTAACATTTCAAAACAAGCATATAGCCAAAAGCCAGTTTAAACTAATTAAGAATTTTCTCACACTAACCTAATATCTTGGAAAATTCCCACCTGCGCGCGTATCGTGTCATGTGCACTAAAAGTTTTTAACTAGCCATAGAGGTTGAGTCAATTAAGTGTAAAATCTGTAACGCAAAACTGTCTATATAAACTTGCTTACTTGTTATCCAGGGGGGCTGGTTTTTGAAAGAGACGGGCTACTCTTTGTTGTTGTATGCATGCTTCAATAAAGAGCTTTGAAATAAGATCTTGCTGGTGTTGCCTGTCTCTTGCGGTCAAACAACAAACCTGAAAAGTTGGGGTTCGAGTCCCTAACACCTGTAATAACAGTTACTAACTTAATGAGCCATAATTAGCAGTAGTGCCAGTATACATATTTTACGTGATGCTAATGCCCAGTAAACTAATTCTAGTGTACATTAGCACAGTTTTTGCTGTGACACGCTAATGTGCAGTAGAATTAGTCTACTGTGCTTTTAGCCTCTTGTGTAGATGCACTCGCCGAGTCTGCTGCCTAGGCAACGACCCATGCTTTCAGGAGGGTGGATTGCTGGGGCGGGAT
>NW_017729019.1:11116005-11119191 GCF_001723915.1 Gavialis gangeticus | reverse complement strand
CACGCACCCGCCAGGCCCCTCCATTGCAAGAGGAAGGCGCCTCCCCGCAAAAGGGCAGAGATCTGGCCCTGAACCCAGGCCCTCAGCACCCATGGGCAGAGGCCCTGCACCATACACCACAGGACCCAGCTGTCTCAGATTGTCACTTCTGGGCCCCTTGACTCTTTCCCTGCACACATGCACTGGCCCCACTGCAAGGGGAGCCCCGGGAAGGCCGCGGGCCCTGCCTGCCTGGTGGCCAAGGCCTCGTGCTTTCAGGCAGGGCCCGTGGGTTTGACTCAACACAGGGGCAGCATCCTCTGGGCTCAGCTTTCACTTTTGCTTGCCCAGCTGCTGCGGGCCAGGGGCCATTGTATTTGCCGTGCCAACAGGACTTGTTCCAGCTGCCCGGGCTCGAGTCTGGAGCCGTTGGGCTGGAGGCCGGGCGCTCTGCCTTTGTTTCCGGGCAGGGGACCTGCCTGGAAAGAGCGAAGCCGCGCGGCACGTCCCCGTGGGCTGCGGGGAACGGTGATCTCCGGCTGCTCAGCACGGACCACCGTGGAGTCCCAGCTCCTGTGCGACCCCAGCCAAGGGGTGCAGACAAGGGGGTCGGAGGCCTCCAGCCACAAGGGAATCTGGCCCCAGCCCGCGCTTCGCAGCACCGGGCCCCATGAGGCCCCCGGCTTGAGCTGTGGAGCAAGGTCGAGCTGCGGAGATGCCTCAGGGGCCCCAAAAGGCAAAGGGCCACGAGCCTTCCCTGGCTCCCCACGAATCCTCGCTCTGCAGGACACGGCTGTCCAGCTCCCTGACGGCAGCCCGAGGCCGCTGCTGCCCCCCAGCCCCAGGTCTCCCCCAGAGCTGGGGGGGCCCCGCAGGGCCCGGTGCTGTGAAGTGCGGGCTGGGGCTGGATTCCCTTGTGGCTGGAGGCCTCTGAAGCTGATGCGGGGGAGCAATACGAAAGAGGGAAAAGACTGGAGAAAATAAAAATGAATGAGAATGAAAATGAATGAAAAAGAAATAAAAATGATTTTTTTTGAAAATTATATAATAGCACTGATAAAATGGTTTTGGCTTCTCCGAACTCAGCAGCCCCTCAGCGATGACATGGGTAGAGCTGGCTGAAAGCCTGTGCACATTACATTACACAGGCAAGCGGGGCAGGACCACGGCTGGGCTTAAGGGACTCATGAAAACCTGGAGGCAGCTGGGGATCCACGCAGTCGGTCTCCTTGCAACGGTGACAATGCAGTTTTCCACTGCCGGGCCCCAGCCCTTAGAGAAAAAGCACCCACCCTGCCATTACAAATAGCAAGACTTGTGCTAAAGCCGTTCAGAGAAGAAGGTCTGAAACACATGAACTAAAAAAAAGAACTCCAAGTAGCTCATAGGTCTCCAGAGCATTTTATTTTTATTGGGACCATTTTTTCTTTTGAGACAAGGGACAGCTGAACTTCAACAGATTATACCCAAGCACCACAACTTCACTGGACCTTATTTTTCAGTTCCTCAAATAAATCAGGACTGATTTCCTAGAGTGCATTGTAAACCGAAGACTAGGACCCACGTGTTACACACTCTTTCACCACTGGTCCATCAGAAGGGAAAATACTTGCATTACACAAGTAAAAACACAGATTGGATCGGCAGACTGAATGAAAAAGTCCATCCTTCAGCCAGCTCTCAACAGGAAAGGCCCGTGGCCAGATCTCAGTGTAGAAAAGCACCAGCCATGAGATGAAGTTTCTTACACCGTTTATTATTTGACTGTGCACATCTTAGGCCCATTTGCTCCTACCGGTTTTGACGCTGGCCATGCCAACTACCTTTAGGATCCTTTGGACACAGTACAAGATCTTTGTCTCTGTGGAGCTGGAGGTTAAACACTTTAAAATACTCACAGAGCCTTAACTTACAGACACAAACACATTACACCACAAACAGCCTCCAATTGGCCTCACAAAGTACATCCTAAGCAAGCTACAGCCAAACCACAAACAGAATCGAGCACAAATCTGCATTTCTACGCTAACGCTGAGAACTGCTCGACAACCTTACACACTGCCCTCAATCGCATCCATTTTGATCCACTGATCAACTAGCCAAGCCAGACAACCTGCAAAACCCTTGACTGCTGCATATCAAAATGCACAACTAGCACAAAGCCTCAACCTCCCTGCACACAATCGGGGCCAACCCGAGACTGAGTGCATGGTGCAACTTGAAGCGTGCGGCTGCTTGCTCCGAATGGGTGTTTGAAAGTGTAGACATGCACACAAGTCTCCATCTGTATTTATCTAAGCATACATTAAACATTTCACTCCCTCCCTCCTGCCCACCCCAAGCCACACTTCTTGTTCCCGAGCTTTCTTCTCCTGCCTCCGTTCCTTCTTCTCCAGCTGCCCTTCAGGGACCTGCAAGAGTACACAAAACAGAACTGGAGCTGACTGGCAAGGAATCCCACACCCCAGTAAAAACTATCTCCTGGTGCCCATCCTGCTCTCGAGCATGGTGTCCTTTAAAAACAAGGGGGATGTGACATACCTCCGGTTTAGTAGAAGAGGACGAGCACCACCCTAGCATGACCTAAGACACAAATCTGGGGTACAAGGAGGTTTGGCAGCTTTTAGGGCTTATTGTTCCAATCTTTTACTCAGACCCAAGGGCTCCAGCAAGGCCAGGGCTTGAACCCACCACCTTTGCCCCCTAGGGGAGCGCACTTACCATCACAATAATGGGGGAGGCTGAGAGCTGCTCCGGCCGTGGGCCCCTCCCCACAAAAGGGGAGAGACCTGGACCCAGGCCCTGCACCGTGCACCACAGGCCCCGGCTGGCTCAGACCCTCACTTCTGGGCCCCTCGACTCTTTCCCTGCGCACACGCACTGGCCCCACAAGGAGCTGACGCAGTTCTCTCTCTCTGTCGCTGTCCATGGCGATAGCGATGTAGGTGTTCAACGAGTGTCACACGTGCCGTTGGGCATCCGCACTTAGCGTGAAGGCAACCCCGGCTCAGTGCTGCCCTCGTGTGGCGCGCTCCGAGCACTGCAGCCCCGAGGAGCGGCGCCGCGGAGCGGAGGCGAACGCGCTGCTCGGTGCTGCCCTCCGGTGGCGGCGTCGGGGCATTGCCGCAGCCCGTGCCGGCGGGGAAGGAGCCCTGCTCAGAGCCGCCCTCCTGTGGCCGCGCCGAGCATTGCGGCGGGGAGCGCCTG
>NW_017729019.1:11113181-11115446 GCF_001723915.1 Gavialis gangeticus | reverse complement strand
AGATACCGACCCGGAACAAAGCCGGCTCCGTGCCGCCCTCCCTGCGCTTCAACCGAAACCCCTGCCCTGTGCTATTGCCCTAGGCTTCAAGTCGGGGTTTCCAGCCGAGAGTGAGGGCAGATAGAGGGACAGTGGCTCGGGCAGGCGGGAGATCGAGGCAGAGACAGGAGAGCAAAGGCCTCGCTCGCTCGGGGTCACTCGGGCAGTGCCGCGGCCGGGCCAGGCGGCGTCGCTCTGCTCGGGGCGGACACACGACGCGCGGACATCGATTCAGGGCCGGGATCGAAGACTCGCGTTCTCATTGGCCAACATAAGGCGTGAGGCGGTTGGGTGCAATGGCCTCTTGGGTGGAGTCATGGCCACTCCGCCCTTCTTCGCTCTGATTGGCTTGTGCCTGGGGAGGCGGGACCAGGAGCTCGGCCACCTTGTTCGCATTCTGATTGGCTAACGTGCAGGGTGGGTGTGTGCGGTCTTCTGTGCGCCGATTGGTCCGCCTCCGATCCTCAGCGGCCCCGCCCATCTGGTTGTCCGCCCACGTCGAGCTGCTGGGCCGGCCCCGGAGCGCTGCGGCGGCGGCTGCTCCGGCGACCACGGCGGGTCGTGCGAGAGACTGGGTAGGGAACCCCCCTGCGGTGGGTGTTGTCTGTCCCGGTGTCCCCTTCCTCTCCGCCTGCCGCCTGGACAGCCTCCCTGTCTCCGACGCGATGGGCGGCGGTGTACGGGGGCGCAGGGCGGGCCGTTTGCTTCTCGGCCGACGCTGAAACCTCTCTAGCGAGCGCCTCGCAAAGCACCAGATTCCCCTTCTTTAACAAGCAAACAATGAAAACGTGTCGTTGTGCAGGAAGCGGCGCCGGGCGTCGACTCAATTCTGGGGGAGAGTTTGGGACCCTCGGTGTAAAATAGTGTACAGCTGAGAACGGGGAGCGGAAGTGACGGCGTCATTGAGTGCGCGCGTACTTTGGCAAACTGGCATTGTGCAGAGACGTATCCAGTACGGCGGAGTGTGCGCACCGACGTGCAGATAGAGTGTGTGTGTGTGATACACACCCTCATTAACACTGATCCTGTTACTGCCTCTCTCCCTCTGGCTCTGTCCATGGCGATAGTGATGTAGGCGTGCAACTCTCACCCTTGCACAGCGCCGCACACGAGTGTCTGTAGTTAGTGCGGGTATCACACGTGTCATCGGGCATCCACACTTAGTGTGAACGCAAACCCGGCTCAGTGCTGCCCTCGTGTGGTGCGCTCCGAGCACTGCAGCCCCGAGGAGCGGTTGCCAACATAACAATACAGATTAAAATTGAAGATGATAATAAAACAGATAAAGAAATTAACCAAGAGTTCCCACTTGGTTAGTAACTTATCGGTTGTCCCTCGGTTAGAAGATGCACGGCAAGCTGAATCAGCGGAGTCAGACGTCTCTGAAGTGGGCTGCTCGAAGGATACCGGTGGAAGCCCCTCAGTCAGGATCTGGTCTCGCTCTCACGGGGAGTAAGAGATATCCATGGGGTCTGGGACAGCAATGACCCTTCTGTGCCGTCCTTCCCCAGGGTTACTATGACGTGTGTGTTCTTTTATATTCTAATTATGCTAATTTTTTACTTATATAGCCATTTATAACATTGTTTTATAGCTGTTATCCTATGGGGTTAAAAGGTGTTAGAAATTATTATAATAAATTACTGCCCCAGCTTGAGTTTATCCAATAAGCAAATTGCAACACAACATCTTCAGGTTTAAAATTAACATTGCCCCGCCTAAATCCAGCCCGTTCAAAATGCTCTGACTCTTCCTTTTTGAGATGTCCTTGTTGAAATATACTAGATAAGCTGGGCAGTTGAATCCAGTTCTGAGCAAGAAAGAACGATTAGGTCAGCTAATTTCACAGCTAGAGCTTTGTCTTTGAGGCCTGGTCAGTTCCACAAACAGTTCCACGTGACATTTGCGGGTTACAAAAATACAAGCTTCATATTAGACAAAAGGTCCAAATACCTCCAAGAAGCACATTTTTATTGCTTATTAATTTCTTTGGTTCTGGCCATCACAGTTACTGCCTCCTCCTCGGGGGCAGGCCCTGTATTCCCTGCCCACGTTCCCTGGAGCCGAGCGCCCTGCCCTTGTTCTGCGCCCCCGGCCCCGGGCCTGCAGCCTGGAAGCAGGGCCCGGGTCCCCTTGATTCTGCAGGTCGGGTCTCTTGCACTGGGTGAGGTTGGCAGAGATGATGCCCACACACTGCAGGGGAGGCTGCAGGCTCCGGGAGGATCC
>NW_017729019.1:11105379-11112771 GCF_001723915.1 Gavialis gangeticus | reverse complement strand
AGCAGTTGTGTCCGGTCCCGACCCGTCGCGCTCTGCTCCTGGCTGGCCCGGGTGTCAGCAGCCGAGCCCGCAGATATCTGCACTTCCCCATTTCCATCAATGGAGGACATACTGGCAGCAGATTCAGGTAAGAAAGGGAGCCAGGTTGTGACCCGCAGCCCCGTCCTCCAAGGTGGTCAGTCGTATGCAGCATCTGTCTCTGTTTCTTATAGGCCCCGAAGCAGAAAGATGACACACAAGCGGGAGTCAGCTGACGAGGAGGGAAGAAAGCCATGGAAAGGTCAGGGAGTTTTGATGTGGTGACTCTTTATTTTTATTTATTTATTTTTTGGTTCAGACACCACGCTGTAGACCTTGGGATCAGTGGGCCTTGGAAAGTTGGGTTGCTGACACTGCCTTCTAAGCAGGATTTGTGTCTTAGCTTCTGATGGTGTTGTACGCAGCCAGGTTTTCGGTGGAGCTGTGAGGATCCTGTAAACCAGAGTTGTGTCATCTCCCACTTCCTTTTCCAAGGCAGGGAGCATTTTAGTCCAATGGGCGTTTTGAGCTTGGGTTCAAGACTGCTCCTTCTGCAAGTGGGCAGCTGTTCCTTCCCCCACTCACTGCTGGTATCTGGGGTTTCATTACACCCCTCAGTTCAGTGTGGGCACTTTGAACCTTTTTCGGGTCCTTTGAGAGCTCTGACTTCTGCGTCAGGAAAGCCTTCGTTTTTGCCTGTTGTCGTCCCGGTGTGGGGCCGCTTGCTTTCTTGAAACACGCCACCTGAGCAACCACTGTTCAGCTGGCTCTCTCACGTGCTTTCTCCTACCACGCAAGAAGGACAGTGGATTTGAATGTGTGCCTGTGGCCTCCTCGCCGGCCCCTGTGTCCAGGCACCTGTCCTTCATCCTGCATCTGTGCCTGGTAGTCCACGTCCGGACCCCTGGGCTGCCCTGTGACGAGGCTGCTCATGCTCATGTTTGCTTTATGTAGCATCCCCCATCACCACCCCTCTAAATCTTTTCCTCTGTTTAAAATCCTCCCTTTTACAAACTGGATTAGAAAAGCTATACGTGTTCTACATCAGGGAACCAGGCAGAGAAAGGGCTGTCCCGCTTCCTGTCCCCAAACTAGTTTCCATACCTTTGCACACGACTGCATTGTCTGCATATCACTGAAGTGATGACCTTGTTGCCCTGACTTCAAAACTGCAGGTTATGAGACCAAAAGTGATTTTTAAGCAAGAGAGAAGGGGGAAGACCAACAGAAAGAGAAGAGAATGAAAATAAAATGGAGACAAAAAGCGGAAAGCTTGGATGGGGAAGAACGAAAGGTCCTTGAACAAGTGTAGCTATTTTTCTGTGCAGAAGGAAAGAATAAGCTAATGGGAATGGGGGACTCCATACTGAGATAACTACATGTACGTTGGGTTTTGTACCACTGGTGATTTCTGTGAGACATCTCACCTTCTAACTGAGCGAGGCCAATACCAAACTTGGAGTTAAATGGAAAGACTCCATCTTGAACCAAAATGAGTTTCCAGGCAGGCATACCTACACGCGTGCAACATTATCTGTGCAAACATGCAGCCTTGTCACACGCGTGCACCTCCATGAAGACAGGCCAGTAGCACGGGGCTCATTCACAGTGTGGAGTGGGCAGAGCCCCAGGATTGTGGGGAGAGGTGGGGAACAAAAGAGTGCTCACGCACCTGTAAAGTTAGTCATTTTTAGTTTAATAATTAGTTCATGTTACCACATTTTCCTTAGTGGGAGGGATCAATCTGGGCTGGCTGTGGCAGCTGTAGGGGATTCAGTCTTTTGTGCTGTGAAATATTGCTCTTGGCTACGATCTTTGAAGCCCAGCAGTGTCTGTCTGTTGAGGACTCTTTGGGAAGCGGAGAATATCTGTGCAATAATAATAAACATTTATTGCTGGCTGGGAAAGGGTTGAACATGTTGGGAAAAATTATTCTTGTCTCCGGTGTGGAGTAAAAAAAATCATTTGTATTTTGAAAGTCTGTCCAGCTCCAATTTTGTATGTGAGGAGGCTACAAACTGGGGGGAAAGAAACCGGAGACTGGTTCTTCCTAGCATTGCTCTTGGCTGGAGGCAGCTCGCATTGCCCCGTCCTGTAAATACCACCTGGTATCTGGCCATGCTCCAGAACTGAAGGGGTCAGAACGGGAGGTTAAAGACATTTTTGGGCTGGCATTCGAGACTTTTCGGGTGCTCCTGGGTCCTCGCATTGCCAGCCGAGCACTCTGTACTGGTGCTTCTGCCTTTCTGAATACTGCAGACTAAAAAGCAATGAGCTTTTCTGGATTTCTGCCTCTTTCAGTTAGCTGGTTGGCTTGTTTTTGTGGTTTTTTTCAGGCATGATAACCTCTGACTTTGTGGGTGCTGGACCTCAAAAGGCAAGGGGCCCGACTCTCAGGCATGTCATTCTCATCTCTTGAGCAGAAGTTAGCACATTTCTAGGGTAGAAATTATGTGACTGTGCCTGGGACAGGATACAGCTTTTCTGGATTTTCAGCCTGCACTCCGTGGACAAGAGTGTGCACCCGTCTGAAGGAACTGCAGCCTCCAGTCAAAATGCATGTGGTCTGCTAGCCCCATGCAAAATCAAGGCCTTCAGGGAGTGTCTCTCACCTGAAACATCCCAGCAGAGAGGGGTTTTTTTTTTCTTTCAAACCAACAGTCAGATTTCAGCCCTCTGGGGCTGTCTTAATTAGGGTATCTCATCACTGCCATGAAGCTACCTGCTGCAAAGCTCTTATGCGCCGGTAGAGGGGGAGAAAGGATAGACTAAGCTCCTTTCCCCTGTGACGGGCTATGCAAAGGCTCTTCTCACACAGCTGGCTGATACAGCCCCCAAAGGAGGGACACAGGAACTTTCTGAAGACAGTACTCCCTGGGTCTCTTAATCCTTAATCAGCTCAGCTGCAGGGGCCGGAGGGCAGACAAAGGAGGGCTTAGGGTAGGGAATGCAGTCCCAGAGCACCAAATTCAGAAACCTTAGCCCAAAACCTGAGCTTTTCCAGCCTAGCATTCATTACTCCTCCTTCAAGGACTGGGATGGACGCACACCGTCAAGTGCCATGGGATCCTGGGATCATAATATTTGGGGTCCGAGCTTTGCTTTCCCTAAATGAGGGACCTGTGCTGGGGAGCTGCACAGATTGCCTGGCCTTGGCCAAGGGTATGCGAGAGGGTAGGAATAGGGAAAGCACCAGAAGTTGGCTACAGATTACTTTTTCTCTACGTTCTCCAGGTTGTACTCCCTACGGATGAGATAATCCAGGAGGTCTGCAGCCCAGTCCCGGAGCAGGAGGGAGAACTTGATAGTTGCATATGTGTAGTAGACTTCCCGCTGGCGGAGGGCTCCCCCCTTGATGATTTCCAGCGCACACTCCTCCTTCGGTGCAGGGGGGATAAGCACCACGTCTGCAGCAGCCTTCATGGCACTGTCTAAGGTGGGAAAAGAAAGTGCGCTTTGGTTGGATGTGCAATGGTCTGCATAAGTGAGCTCTACTCAGCCTCCAGAGCCTGCAATCGTTTTCAAAGTACTCAATAAGGGAAGAGCCCCTGTGGATTTGTGTGTGCAGCTCCTCTTCTGATGCCTTACATGACACCATGATGATGGTGTTGGTTCAGGTGGTTTTACTGTACTTGGAAGGAGAGACCCCTTCGTCCCGACCTTGAATGACTTGGTGTAGTTGAGGGTGGAGACCTGTCCCTTGCACTGCAGGCATACACCCTTGTGAGAGTCCACTATAGCTTCCCAAAGAGAAGATCTTGGCTACACATTTTATGGCAATGGGCTCTTGGACTTTCCCTTTAGCTTGCTCCTATGTCCTTTTGCTAGGAGCAGATGTGACTAGGCGGCATCTGAACCCCAAGGCCTCTGGGTGGAGGAGCCCGCCTGAAAACGTGAATATCTGCTCCTGTGCCCCATGACTATTAGTTCATGCAATTACGGGAGTATATAAAATGAGAGCTTTAGCACTGTGACCGGTTATATCCTCATTAGCTTCAGTGCTGATTTACCCCACCTGAGAATCTGGCCTATAGATTTACACTGACTGCTATTCAGAGCAATGTATAGCCTAGCCATTGCTCTATTATTGTTTAGATGCGTCTGACTCCTTGCAGGTGCTGAGAAAGAAGTGTGTACTGACGCTGGGGTTTGGTGGAGGAGACGGTACTGTCCTACTAGGTCAACCCAGGCAGGGCAATGCATGTTTTCAGGCTGGTGTGAGAAGGAAGTTTCTGGGCACAGCCCATATGCAAGTCAATTGGCAAGAAAATGGCAAGTGAACTTTGAGGCTGAGAAGTGCCAAGCAACGCATGCAGGAATGAATAACCCAAGATGCACATACATGACGATAAGCTCTATGTTAGCCTTTGCTACTCATGTACTACTGCTGCCTTGCATTCATGCCTGCGCTTGGGCCAGAAGACCCTGGAAGTCCCTTCCACGAACCCTAAGGTTTTCTGAGCAAAGAGATTTCCAAATGTCTGTGCATAGTTCTCCAAAAACCACGTTGTTTGGTGGCAATTATCAAGGCAAATAGGATGCTAGCAGTGATTAAAAAGGGAATGTTATGATAGAAAAGGAAAATATTATTGTGCCCATGCCTTGAATACCATGTGTGTTTGTGGTTCCCCCACATCCCCCTCCCTGTCTCCAGAAGGATCTAGTAGAACTAGAAATGGTCCAGGAAAGGTCAAGGGCCTGGACAGTTCACTAGCACAGTGCTAGAACTAGGGGACATCAATGAAGTTATTAGATGGCAGGATTAAAATGAGTGAAAGGAAGTTCTTTTTCACAGAACGTGTCATTAACCTGTGGTACTCACTGCTTCAGGAAGTTTTGGAAGTTGATAATTTGACTAGGTTCAAACGGGATTGGGAAAATTCACAGAAGGTGGGTTTGTTAGTGGGTATTCAGCATTATAGTGAGGGGTGCAATAAGGAGCGAGCCCTTATCCTGAAGATTAGGATGTGCTAGGCTTCTGAACACTGGAAGCAGCGGGGAGAGGGGCAGGGGATCAATCAGTCTGGATAAATACACTTCTCCTTAGCCCCCACTCTTGGCCACAGTGACAAACAGGATGCTGAGTTACAGGGTCCTATGCTGTGATCGGTATGGAGCCCCTTATCTTCTTGTGGGGCTTGCAGCAGCTGCCAGGGGGATCCATGAAGGAAGGAGAGAACTGTCTGGCAGGGTTAGGTAAAAAGCTCATCATCTGACCGTGACTCTTTTCTCATCAGCAAGGTCCAGGTAGCATCGGTCTTACCAGTATTGATGAAGCCAAGGATGCAGAGCGTGATGGAAATGTTGGTGTTTTGAAGAGCGAATTCCTGCCTCAAGGAGCTGAAGAAGCCATCCAGGGCAAACTTAGTCGCGGAGTATGGAACAGTGAAGGGAAACCCGACTTTACCTAGGACAAAAGGTTAAGTTTCATTTGTAGCACTGCATAAAGTTTGCTGTCACTGGGGGAAAAAAACATTGTGAAAAGTAAAACCTGCATTGGTGTTTCTAGGCCAGCCCTAGGGACACAGCCCAGAAATACAAAGGACCGTTAGAGAGCTGGGTACCTAATCCCATTCATTTCCAACCCTTTTAAAGATCCTTCTAAGTCAGACAGCAGTGTTAGCCTCCACCTTCTGCATCCCTGACAGTTGTAATCGGGGGGGATGATGAGCAGAGCAGTTGTCTCCCTGTGGCCCCTTCAGTCCCCAGAGATTATGATAGGGGCCCCATCATTGGGATAATTCACATGCAATAGAGAACTACCAGCTAGGGGTCAGCTTGGTACTGAATTTGATCCACCAACACAAAGCAAACACCTGTGGGCAGCCAAAGGGCAGATCCAAAGAGGAATCCACATGCTTCCCTTTTGCAGCTGGACTGTAATTCTGGTGCTGGGAGAACTGTAGCCTGGCTCTTATGCCTGAGTGTGGAGGTGCTCACTGTCCATGAATTGGAGGCAAGCACCCTAGAAAACCAAATGGGGACTGAATTGAGCAAAGTGGGTCTCTCCCTTCAACCCCCTGGGAGTACTGGGTTTTCCACACTGGAAAATCAGCCTGTACAATCTTAACCCTGAATCGTAGCTGACCTGCCATGGAGGAAACCACCACGATGCTGCCCCCGCTCTCCTTGAGCATCGGCAGGGCAGAGACGGTCATGGCCACGTAGCTGAGAAAGTTAGTCTCAAGGAGCTTCCGCACGTGCCCGACATCGCCGTCGAAGTAGTGAAAGTACGAGCTGCCGATGTGATTGAGGATCAACATGTCCAGGCCTCCTGCAAAGCAAGGGGTTGCTTTACGGTGGGTGGAGTGAAATGAGGATGGAGATGCAGCCCAACCCTTCTCCCCTATCCTCTCCTAGTTGACATGCATATAAGATAGACCATGACATGGTTAAGGGGTGACTGGGCCTCTCTACATTGCCCCATGGCAAGGGACTGCTGGTGGTTTCCAGGCAGCGAGCTGTTAACGTACCCAGTAACTCTTCCGCCGCCTTCACCACCTGCTCAGCAAAGGCCGTGTCCTCCATGCTGCCACTCACGTGCCGCGCGGATGCTGCGCCCAGCTCTAGACACCGTGCAACGACCTGAAACGTGATGGGAACATTGTAGGAACCTATTTCCCACTGCCAACCCTCCGAGAGCCTGGCGTCACATCCCTGGGGTCTTTGAGGGTGATTGTGTGGCTTGGGGGATACAGTGACTGCATCGTGCATCCTTCAAGCAGCACAGAAGGAACTGGAGCAAGTGTGTGGAGCAAGTGTGTGCAAACAAGAGTGCATCTATTGATGTGCAGCCATAAGCGTGCACATCTGTGAGCGTGTATGTGCACGTTATGCGATTCTCCCACAGCAAGTCTGTGAGTGCGTGCATACCTATGTACCTGTGACACGAGACTAACCTTGGCATGTAAGTGTGTGCAGTGTCACAGGCATGCATATGTGAGTGCTCGGCTTGCCATTTACTTTCTGTAGCTTGGCCTCTGTCCGTGCCGTGATCAGAAGATGAGATCCCATGTGTGCCAGGTGGTAGGCCATTTGCTCTCCAATTCCGCTGCTCGCTCCCGTGACGATCACTCGCTTCCCTTTCAGCATCTCTGGAGAGGAAGGCATGAGGAGGATGACATGCCAGGACACCAAAGACATATTTTCTCTAGTGCCTACAGCAGTCATGAAACCAAGATGGGGAACAAGCCAATTCAGCCTGCTAACTGAGCAAGCCTGCTCAGAGGCAGCTGAGAGCCCCAGTTCCCCCTGCAACAAGCAATCTCTTTTTTCCTTCTCCAAGAAAAACTTCTGGAGAGAGTAGTTAACTTTGTTAAGGGAGTTCAGAAAGATTAAAAAAAAACTCTGGCAGTGCCTTATTAAAGTATCTCA
>NW_017729019.1:11102057-11105368 GCF_001723915.1 Gavialis gangeticus | reverse complement strand
TAAAAAAAAACTCTGGCAGTGCCTTATTAAAGTATCTCATCACAACTCCAGACATGAAAATGGGCCATGGGCTATTTTTTCTTCTCCCAAAGTAATGAACCGTTCCAGCCATCTGGCAAAAATACATTCTTCCAAGTTCACAAATAAAAATTTTGTAAAATCTATTTTTAAATTACTTTTTTTGTTAGCTCTCTTTGCAAAGGAAAAGGCATTTGATTCTGAGGATTAAAAGTCCTGGCTGTAAACTGAAAAAATACCATTCCTGGGTATTTCCTTGCTTGATGTAATGTGGCAGCTCTGCTGAAGCAGACGATTATCAGCACTGTTACAAATACCAGGACATGCTTTGTTCCCAGCTCCGTACTGATCCTGCGCAAAAGGCTTGGCGCAGCTCGCTATGTCTTATTTGAAAACACATTTGCTTTTTAATAACTTACCAGGTTTGAAATCCTCCCTCGCTGAATAAAAGCAGAAGGCCAGGACCAATCCCGCAAAGGGAATGAGAATCTTTCGCAACCGACCCATCCCACTATAAGATCAGGAAATAAAACATGAAAGAGAAGGGAGAAAAACTGTCTGCAAAGCTGCTCCAGACAGAAGCAGCAGTGCCTATCCTTTAAAATGTGTCAGTGAAGCGAAAACAACTCCCAAACCTTTGGAAAATCGCAACGGCCGGAGCTGCTGGGGGAAGCGGAAGCTTTCATTTGCTCCGCTCTGGAGCTGATCAGTCTCGGCTTAAGTGACCGTGTTGTTTTGGACTTTGCCTAGCTCTTTTTCATATTTCCTGCCCCTACGTCAAAATAAGGAATTTTGCACAACACCCTGGAAGAGGTGTGTCCTTGCTGAAAAGCATCAAGTTTCACTTTTGAGAACATTAGGGACTGGCTCCTGCAGGTGTGGTAGCCCTGTGTTTTATTGTGATGTGTTTGCTCAGCCATTGAGCCACCCTCCTCCTTGAATGCGAAGCAGAGAGAAAGGAGAAGCCATTCTAGCCTGGAGGCGTTTCCAAGTTTACAGGGGTTTGGACACGGGGAAAGCCACTGAGGCCCTGGGGTACAGTGTTCCTGCTGGGAACTCTTCGCTTCACCTGCTGCAAAGCTTTGAAGTGACAGCTGTTTGCCTTTGTGGATGCTGAGCTGTGGAAGCCACCTACCCCGCAGAGCCCGGGAGATTTTGGGGGGGGACATTTTTTTGTATTCCAGGTCAAATGAGCCAAACTGGTTCCAAATCCTCTTGACTGAGTAAACTCGATCATTCAAACACTGTATGTGATGCTACAACCAGCAGGTATCCTCCACCCCACCCTTTTTAGCCTGGGGCTTCAGATACTCCTATGTCAATTGGCAAGCATCCTACATGCTGGTCCAGACCCGGAGGCCTTGGGTTTTGGATGCCTCTGAGTCTCACTTGCCCTTAGCCAACGGCCACAGGAGCAAGCTAAGGAAGAGTCCCCCATTTCCATAACGTCAGCATGTAGCCGAGATGCTCTCACTGGAAGCTGGCCGCTGGGAAGCTAATTGCAAGACCCTCATGGGATGTCCTGTCCGCAGCGCATCGGGCAGCGGTGCACCCTCGGCTACACTATGCTATTCAGTCTGGGCAACCGACCAGTGCAGCAACTACACTTGATCTTAGATGCTTTCTTGATTTGGCTCGCTGTCCAAGTGGAGACTGGGTGATCAGTAGAGGGCCAAACTGCCCCCCTTGATGCCATCACCCCAGCTCTGGGTGAATGCTCCTTAGCAAGGGCCAGTGCTGAGCAGCTTGACATACTGCTATGTGGGCTGTACCTGTTCTGCAGAGAAATAAAGGTCTTTGCTGTCCAGAGCCGCTGCCTGGCATCTTCCACTAGCATTATATCCATTGCCAAGTTAAAGGGAGATGTCCCAGAGAGCTGCAGAGCAATATTCAGAGTCCCCGTGTGCGCAGACTGCAGCCAGGTTGACCACAGAGGTCTTGCAACCCAGGGGCTACACTCTGTTCCTGGTTGACTTGTGCAACCCATGCCCCCTCATTTTGGCATCTTCTCTGAAACGATATGCCTTCTAAATGCTGTTTAGAAACATTCAGGCTGTCCCCTCCTTAACAGAGCAGAAATAACCAGCCAAAGAAGAAAGCAGGAATGCCTTGCCTTCTCCTCACGTCCCAATCTGATCACCCATGGAGAGGTTCGAGCTCATAATGGCAAGCTAAAATGTGTGCGGCCCAGTCCTCTGGAGGAACCCTACAGTAATGAACCCCAGTGAGGTTTTGGGTGCAGCTTTGAAATTAAAGAGGGCACGGGTTAATAATATACTTGGCAGGTCTGTGTGCTGCCAGGGTGCTATTGCTCTTGCCATGTAGATATTCCCTTTCTGTTTCCACTTGAATGGATGCTCTTCGGTAAGGGGGCTGCGTACCTTTTGGTAAGGAGGACACGTGGCCCCGTTTTGGGGAAACAGCTGTTTCCCAAGTCTCCTTCCTCTTTGTTCTAACACAGAGGTCATGGGTTATGGTAATGGTTTCAGTTGAATAAATGAAATAATTAACCCTTAGTCACAACCGGCACCTGTGCACAGGTGTGTGGGAAAAGCAAGGCCCTGTCTCATGAAGTCTTAGCAGGGCAGGGAGGCACCTTGTTGGCTGATTTGTTCAGCAAGGCGTAATCTTTTGTAAGCAATAGCCTGCTTTGTCAGATGCTAACTTATCAACTCTGTGACAGGAGCAGCTAAAGACCAGGGCCAGGCAAAACACTGATTTGTCAGCTCTGGGCTGAACTGAAATATGGAAATCTTCTGCAGGCTACCCAAAGCATCTAGCCTCTCTCGACACCAAATGCCCCATGTCATTATCAGGCTTTTAAACCCTTAAAAAAAATGGAAGTCAGCTAAATTTATGGTTGAAAATTCTTTTTTTTTAATGTTGAAAAAATGATTTTGGGGGAAATAAACAGGGTTTTTTTTAAATGTTAAAATGAGATGCTTGACTTCTAAAAACTCTTTTCTGTTGACGTTATTCATTACTTCTAAAACCAGTTTGCTAATGGTTTCACTTGACCACGAGAAAGTAATTCTTTGGCAGGTGATTTATTCCCGTGAAACACTTTGTCCTGCCTTACCATATTTCCCAAATGGGATCAATTTTCCACTGTGCCTTACAGAGCACAAGTGTGTAGGGAGAAACATTTCCTGTCCCAGCAGGCTTATAGGCTAGTTAGAGAAGACAGACAAACGGTGGGGTGGAAAACTGAGGCATGGGAAAGAGAGATGACTTGCCCAAGGGGTCCTGAGGAGTCAGTGGCAGAGCAGCCAGGGAACTTGGGTCCCCTGCTT
>NW_017729019.1:11100897-11102046 GCF_001723915.1 Gavialis gangeticus | reverse complement strand
TGGGAGCCACTCCACCACCCCGGCTTTTCTTTGGGCCAGAGATTTTTTACAGTGAAAGCAATGTAAAAGGTGGCACTACTGGAGAGAGCATGCTTGATAGTGCCACTTCACTTGGGCAGTAGCCAGCCATGTCTAGGGCCTTGTTTTGAGGTCACAGATCCAGCTCTCCCACTGCAAGGCTGGACTTTGCTGCAGCCATTGTTTTTTTGCATGCTCTCCCAGCACCAGAAGGGTTTTGTTTGAGTTTTGGGGGGAAGAAATTTAATGGTAGCAGTTGCTGTGGAAACCTGTGTGCGCCCAGTGACTTGGATTTTCAAGAAGAGTGTGAGAACTAGAAATGGGAAAGACCCTGTTAGCTCCCACCCTTACCCAGCAATACAGGTTTGTCCCTAACCGGATGTTTTCCTGCTGCTTTGTCCCGTCTAATTACACTCCCAAATGCTGCATCTTCAGTCATTTCCCTGCAAAGCTCCTCCATGGTCTGGATCTCGCTCAGGATTTTTTTCTTCCTGCTATTTCACCCAAGCATCCGGTGTCTCTTTTTTTTAATTTTCCTCCCATTATTCTTAGTGTCGCCAAACTTCCCCCTCCCCAGCTGCACTCCTCTGTCCACAGCATGGCATGCCTTCCTGAAGCACAGGGAGGACTGGCAGCTGCTCTGTATTTTGTTCAGCCAGGCAGGGTGTTTGTTCCTGTGCGACCTCCTCCAAATCCCACTGCAAAGCTGTTTGTGTCGCTTTTTCAGCCCTGTCCAGCCTGTCTGATATAACGGTGTCACGCAAGGCAGGTTCCTGCTTGGAGAACATAACTTAGCAGATGCCCCCCCCCCCTTCCCAAGGTCACCAGGGACACATTAAATAATTTTGCTCTTAACTTTACGCATCCCTTCTCTATCTGCGTGCCTGCCACATAATGCCAATAGCCGATGCCGGCTCTCCTCTGCAATCTTGTCTGGGGCAAAGTTGCCATTTTTGTGGCGTTTGGTTGTTTCCTTTGTCTCCAAGTAGTGTTTGGGAGGCTTGTCCTTCTTGTGGTGGCATAGGCTTTCTTTCCCGATTCCCTGACGCTGGTCAGACTCTGGGGCAAGCACTCCTCGTGTTTCTGACCTACCTTCCCCTAGGTCCTTTAGTGCTTGTGCTCTGCCACCGC
>NW_017729019.1:11092909-11100885 GCF_001723915.1 Gavialis gangeticus | reverse complement strand
TGCTTGTGCTCTGCCACCGCGGCTGGCCTGTTGCATGTGTCCTTGGCTTAGTTAGGTAGCTTAGTTAGGGCAGGAGCGTAGACTGTGGTCCAGGAGGATGCACTCATTTTCAGCTGCCCTTCCATTCACGTTGGGAAATGTCACGGGGCAGAAGTGCTCCAGGCCATGCAAATCTCCAGCAGGTCTGGGACTCTGCCTGTGGGCATGGCAGGGCTGAGGGAGGACCCAGGGGTGGGAGAGCAGGGATCCCCAAACCAGGCCCATGTCCCTGGAGTAACTGGAGGACTTGAGGAGCTGGCAGAGGGAGGCCTGACGTATAAGCTTTCCCTTGACAGTGAACATAATAGGCACCTCTATAGCACTGTGCCTCTCTGGTGCATGGGACAGCCATGCCTGCCTTGCTAAGGAGGCATGGGGGGGGGGGTGAGAATTAATTAGCTAAGCAAGGCTTGTTATTTCCCACTTTGCAAAATGGGAAGTGGTGCAAAAAGAGAAAGGAAGCGACTTGCCCAAGAATAAGCAAGCCAGTTATGCTAAGGAGTTAGGACTGAGGCACTTAGACCTGTGCCCAGAAGAAACCTCTCCAGATCCCACCCTGATTTATTTTGGGCCATTTGGTCTGCTTTTGTCTCCTGTGCTTTGCGGGCATTACCAGACCTCTGAGCAAGGCACCAGTCACCCAGCCCAGGAACGCTGATGGGAAAGACAAGCCTGGGCTTTGGAAGTAGTTACATATTTTTTCTACATACAATGTCTTGTCAACAAAACAGTTACTTTACATGGGCGTACACACACGCTTGCACACACGCATGCAAACCTGTTTGCTTAGGAAATGTTCCTGGCAAATTCTGGATTATTTTTCTCTGCAAACAATTCAACAGCTTGTTCTCGGGGAAGAAGAATGAATTTCTCAGAGGCCACGGTTGCTGCCAGGCCCCTACAGGCACCTTTCCCCTCTGCCAAGGAGCAGGATTTTGCTTTCACGTGTTCAGAGACCAAGCTGCTGCAGGGAGATCAGCGGTGTGTATGTGCAGGGCCGGCGTGGCTGCCACCACTGTTGTGACAGCACGTTGCAGTTGCTTGAGCCCAAGGCCTGCCGGATAAGGAGCAGCTCTGATAAACAGCCCTCCTATTTCTAGCACTAGCACGCGTCCCAATTTGGACCCCTGCTATTCGGTCACCTGTAACAGCTTCCAAGTTAATCCAGAGGCATGCACAGAGTTTAGCCAAGGATCAGCCATTAATGGCTAAGGTATTTCAGAAAACAAGTGAGGAATGCCCTTGGAATGAGTCTCCCGGCAGCCTGGAGGATACACAATCCAGTTTAGGTCACTTTGGACCGGGCTGTGTGTTCACACCAGGTGAGTAAGACACCGCTGTGCAGAGCCTGCATCACGTAGGTCTCATTTATGTCCTGCTTGAAGGGTGTGAGCAATGCCTGGGCACTTTGCACAGAGGTTGCTTTTCCCTTATCAGGACCCTCAGCTTGTCAAAGAAGTGACTTGCTGCGAATTCAGAGGTGCGCTGTTCATCGTCCTTGCGGTTGCGTAGTGGAGCTGCAAGTCTGAGCTGCTTCAGCTTCTCCCCCCGCACGCCACCCCTGGCGTGAGTGCCCCAGGCAAACACAGGGGAGGGGAGGGGGCTCGGGGCAGGTTTGTGCACGCATGGTGAAACCACTGCGTTCCAGCAGCCTGGCAGGAGCGAAGTGTCCTTTCCTTTCCTGAGAGCAGAGCTCTTTCTGTTGCAGCATTTGCAAGTCGTTCAAGTCACCAGCAAAACTTTCCGTGTTTAGTCTGGGCGGCTCCTCTCCGGCTTTGGGAATGGGATATGGATATTGCGTTGCCTGGTCACTGTGGCCTGCAGTCCACTCTGGGCTGGTGTTCACCCAGTACAATGGCAAGGGGACCTTGTTCTTGTAGAGTGCTGTACCTTGGTGCGGGGCAGGATCTCAATGCGCCCTGTAATACAGCTGTCCATCGCTGCCCCATCGAATGTATGGGGAAATGGTTAGTTTTCTGTTGCCTCATGCTGGACTAGACTTCAGCAGCAGTAGTTTCCCCCCCACCCCGTCTCAACAATTTCTATGAAAACCGAGCTCCTGACAAACAACACGTTTCACGCAAGCACACATTTGTTTTCAAAGACAAGGTTCATGGCAAACCAGATTATTTTTCTCTGTAAACAGTTCAACAGCTTGTTTTCAGGGCCGTGGAAGTGAATTTCTCAGAGGCCACGGCTGTTGTCAGTCCTCTGACCTTCCCAGCCATCTTCCACCTCTGCCAAGGAGTGAGACTTTGCTTGCACGTGTTTGGAGACCAAGCCAAGATCAGCTGTCCGAACGGAGAGTGTCGTTCATGAGCAGCTGATGGGGCTGCTGCCACCGTGGCGAGCACACGTCCTCAGTTGAAAGCAAGGCCTGCCCGATGAGAAGGAGCCACTGTGATAACCTATTTCTAGTCCCTGCACATGTCCCAAGCTGGACCCTGGCTAATTTTGTCACCTGTAACAGCGTCCAAATTAAACTGTGGGCCAGGATCACGCATGCCTGCAAACAGCCAGCAAACGGGTAAAGTATGCAGGAAAACAAGTGGGAAATGCCCTTGAAATGCATCTCTTGGCAGCCTTGACCGTACACAGCTAGTTCTAAGGTGGGCTAAGCCGCATCGTGTGTTCGCACTGTCCGCTCTGCATTGCTTGAGTCTGATTTCAAACCTTGCTTGAAAGGCATGAGCGATGCCTCGTGCCAGCCACTTTGCACAGAGGCTGCTTTTCCCTCATTGGCACCCACAGCCTGTCAGAGCAATGACTTGCTGGGAATTCAGAGGTTCATTGTTCATCATCCTTGCAGACGCTCAGTGGAGCTGCAAGTCTGAGCTGCTTCAGCTTCTCTCCCCCCACCAGCCACCCCTGGCCTGAGTGCTCCAGGCAAACAGTGGAGGGGAGAGGGTTCGGGGCAGGTTTGCGCACGCACGGTGAAACCACTGCGTTCCAGCAGCCTGGCAGGAACAAAGTGCCCTTCCCTTCCCTGAGAGCAGAGCTCTTTCTGCTGCAGCATTTGCAAGTCGTTCGTGTCACCAGCAAAACTTTCTCCGCTTCGTTCAGGGGGCTCCTCCCTGCCTTTGGGAATGGGGTATGGACGTTGCATTACCTGGTCATTGTGGCTTGCAATCCAGTTTGGCCAGTAGTCACCCACGATAAGAGCAAGGGGACCTTGTTCTCATAGAGTGCTGTACCTCACAGAGTCTCAGACTGATTTATGTACCACTGCCCCCATTACACCTATAGCGGAGTTGTTTCCATTATGGGTGGTGGGTCTCAGTGCAGTCTGTATAGGCCAGAGAAGCTAATCACTGTGGCACTATTTAGTGCAAGCAGTTAGTCAGGGTCTGGACTGATGGGGCATGGTACTGAGCTACAAAGACAAGCATCGGGAGTGTTGGGTGTAGCCCTATTGGTCTAAGGACATAGGCAGACAAGGTTCTTTGGGTAAAAACAGTATCTTTTATTAGACCAACTAAAATAGATGGAAAAATTATTTGCAAGCTTTCAGGTACAAACATCCTTCTTCAGACAGAAGGAGCGTCAGGGCGTTTGTAACCAAAAGCTTGCAAAGAAGAATTGTTCCAACTGTTTTAGCTGGTCTAATAAAAGATGCCAGATTTACCCAAAGGACCTTGTCTGCCAAAGACAAGCGTCTGCTTTTCAGCATTTGTACAGCTTCATCCTAACTTCTGGGATGTGGCGAGCCCTGTAGACACTGACGCTGGGACAGCTGCACCTGTCCTGAAAACTGAGTTCTGCGCTTACTGGGATAAATCCTGCCCCATAGGTGTTGTCTCAAGATCCAGCTGTAGAGCGAGTGTGGGCAGCGGCCCTGCAGAAAGGGTCAGAGACCCAAGCCCCTTACCGTGCTTGTCCCGTGAGTGAACTCGGGTCCCGGTGCAGTCCTATTTCTGTACAGGACCAAAAGAAACACGATGCCTTTCTCTTTTGGAAGCTTGTCAAGCTTTCTCAGGTATGTGTGTGCTTGAAACCAGAGTGAACTCAGCCCCAGGGTCACGCAATATCTTTGGAGGTAGACTGGAAACTTCTGATCTGCATTAGGGGCAAGTTGGGCATTGAGGAAAGCAGGTTGACAGATGGCGTTCTTTAGGAGAGACTCGGGGGCTTGCCTGAGAAAATCTGCTGTGCTTCCGTGGGGCTTCAGTTCAGCAATCGCTGCGAAGTACAAGAACCTCATTCTCTGGGCTATCTTGGCATGAAGTCACTGGGACTCGAGCAGTTCAACTGGGCACCATTATGTAGGTGGCAGACTCCTACATTGACAGCAAAGAGGACGTCGAGACAGCTGGATTGGAAGAGTGATGAGGACGGCAGCAGTGGGTCCCCTCCAGCAGCAGTGACACAGAATGAACTAGTTTCAGACCCGGTACTTGGGAACCAGACTAAGAGATAAGGGTTTGAGGGAGCAATGCTTTGTGGACAGAGCGCCATTCCCTTTGAGCGTATATTGTAATGGGTGTGTGGGGTTTCCTCTGTTGGGTTAAGGAGGTAATGAACAGTGACTAGAAGGTATAAATATACATAAAACGTTTATATGTATTTTAACAACCCCCCCCCCAAAAAAAACAAAACAACTTCTAGCTCTCTGAAAGCCAGTGGGGTACGCCAAGGACAAGCCACAGGAGGGGTGCGCAGCTCACCGGGCACTGTCCCAAGACGACTGGAATCGAGCACTAAGCTGCATCCACTTCACCGCAGTAACACACCTCATGCCAGTATTCAGCCTCATTGATCTCACATGGCAAATCACAGACCAGTTAAGAGGACAGGAGTGAGAACAATTCTTGGCATAGTGAGGGCATAAAAAAAAGCAGCATGGGAAGTCTCTGCGGTGAGTACGGTGTAGATTGCAGGGTATACGTCCTCCAAGGTGTCGAGAAGAGTGCGCCAAAATAAGCATCCCTGAAGATTGCACATTGCTAGCACAAGGGGACTGGATGGTAGTATTCATGGCATGGGATCTGTGATATTCACTTCTGCTGGGTGACCTGACACCACTTACCCCTTTGAAAGACTATCTTGGGGACCCTGACTGCAGCTGTCTTCTGAGTCTTGGCTGTTGGCTGAATTCCCAAAACCCTCAAAGAAAAAAAAAATCCTTGCTTGTCTCTCTGGATATGTTTATCTCTGAAGTACTAAATTTAGCCTGGAGGCTTTTGAAGTATGCAGCTCTTGGCCTGCAAATAGCAAGCCAGGAGTTTTTAAAAGACAGCAGCCGGCGCTCTTGAGGTGGACTGGCAGGTCAGAGAAGGTTGGGGCATTTCAGCATTCACCAGCTCCACCACACTACCAAGGCCCAAGCAAAGGTCCTGAATGCCCTGGCTTCATCACGTCCAACTGAGCGGTCTCTAATCCTAAAGTTCAACAATTCTGTCTGTTCCACAAAACCTCGTTGCTTTAAGTTCATAACCCTTGAAACTGGATAACTCTGAAGAGGGAGGGGGCAGAAGGCAGAGGTGCCCTCTTATTTATCACAATCAATACAAATTGTCCGTTTACTTAGGACCTGATGAAGAAAAGATGGTTCAGGTTGCTGAGCGTAGCTTAGCTCAAAGCCTCAATAATGTTTAGTTGCCACAACGGAGAAGAAAAGTTTCTTTTCACTTACTAAACTTGCCTGTTATCCCCTGGCAGGTTAACCAGTTGTGTATAATGTGAATGAGGTCTCTTAATATACGGTTGAGAGAGTTTGTTCTCCTTTATTCAAAAATTCTTGGCTCCAAACATGTCTTCATTTATAAAATTACTTCAAACCTCCGATCTCTACTCAAGGGCAGGTAGGACAGGGTGGCACCTTAGAAATACAACAGTCATTTAGAAAGGCCAGGCTGATGAAGTACCGGTGAATTTGAATTACTCTTGATGTGAGAGAGAGGAGACTCCTACAGAAGAGCGATCCTATGTTTTGTTCTCAAACCCCTTATAAAAGTGTCATGCTGAAAACCCTAAATAGACGTGTAAGTCCCTGATTTATCTATGCAACAAATACACCACAGAAAGCAACTAGCTAGCCTTGCTCACACAGTCTGCTGTGGTAGAGATCGAGTCACATTTGCACTTGATCAAGGTAGGTAGAATACTGTTGTCATCAATGTCCCTTTATTTTGTAGCACGCGCTGGAGATTTTCCAGGAAGGCCAGAAAAGCCTTAAAAATGTCCAAGCAGGTGCTAACCCCAACCCCACCCCCGCAAAACAAATCTTTTTAGGGTCCTTCGGTACCTTCAGTCTATAATTATAAGAGCACGTTTGAGTAAACTACAAAAAATCAGTAAAATAGTATAATTTGATAGCTTTTATTTTATAAAAAGACTGAAAAGCAGGGTTTTTTTGTTCTATTGTTACATCACTGCTTAGGTTTCTGAAGAGAAGATTCTTGTGCTTAATATTTAAAAAATGATAAATAGATTTGTAGCACTAAGAAATCGATTTTTCTTAGATAAATTATCTGAAATTAAATGAAAAAACATTATTTCCATTGCACGTTAAGATTACTGCTACAGCACCTATACAGCATTTAACATGTTCAGAGCTTTGCACATCTGCTAAATAATGAGCCCCGAGACTCATACCATTGGCATTTTATCTCATCCCACCCCTGGAACTATGTTACAAACATGAATATGGTAGATAGTGATATTAAGGAAGTCACTGACTGATTGGAATATACTGAAAAAGAGTCTTTTTTACCATTAGGTCCTAGCTGAAGGCTGTTCTTCTGCAGGGTACAAATGTAAATATGCTTTGGCAGTCTTTCATATATGTTTTGTGCTATCCTTTTTTTTTTCTTCTTTTTTTCTTACTCCACATCTCCATACTGCACACTAAAGGCGTGGAACAAAAGCAAATCAGTCGTGCTGGCAGAGTGATCCAGAGAAGACCTGGACATGATCTCGTTAAACTAAAAACCACTTTGTTCTCAATGATGCCATTTGTCGCAGCTCGTTGGAAGCGGGGAACTGGAACATGCATCTCCCCATAATGTTTTCATTAAGCATGGGTACAGGGCGGTGGTTTGAGTTTATATAGAAATGGAGGGCTGATTTTTCTCATGGCAAGATGAACTGGGAGGACTAAAAAGTGTGTCTTTAATCTGTGCCACTACTGGCTGGAATTTTAAGCTTTTATTCTGAGAGAGACCGATTTTGCTCCCCTTTTTGCTCCCCTGTCCTAGAGCAGGGCTCCACTGCATTAGCGTGTTTTTTTATAAGCCCACTTACGACTTCAGTGGAGAAAGGCATTGTACAGTGAGAGTAAAGGGGCTCTGAATACGGCCCAAAATTACACTTTCCACTGCAGCAAATCTGTGGCAAAATAAGGGCCTGCAAATGCTGCAAAGCCAATGTTGTCCTGGATATGGCAAAATTTGGGGGCATGGCTCAATGTAGTGTTTCCTTCTGGCTAAACGGGCCTTTATTTTGCACATGCAGCTTTTGTTGAAGTCAATGAGGCATTGGACCTTTTTGCTTTTGCCAGGACAACTTAAACACAAGAGAAATGCTCAACTGGAACTTACAACACAGTGTTTCTCAAATACCATTTTTACATTGAAATCCATCCCAGCATGTGTGAGTGTGTTCATTTTTTTTTTCCAAGCAGGGGGAGTGTGGTCTCATGCATTTAATACAATGCCTAAAGATTTTCCAGGCTCGGGGGCATTCTCCCCATACGTGCTTTTTGACAGCTTATAATAGCTTTAAAGATGAAAGAGGGAAGTTGAGGAAGGCTTTCACTTTTAAATTAAAACCAGCATTTGGAAATCCAGGCGTGACTGTTTTGGTAACTGCAGAATATTTCTTCTCATTTCATTATGGGCATTCCCCTTTTGATTTACTTTAGCTCCACTCTCTGTTGCATTTAGATAATAGCATTTTTGCTTTTTGTTAGGCGCTGGCACACTGCTTGCGTATTTGGC
>NW_017729019.1:11085923-11087909 GCF_001723915.1 Gavialis gangeticus | reverse complement strand
GATTTTCCAGGCTCGGGGGCATTCTCCCCATACGTGCTTTTTGACAGCTTATAATAGCTTTAAAGATGAAAGAGGGAAGTTGAGGAAGGCTTTCACTTTTAAATTAAAACCAGCATTTGGAAATCCAGGCGTGACTGTTTTGGTAACTGCAGAATATTTCTTCTCATTTCATTATGGGCATTCCCCTTTTGATTTACTTTAGCTCCACTCTCTGTTGCATTTAGATAATAGCATTTTTGCTTTTTGTTAGGCGCTGGCACACTGCTTGCGTATTTGGCTGTTGGTACGCAGAGCACGTAGCAAGCAGGGCTTAGAGTGGAAATTGTGAAGCCTTTCCCCCTTGGAGAGGCTTCAAATGCCTTTGCAGCTCCAGCTCCTAGCAAGAAGCCAACACTTAACCAGGTTGGGCAATATCTCACATTATTGCTGCCTGTATATTTCCTATGTGGGTATTTGTGTTTAAGAAGTAGTGGCAACACTGCCAAGACAGTGGCTTGTGAGGGAAAGCATGAAGTGCAGATAGGCTGCTGCCCTAAAGACGAAACAGGTGAAAAATTGTAGGGAATCATAAACGCCAGCCCATCCCAAAGGGCAGAGCTCTGGATTAACACTTGGGATTCAGGGATCTAGGTCTGGATTTGACAGGCCTGCTAGGTGACCTCCAGCCACTTTGCTTCGTAGCCCTGCACCTGCTGCTCAGGGTAGACGGTGAAGATCCTGGTGCAAAGCAGGCTGAGATCTCTTGATGAGGTGTGTGGCAAAACGATCAAGGATATGTGATAGCCGACTGGCACAAGCCCACCGAGGCAGGCTTTCCCCCAAGCATTTTGTTGTTCGCCTTGCAGCACCCACAGCATGTTAAAACCCAGACCGACCCCCACCAAACTGCCACCTGTTTCTGGAGATGTATCCATGCAGCGGGGCTCTGGCAGGCTGGCACAGGACCCACTTTTGCCAAATCCCAAAACCCTCTTTTTTTCCCCAACTTTTTAAGTTGGTCTAATAAAAGATATCAGATTCACCCAAAAAACCTTGAACACTCTTTGAAAGATCTGTATTACCCCAGATACAGGGATGTGACTGGTCACTGCATTCATGCCCTTGCTGGAGGGGAAAGGGGGGGAAGCCCTCTAACTAGAGATTTAAAAAAAGCCCAAGCAACAGAACAAAAATGAGAGGGATGGATGGGGAGTGGGGGAATCTCCTGCCTGCCAAGTCCTACTCCCTGCAGGAGGCAGCACCGGAGCACTCCTGCACAGACCAGAGCGCAACAGGTGCCGGCCAGCGGTTCTTTAAACAGACAGGACCAGAGTGGCTTTGTAGCATAGAAAATATTTATTTAAAATGCAAAAACTTGTGGAAAACGTTATCAGTATGAAAAATAGAGACCCCAGGCTGTGCATCCCACATTGGCTCATACCCCCACAAAAGGGGACATTGGCATTTGGGGGTTTCCCACCCCCCCCTTGTCACTGCTGCACAGCAGCAAATAAAACAGCAGTTGCCCCTCTCCAGTCCCTTGCCATAGTCCATCTCCAGGCTGGCGGGCGCTCTTAGGAGGCGTGCTGCCTGTTCACCAAGCTCCTGGGCTGGGCACCCAGCTCTTTGGTCTTCTCCACTCCGGAGTCACCCTGCGGCTGGGGGGCTGCCTGCTCTCGAGGGCTGCTCTCCTTCTCCTCCTCCTCCTCCTCCTCCTCCTCCAGCCGGTCTTGGGAGGCAAAGGGGCTGCAGACGGTCTCCACCAGGCCGATGAGCACCCCGAAGAAGGTCAGCACGCTGCCCAGCACGTACAGCCTCACCATCTTCCTGCCGGGCTTCTGGCTCAGCATCTCCCTGGCGAAGGGGATCAGCTCCTGCACGGTCTCCATGGCTGCCGCACCTGCACGGGGACAGCGCCGCAGGCTGAGTCGCGAGCTCTGCGCCACCTGCTCCCCCGGCCGCGCGCCGCCGCCGCTGCCTGCGCTCCCCGCCCGGCACCCGCCCCTT
>NW_017729019.1:11078494-11080923 GCF_001723915.1 Gavialis gangeticus | reverse complement strand
AGCCCCGCCCGCCCTGCACGGCGGAGCACCGTGGCTCTGCTGCCCGGCTCCCCGGTTTCTTTCTTCCCCCTCTCCCTGGTGTCTCCGCCCCCGGTTTCTTACTTCCCCCAGGTAAAGGTTGCGAGCGCCCAGTCAGACGTGCCAGGGCGTTCGGGTGTCACGAAAGGCAGAAGGGGCCGTGCGAAGGCAAGGGGCATGGATGCTGTCGAGTACGGGAGTGCGGGCACGTCCCAGCCCGACAGACGTTCAAACAGACCCAGGTGGAACCGATCTCAGCGGCGCGGTTGGACAGGCAGGCACGGCTCTTTGCGTAAATGCAGTTTCTTTCATCAGACCAACTGGGCAGCTGGGGGAAAAGCTCTTGGGGAGCTTTTGGGTGCATCAGGCATCTGCGGTTTGGATAGGTAGCGAACAGAGCAAACGTTCCCCTTTGGTGGGGGGGTGACCCGTAGACGGGGCTCCAGCGTTGGCTGTTTTCTGTTACGGGTATAGCTTGGTTTCTGACCGCTTCTGCCAGCAGACATGTGGGGTCGGTACCTGGGCTGATTGCTGGAGGCTGCACGTGGGAACAGGATGGGGGAGAAGCCCTGCTCAGACGCAGTTCACTGTCTCTTGCAGCGCCAGCTCTTCCGCTGTCCTGTGACACAGGAGACAGGGCAACACGGACCTAGGGTCTGACCCAGACAAGGGTAGTTCCCATGGTCTGAACTTGAGCCTCATCAAGGTATGAAAAGGATCGGTGCCCAGGAAAGAGATTCCTTGCCACTCCTCGCCACGGGTGGAAGCAGTCAGTCCTCAAGCAACAGGTTAAACAGAGCCCGCTTTTCGCTGTCTGTTGGGTTTTTGTGTTTTCTAGGTGATTGCTAAGGCCTGGGACCGCACTGGAGTCTCAGACCAGCTCTGATCCTGGGACAGCAGTAGGATCCAGTGAGGAGGGAGCATCTTCTCCCAGGTTGTATTTCTGGGGCTTCCAGGGGCAGAGACCTGGCTTGCCGCTACTCCCCATGGACTGGGCCACATTATCTTGCTTACTATGATCTACATAAAGCATGTGCTAAGCGTCTCCTGTGACAGGGCTGTAGGTCACAAGTCGGGTGCGACATTGCCGAACAGATAATTGTCGGACTTCCATGAAAGTATCTATAGATGACTGGGTGCAGCTTGAACCAGGAAGGAATAACACAGCTAAATACAGACACGTTCCTTCACAGCACCTCTTAATAAATACTTGATGGATCTCTGATTTATTGGGAATTGGTGACTGCCTGTCTGTTCCAGACGTCTTGTTATAGACTCACGTGCTCGGTGCTGCATCTTGTCTTCCGTTCTATGCTGAAGCCATGGGAAAGCCTGCGGGGTACAGGTTTTTTTTTTTCCCTTGCAATTAGCACGAAGGTAAAGTACAGTGTGTGCCACTGGGGGAAAGCCGAAGATGTGGCACAGTCTGTACTGTTCACATTTCCTCTCCTGCCTGCTGCAAAAGACCCGTTGCATCAGCACTGTAAAGCAGATTACATCACCCACGGATTTGGTTAACCCGGAGTTAGTAACAACGTCAGTGTGCATTGGTTGTCTGAAAAAGCCACGTATGGCTCAGCTGGCTTCTGACCTAAATATACCTGCGAAAGCCCAGAGGTGGGAGAAAGAGCTATGCCTTCCCTAGACTTGCTGACAGGATTTGGGCCGAATTCTCCTTTTGGATCCATATGACGGAGCCAGACTCGAATACTGAGGTGAAGATCCACGCCGTGATCCACGAGAGACATTTTGCCCCAAAGAAGTGGCTGATTATAGTGGAAACAAAGCTCAAGTGGAGTGAAAAATGTCATTTGCAGTAATGAGTCATTCAAATGGGGCTGCCCCTGGCTCTGTGTGTCAGAGTGACATTATTTGCCTTGCTTCTCACATCGTTGCCGGACCATCATGACCATCACTCCCTTCCCCACTCTCTCCTCCTCTCCTTTTCTACCCTTTTTCTTCCTAATTTCCAGCTATTTACAAATTCTTATGCATAATACATTTTATTTCTATGGGGTATATGCAACAGTACTGAAAGTTAGTATATTAAATATTAATCCCTCTGTATTTTTAATGTTATACAGCCACCTAAGTGCCTTGGTGCACCACTTTTGTTCCATAGTAATAATTACAAACTTACCACAGTCTAATTCATCACTGCCATCTGAACAATCTTGCCTTCCATCACACCGACTGTTTAAAGGAACGCATGTTCTATCCGCACACTTAAATTGTCGAGGACAAACTAAAAGAACCAAAGATGAGGAAAAAGCCACAAAATTCTAAGATATTTAAAAACTTGTTTTGGATTGAGCCAAACACATTGTTTCCCTTTTTGACATCTTGAAATCCTTACACGCAACTTTCAAAATGATTGGCCTGAAAATTTGTTCTCTATGTGCCTGACCCAA
>NW_017729019.1:11077832-11078163 GCF_001723915.1 Gavialis gangeticus | reverse complement strand
CTCCTCCTCCTCCTCCTCCTCCAGCCGGTCTTGGGAGGCAAAGGGGCTGCAGACGGTCTCCACCAGGCCGATGAGCACCCCGAAGAAGGTCAGCACGCTGCCCAGCACGTACAGCCTCACCATCTTCCTGCCGGGCTTCTGGCTCAGCATCTCCCTGGCGAAGGGGATCAGCTCCTGCACGGTCTCCATGGCTGCCGCACCTGCACGGGGACAGCGCCGCAGGCTGAGTCGCGAGCTCTGCGCCACCTGCTCCCCCGGCCGCGCGCCGCCGCCGCTGCCTGCGCTCCCCGCCCGGCACCCGCCCCTTATAGCGCCCGCGCCGCTTCGCCCC
>NW_017729019.1:11070669-11077153 GCF_001723915.1 Gavialis gangeticus | reverse complement strand
GACCATCACGACCATCACTCCTGCACTACCGTTACATACCTAGGTATTGTCATGTCTCTGCGGTGGATGCTAGTCTGGAGCCTAAAAAGGCACTAAGCAAATTCCCCTGTGCATGGGGAAACCTCTTTGCGTAATGATGCTTTCCAGGCTGTCTCCACTTCTGTATAGGCCACGGAGCAGGGCTCTCCGTGGCGACGCAGAGGGCGAGTTGGCGTTGTATAAATTGGCCGTGACCAATGTGTGAAAGGGGGAAGTTTGGTTCTCGGGGGTAGGGAGAGAGCAGAAGTATTTGCATATTTGGGAAATGCTGGGGTTCAGGCTCTAGGTCATGCACCTTTACATAGGGAATTTAAAACCCATTATAGGAACTGGCTACATGACTCACGTCTCTGTCAGCATCTTTTTAGAGGCTGCTCTGTCGGCCTCATGTGCTCCAGAAATCCTGAGCCAGCTCCTAAAATCATGAGATTGGCTTAAGAATCACAAGCGCATTTTTTTTTCATTGTTTTAAACTCACGTTGGCATCTTTTTCTTCTCTTTTTCTAGCTGCCGGGTCACACATGGTTCATACGTTAAACTTTTCTCTGCAGCATATATTTTTAAATGAACACACAACTCCTCACTCAAGTTGTTGTAGTAGGGGGCTAAAATGTTGTTGTAGTTGTGATCCAATAGAAAATACCACCAACAAATCTTTGCCTCTTACTATATTGTCGCGGTGACCTGAGCTTTTAAGAATACACACCTAACAGGGCAAGAGGTGCAAAATAAATGAATACTGAAAAGTTGGCAACACTGGAAAAGTAAGCTGGAGGTCTGCCTCGTGCACAGAGTGCTCTCAGTATTGCTGAAATCTGATCTTTTTTTGGGGAAAGATCTTCACTGAGTACGTGAGCAAGTGTCACCGTGAGTCACCCACCCCCTCCCTCCGCACATACTGCACGTAGCCGGCTGTAGTTTCTTCACCATTGTAACACTCTCCTCTCCCCCTCCAAGAGCAAATAAGCAACTGCTGGTGCTGCTCCCTGTGCTACAGAAGGGGTATAACATGTGGTTGGGAAAGGATCCTTAAGAGATTACAGCCCTGAAAATACTTGGCTATTTTTTTGCACAGATTTCCCAAGTGCTTCTCAGACTAAACGGTGGGATTTGTTGCAAAGGTTGCTAAAGAATCAGTGGGTTGTCTTCGGCCACTTTTTTCCTAAAATGTTCCTTATCTTTTCCTCCAACTTGGCAGCAAAGGTTACAGCTGGTTACTGTATTTCAAGGCATTTTCCCCCTGCAACATTTCGAGAAGCGAGCATTGCAGAGAAGATAACTGCCAAAAGGACAGCAATCAGACAGGGAAAGTTCAAGGGGACTGCAATTGCTGCCAGACTCCTTAACTGCTGTGTAGCCCGTGCCTTGGCAGGGCAAGACTGGACTGCCTCGTGGAGCAGTGAGGTCCGACTGAAAGGGAGCAATGGCGATTGCTTTTCCAGTCTAGCAGTCTGGGACAGAAGATGTCCTCTCGTGGTTGTGAAGGGCCTTTAACACAAGGGCTACTAGAAGCAAATCAACTGGTCATTTTAACAGTAACACCACTTAGTTTCTTTTTCTGAGCCTTCTGGTTTTCAGGCCTTTAGGTTTCACATGCAAAAGCTTTTATAAGGGGCAGGGGTGTAGGTTGTAGCTGCGTTGGTCTAAGGACAGAAGCAGACAAGATTCTTTGGGCACATCTGATATCTTTTATGAGACCGACTCAAATAGTTGGGAAAAAATTATTTATAAGGGGCAGAAACTTTGTCTAATGAAAGTGGAGGTTTTCACATAAGGAGACAACTCTGGGAGCTCACAGAAAAACCCCAAATGACTCACAATTCAACACTGAATTGATCATCTTGCAGTGACTGAGTAACTAATTATGTTATGTTAAACTTGACTCAGGCTTTGACATGAGGAAGTTGTGTCTGTGCAGGTCATTGTGTGGACACCTGATGCGGATTAAGAGTAGCCCAGACTGATTTACCTCAATGTTTAATCAAACTGCTATTAGCCACTCTTGCTCTGCTCTCAGTGTGTCCGCAAGAGGGGATTGTACGGGTTAACCGGATAGCTGCTCAGCCGTCCTGAAACTGAAATAACAAGATCTAAATCAGTTTAGGACAGGTTTACCCCGTTGACTTCTGCTGGCATGATCCCTGACCCATGTAGCTCTGCTTGCTACCCGAAGCCCACGTTTCCAAAACTAGAGACTTTGACCAGCATAGCTTGTTTTGCTGGCGGGGGGGGTTTTGCCCTACATGCACTGGTAAAGTGGAGTCGCTGAAGGAAAAGATTTATCAAAGCAAGTCTCTAGTAAGCTGTTCTCCTGCGCAAAACACAGTAAGCAGGATAATGGATTTGTGGGCAGAAAAATAGAAGAGAAATACCAGTGGGGAAGGGCAAAATGGGATAGAAAGCAGCAAAAACACTCCCAGCAAAGAAACAGCCTAAAAAACGCCTTGCAGGCTCTTTTGCCATCCAGTTAAATTAAAAAGCGTATGATTTATAATTAGATTTTATTTTTAGAGCTGGTCTGAGAGCGGAGCAATGACACGGGCAGAAGATGACTTCTCAAACACTCGAATTCTTCAAAGCACAGGTCAGCGAGAGCTGTGAAAATCAGCTCCAATGTGCCTCATACCGAGTGCCCCCAACCTGAAACCTCCACAGCTGTCAGCCAATTACAAACCTTTGTTCCCTGGTCTCTAACCTATTTTTAATTGCTTATTTGTATTATTGCAGGACCGAGAAGACCCCCCTCGACCAGTGCCTACTGGTGCTAGGCACAGGACAAACACAGAACAAAAATGCAGTCCCAGACCCCGAATAGCGCATGCTCTTAATTTTCCTATGCAAAGCTTTCATTTCTGAAGCACAAGGTTGCCTGGGAGAGATGTATCCAGAACAAAACCCAGACTTCTGCTTGGCTTTCACTTTTTCATCAGCTTTGAGTTTTCCTCCTCTCGGCTGTCCCCCCTCTTTGTCCACAGTTTCACTCCCTTGTCGGAGGATGACAGGGCAGTGGAAAGTGGCACCGTTCAATGGCATGCCTGTGGAGCACTGCCAGCCTGGCCGGGGCCGCTCCACAGTATCAGGTTTCTGAATAATTTTCCTTTCTGTCCAGAGCCAGCCATTTCGGAGAGCGGCCCGCTCTCTCACCTGGCACGTTGAGACCTGCAAAGTATTTGCAAAGAAGCGACTTGACCTAGCTGACAGTGGTACATGGACAATATTAACAAAATGCTAGAGTTGGATAATACTTTCCATCCAAAGTCATCAGAGCGCTTAGAGGCATTAAGGCCTGCATATTCAGAGGAGCTTAGTAAGTTAGATACCCAGCGGGTGGTCAGCACTTGAAAATCTGTCCCTTTAAGTAACTGAGCTGAACTGAACCCGTTCAGCTAAGCTATGGATGCAGATGGTGGGGAAAAAAACCCCACACTGATGGCAGAAATAATGCCCCAGTCTGGCAAAGGCATTAAAATGCACCTATATAACTCTCAGAAATCATTGGGACTGGTACATTTAAAGTCATACATGTGCTTTGCTGAATCTGGCCCTAAGTGTAGGGGGAAAATATAGGAAAACGCAAGGCAATTAAAGTTCACTTTCAGTGCAATGAGTTTATCCATTTCCTCCCCGTGCTGATCCTGATATCATTCCACTGACAAGATTAAGATGACACAAGAAAAAGACTAGCAGAAATCCCATGAAGTTGCAGCCATCACACTCTGCTCTGTTCTGTATCTCTTGCCAGCAGGGCAGCTGCTGTCTCTTTATTCTGTTTTTATACAGCACCTAGACCAATAAGACCTCTCACTTGGCCCTTAGACACTAATAAGTTATCCGTTTGACTGATTTCTTGTGTTTGGCAGTTACTCCAGATTCTTTAGTGACAGGGACAGCTGATTTCATACATAGTAGAAAGAGAAGCAATCTTATGAATCCAAATATCAGCTGCGTTTCACATTTGTTGCTAAAATGACAGTCCTGTTGCATGGCATTGAAATGATTGCTATGGAAACAGATTAGCAACCCCTCTTCATTCAGTGTTACAGGGAGATTAGCTGAAAAGGAGTTAGTGACTGGAAGCTAAAACTTAAAGAGGCCTGCCTCTAAAATATGGAAGGGAATTCATGGTTTGTGGGGGATATTTTCTGGGACATGCACATCTCATTGCTAAGGGACATAATAGATGACAAATTTTGTTGGCAGTATACAAGGCAGAACAAAATCCAGATCTGTGTTTCATGGCTTTCTTGGCTATACAGAGGTAACAGGAGCAAATCCGTGTCTCACTCAGAAAAGTCAACGCATGCATCTCAAAAATGTGTCGAGCAAGAAGGGAAGTATTCTGCATCTGATTACAGCCATGCTTTGCAAAGACTATTGTCCACTGGACAATCTGGTTTCACTCCTAGAACTATCAATGGTATTTTTGTGGGGGGGGTTATGCTCATAACCTGGTCGCATTGCTTACTTCCTATGGGATTTTGTTTTTCACTTCTGCCAATTAAGTATTGCAGGAAAGAGGTTTTAATAGAAAGGAAAAGGCGTTGTCATATGCAGGTGCTGTGTGTTTATGTATAGAGCTTGTGCAGTTGGAAAACCTAACAATTTCCTGTCCCCATATAAACACCTAGATAAGGAACACAGTCATTGTAGGACCGGTATCTAAGCACTCTGGGTGCATCTACACATGCATTTTACTGCGGAGCTGACTAACTAGCTCTGCAATAAAGTGTCACCATCTACACATGGACCTGTATTAGGGCACAGTAAATCAATTAACTCTGCTGCTGGATAGTACTGTCGGGAACAAGTACTATCTTACAGTGGAGTAGTTATGTGCCCCAAAATGCACGCATTGACAGTGACTTGGTGCCTAGATATTGTGCATTCTGTAGGCAGTATGCTCCTGCTGGAGATCTCAAAGCCTTTACAAACATGCATGATTTAAGCCTCACAAGCAGTGGTAGATTATCCCCATTTTACAGACGAAAGCTGAAGCTCACACTGGGGACATGGTTTCCTTAGTCGTGGTAGCTCTAGTCTCCTGACTAGTAGGCCTGTGCTCCAATCAGCAGACTGGTGTTCCTCTGAATTGCGAGCTCTTTCTAGTCTGTGATCCTGGTGCCTTTACCACAATTGCACCTTCTAAAGGAGGATTAAGGAAAGTTGGACTCCAGACTGGCACCGTTTCCATCATGTCTTTGCTTCAGGGGGAGGAAAAAGGGGAATAACAGAGCAGAGCCATGGTGGTGTGGTGGTAAAACACGCCCATACGGCCCGGGACCTGTTTGCTAGCACCCCTTTTTATGCCTGACAATAACAGTTGTCGCCAGGAGCTCGTTGTGCCAGTGCCTTGCACTAATGTAAGAAGAAAGACAGTCCCTGCCCCAGAGAGGTTACAGCCTAAATAAAGGGGCAGGCAGAGTGTGAGGAGAAAGAAAAGGAGAGAGGAGGAGGAAGTGATCTGACTTGGCCAGGCAGCAGGTATGGTGGAGGCTTTTCCAGTGCAGTATTGCAGCCTCTGTCCCTTGCCCTTGAGTACAGATTTAAAGTCTTCACCCCAGTGCCAGCAAAGTCTGGGTAAGCACACAAAACTGTGGGGTTTTGGCCAATATATTATTTGCAAATCCAGGTTGTGACAGGTCAGGAGTTTCAGGTGAAATAAGAATGACAGAAATCCCAAATGTTTGCTTTTGAAATTTTCTTAATGACATGCGTTAGGATATTTCGCTTTTGTTTTGAGATGATGTTGCATTTAAAAGCCTAAATTAAATGTTTTCATGTATCCCAAATGCACTCATTTGGCCAGAAAATGATAAAATTGCCTGTTCACAGCCTGCCTTTAGACTTGCCTGGATCATCTTAGTACTCCATTTCCCGTTTGCCACCTCTTGCTGAAGTTGGGCCTGTCTCCCTGTCCTTCAGTCCCAGCTAGGAAATATTGGACCTTTATCAGAGACCTTTGCAAACCAAAAGCAGCCATAAGGAAAGTGTCCTTGTGTGATCTTTATTGCTGTGATATAGCCAGGCAGGTCATGGCCCAGGAACACCGTGCTGGTGTTTTATTAATTATCTCAAGTTGTAAAGTTATATGAGCTATCAAAGCCCGTGCTGAGCTCCTTGAAATGATCTTTAGTGACCCTTTATGTCTGTAAACATTTCCGCAGCTTGTAGTAGAGTCCTTGGGATGCTAGACACTTTGGTCTCATTTCTGATTCAGCCGTCAGCTCTGTTAAAAGGATGTGAGCACGTGTTTAGCTGTGCTTGAAATTGCACTGTGTTACACTGTGATCCTATCAGAGCTCTACGGCTAAGTAGGCAAGCTCCAGGCCAGTTTTTGGATGAGAGATGTCTATCAGCCTCCGTGCAATAACACATGCTGGAATGAGCTGTCAGTAGTCCAATCATACTGACGTGCCATTGCTGCCGGCTCAATTTAACCTTCATT
>NW_017729019.1:11065181-11065669 GCF_001723915.1 Gavialis gangeticus | reverse complement strand
GGCCTCCGTGCAATAACACATGCTGGAATGAGCTGTCAGTAGTCCAATCATACTGACGTGCCATTGCTGCCGGCTCAATTTAACCTTCATTTTTAAATGGAACCGAGCTTCTAGCATATGTGGGAGAAAGCTTTCCACAGCCCGCTGTATGCACAAATTTGCACTGGCTGAACTAAAGGCAACATTGCACCAATTCAGTTTAGTAAGTGCAATTTTATGTGTGGATCCCCTTACGTCAGTGGAAGCTAATGATATGTAACGCCAGGTTAAATTCATGTAAATCAGTCCATCTATAAAGTCGCACCCATTTAACTGCAGCCTCTCAGCTATAGGGAAACTGGTGCATCTTCATGAACCAGGCCGGGAGGAGGAGATGTGGGCTGGCGTTCATGAGAGAAGTATGTAGCGTGGATGTTTGTGAGCTAGAGGATGGTTTGTACGCTAGGACTCTTATACCCGAGTCCTGTGTCAGACGTGGTGGCTCTGCA
>NW_017729019.1:11036772-11060181 GCF_001723915.1 Gavialis gangeticus | reverse complement strand
TCAGTTTACTAAGTGCAATTTTATGTGTGGATCCCCTTACGTCAGTGGAAGCTAATGATATGTAACGCCAGGTTAAATTCATGTAAATCAGTCCATCTATAAAGTCGCACCCATTTAACTGCAGCCTCTCAGCTATAGGGAAACTGGTGCATCTTCATGAACCAGGCCGGGAGGAGGAGATGTGGGCTGGCGTTCATGAGAGAAGTATGTAGCGTGGATGTTTGTGAGCTAGAGGATGGTTTGTACGCTAGGACTCTTATACCCGAGTCCTGTGTCAGACGTGGTGGCTCTGCATAGTGACAGGTGTTGTTGGTAAATGTGTGAAGTGTTTAGGAGGTCTAGCTCCTTGAAATCTATTCTTCCTTTGTTGTCGTTAGGATGTAATAGATGGATGGAAAATCTCCAGTCTGATTAAATTCCCGGTATTCTTTCGCACCCATTTTTTTGTATTGCTAAGTTTTCATTTTCCAAAGCAGTCTGGGATCATCCTTATAGAAATGCCCTTGTTCTGCCAGGTAGCAAGATTTCTCCAAATATTACACAGCTCTGTTTTCATTGTTGTACTGATAAAGCAAAAAGGCTCATTGCCACATCTCCCAGTTCCACATGTCCCATATACGGGCAAGGGTTAGATGGATTTGGACTTTGTCTCTAAAAAAGACACGCTCTCGCAGAGGTGAATGATTTGGTGACTTTCAGCATGCAGTAGAAGTTACATAACAAATGCAGCTGTGTCTGGAAAAAAAGACTGGTGGGGAAATCTGGGAGCAGGTTGGTGCAATACCATGCCTGAATTAGTAGTGATCAGAGATCTTGCCCATTGCTGTCATCCCGTGTTGAACTCTGCCTCCTCCCCAGTCCTCAACCCTGGTGCTGGGAGGAACAACACATTTTTCTGTTAGAAAATGGAGATACAACAAAACCCAGTTGTTCCGTGAAAAAGTATAAGTTTCCTCCAGCTTTCTGAAAGAAACTACACAGGTTTCCCAGGCTCAACAGGCTGAATATTAGTGGAGAAAGTTTTCATTTTGGTTGAATAGACCTTAAAAAAAAAGACAAATTGCAGTCATCTCCTTGTCTCTTCCATTCTGGCCAGAAACCCCAGGTGGAGGTGCACTCTGCTGCCACTAGATGACCAGGATACATCCTGATTAGATTAGAGGGCAAATTGATTTCATTTATGCCCATTCCCCAATCTGTTCCTTCTAGTTTGTTTATTTTGAATTGAAACATTTGGGGAAAAGCTACCCAGCCGTCATATCATACCCAGTGCCACAAACTGGGGGATTTTTCACTCTGGAGTGACGCATACCATGTAGAACAAATAGCATATAATTTATTCTTTTAACTATAAGCCAGGCAGGGTTTAGCTTTTGAACTTGCTGATTCCTTAATGTTTTAAATTCTCTGCTTAATGTTAATGAAGGTATCAGGAAGATTGGAAGGGCAAAACCATTAAATAAAAATGCAGCTCTGAGTGAAAACAACCTATAATTTATTTTAAAATGTTTTTTAGGGTGTTGCAAGTTCAATCTTTGCCCCCAACTGAGCTGGTGGAAAAGGTAAGTTATATCATGAAAAAATGGAAGCAACTTGGGCATTTTTCAGTTTGTTCAACACTTCTTAACATTTGATAACAACTGAAATTGTATATAAAGTTCAAAAAAATTTTGTTTGAAAATAAAATAATTGGTTTTTGCTTTGAGAGAGAACTCAAAAAGCCAAGTTTGCTGATATCTCCAAAAGGAGCTCTAGCTTTTAAAACTAACCTACATGGCAACATAGCACATTTCCAGGTAGCTGAGCTGCCTGGATGGCCGAGCTGATATCTAATTTGTTGCTTTCTCATTTGACCGGTTACAATCCAGTTGCTTCTCTTCCTGAGCCTTCGCTATCTGGGAAGGTGGATCATATCTTAGCTCGTCTGCCCAGAGCGGTGAACAAACAAGCCTGAGATGCCTCGGGTCTGAGCTTATTGACTCATGCTGCCGTCAGATCCTCAGCAAAGACAGCGGCCTACGTGCTTTGCATCAGGCGTGTCTCCCTGCCCTCTGGACTGCACGTGCTGGTTAGTGGAAGCGACACCACCTAGAAATGTTTGATCTGCCCTAACTCTAACTGATTTTCCTTAGGGGAAAGAAAAAAAGGATTTTTGGTCAAAATGAAAACTCTTGTACGAAACAGTTGTTGTGTTGAGCAATGCTGGATTTTTGCTTGGAGTCCCCTCAACTGTTTTTTCAATGAAAATACCTTAAAAACTGGGACAAGATCTTTAAAGAAAATGAAAACATTTCTGGAGGGGAAAAAATGAGAAAAACAGAGGCTTGGGGAATGAAGGAAAAACATCATAATCTTAACGCTGCTCTCAGATTCTGAAGCAGCCTCCGGTGAGGAGGTGCTAGAGGGGAGTATATTTGCACCCGCCCAGTGATTAAAGGAGTGTTGCAGAAGAGCAGAAACAGCCTGGGGAGAGCCCAAAGAGCCAGGCAGGAGCCTGGGTGCAGGTTACCAGGGCAACAAGCCAGAGGGCAAATTAGCCTGCACCTGCACATGGTCAGCTGACCAGAAGGGGGCAGGCCCTGGGCCCATATAAACCCCAAGCTGGCGCCAGTAGGGGTGCAGCATTCGGGGTGCACAGGCCCCCGGCACCAGTGAGGTGCAGAGACAGGGCTGCGGAGAGCCCAGGAAGGACAAGGGGGCCACTTCACAGCAAGGCCCAAACCGGACAATGTCAATGCCGTCTGTGAGGCTTGGGGCATGATAAAGGGGAGGTTGGAGCCATGCATATAGCTTATAAAGCTGGAGTGTCCCAGGACACCTATTTTGAAACGGGATCCACAAGGGGTCCGGGACCCACGGGGTTCAAGGAAGTCCGTCAGGACCGTGTCCGACCAGACGTGAAGGCAGCCTCCCTATATTATGTTTTACATCAAGACATGGTGGGCGAGAAAAGAGGGTGCCCAGCAGGCTGAATTGGCACGGCTGAGGGACTTCAGGGGATCATGGCCATCCTTAGGGACCACATCCCGTGACAGAGTGGATGGGGAGTTGCCTTGTCTCCCAGTCCCCTGATCAGAGCCGCAAGGAGGATTCTGGGTTTCTGAGCTCCTTTCCCAGCTTTCCCAAGAAGATGATTTATGACCTTGAGCAAGCCCCCTCTGTTGCCTTGCTTTTCCCCATTTCTAACGTGGTTGTAATGACAGTTGCCTGCATGCTAGCAAGGGCCTGAGGATCCATGTTTGTGAAGACCTTTGAGTTCCTCTGATGTCAGATGGTACAGAGCCACGCAGTATTACATCTCAAAGTGGAGTCGCTTTCAACGATGCTCATTTATTGTTCTTTCTACAGTTATAGAGCCTTGGGGGTTTTAAGAGCTCCTTAACTATTCTTCCATGCCATATACCACCTCTGGCTCCCTTCCTTTCCTTGTAATCCGAAGAAGTGATCAAAATCCATGCAAGTCTGCCCACTTTTGACTAATCAGCTTCACATTTGAACAACTGTAACAAAAGCTATGAACTCAGATAGTATTCTTGAGAACTCCCAAAAGGATAAACACAAACTCGTGTGCCTCTCTATCTTATTCCTAATAGTAACTTGTGGTTGAATCTGAGACAGTACATGGCCTTGTTTTGTTTTCTCTCACACTTCAGCCACCATCAGCTTTAAAAATTCATGGCAAAACCCCATTTTCTGTGCAACATCATTGAAGTCACTGTTAATGAATATGGCCCTGTGTTTGTCATCTGACTCGAACCATGGAAATGGTGCAAGGAGCTGACACTGGGTCTGGGAGGTGCAGTGAAATGCTGTTCCAGATAATTTGCCAAGGTCCCTTATTTTTAGATCTGGAACTGTAATTGGTAATCAAAGACCTTGGACATTTGGCACACTGGTATTGTTCTTTATCTTGGTAGCACACAATATTAACATCACTGAAGAAGAGCTGTGTCTGTGTATGTGCGTGTGCAAGCCTCTCTGAAGCTAAGATCCCTTTTCCAGGCTCTCCACCAGATAGTGGCCTTGGTGGGTAGGTTGGTTTCTATCTCAAAGGCTGTGGGGCAGTTTTGTTCAAGCCACTTTGACCCCTTTCCACATTAAGGTTGGCACCAAACCAGCAGCAGCTGTATTGATTGTTGCCAGCATGGCATGCACAGGACAAATTGAGCTGCCCTTGACCACAGCTCAGGTACAGATGCTCTGCAGTGCTCACTAGGCCCTGCCTCTGAAGGCTGAGATCTCTCCCTCTTATGAAGTGCTGTCTCCAGACTGAAATGTGAAAGGCATTTAGCTTCCCAGTGCAGTGCAGTGCAACCACCAAAGGGCAGGAGGTGAAGTGATTCTCATCCAATGAGCCTCATCCAAATGACCCTTTCCTTGGAGGCAGCATCCATAGGGCAGTTCAGTCAAGATGTGACATATAGAAAAAGTGTCCTGAGCTCTTTTGTGGCCACAGTTAGGAGATATAATATTGAGACGCTCTAAAAATAGAGTATACACGCTCCCATTCATTGCGTTACCCTAGGGAGCATCTCTGTATTATAACCTCTGCACCGTAATTTAGTGTTGCATCCTATGCTCTTCCTATTGGCTTTGGTATCGTTCATGTTGCAGTAGTCTGGGAGTGTTGTTGCAGTCGTGATGGTTGAGGAGATGTATGAGCGCCAAGGATTTGTTGTGATTATCTTTGATTGGACCGACCGTATAGTTTGTCAATCCCAAAAGATTGTTGAACAGATCTCTCAACTAGGCAGTTGGTCCAGTAAAAGACCTCACATAAAATTTTTGGCCAATTAGCTTTGGGATGGTCGCAGAAGTTGCAGGGTTTTTGGTGTTGTAATGACATCTCAGACAACTTATTGTAGGGAAAACTGGGGTTTCAGCATCTATTTTTAAAGTATTTTTCCCCCTTGTAGGACTCAAAATTCACGCGCAAGATTAAGGTCTGAAGCAATTTGCTCCCTAACAAGATTACTGCACATGGTACATCATCATCCTTCTATGTTGCTCCTACTTTTTCAAGTAAGTAATGGAGTTAAATGATGTTTTAGGTACTGTTCTGAACACTGAAATGAAGAAGGCAAGGAACTTCCCCTGCCGCTTCTGCCTTGAATGTGTGTCACATCCATGTACCTAGTACGCCCGGGTCAACACGCTATATTATATGCAGAATCATGTTTTTGCTCCCACGGGTTGGATAAACACTGGTCCGGAAGGGTGTAGACCAGGCTGATCCTGCCTTGATTAGGAGCTGACTAGCTAGCCAACCCAGCTCCTTGCCGGCCTTATTTTTCTATAGCTGTGAGTAACACAAAGGTGGCACTTTGAGCAACAGAGCTGCTCTTAATACTAGAGCTTTGGCTCAGAGGGCAGAGTACGAACCCGTGACTCACACAACCCACTTCCTGGACAGAGCGATTTTTGTCTGCTTCCAGGGAATGTCCTGGCTCAGCCTGTGGGCTCTGACGGGAGCTCAGCACAGCGCACTGCAGCTGAAAGCTATTTCCATAAAGGACATTTAAAAACAAATGCATCTCCCCTCTTCCAAGTGGGGAGTCTGTCCCAATCATTACCCCCCGGTACAGTTCTTCAGTTCTCTCAGGTACTGATGTGGCCTCTCTGTTAATATGTCACAACCTTTAAACAATGGGGAATAAAATGCATGAAACAGGGCAGTGCTATTTCCCATCGTGGAGATTAGAGTAGTTTGCTGCCTTTTTGGGTGTGGGGGGGGGTTGAGCATCTGGGTGCCTGCTCCCTGGAAAGTGCCCTAACCATTGGGATAAAGGGTGGCAGGGGCATTTCTGCCCCAGCTCCTAACATGGTACGACTCACCTGGCTCTGTGTGTGTATTTGAGCCATCCCATCTTGCCCCGGGGCCACACTGGCCTACTGCGTGTGCTCAGGGTGGGTGTTCAGCTGAATGGCAAACTGCCTAAGTGCCAAAAAATGAAGTTGCGTGGCTGTGGATGTGCCATTAGATGGGAAACAGGACTCAGCCCGAATGAGGGCCTCATTGGCAGCCTGCAGCAGGACAGGGGGGTGAGCCTGTGCCCCCCAGTTGTAAGGCTTGAGCCTGTCCCCCAGCCCTGTGCTCCACCGTGAGCCCCAGCTGCAGAGCGTTTGCTTCTGTTTTACTTGCTGCAAACCAGACTCCTGCCTGTTCTTGCTCTTGTTTAAACCTGCCGAGCCTGCCCGGCCAGGTGTTTGTTTTCCCCCTGTCTGGGAGCTCTGGTGGGGGGGACAAGCGGGGTGGGGAGCAGAGCACGCAGGATAAACCTGGAGCTGCTGGCAGGTGTGTTCCCCTGCCCAACCTGGGTCTGTGCCATAGAATTGCAACACTGCATTAGCATCCCCTTCCCGGACGGTGAGCGCCTGGTGTGCTTAGCAGCTGATGTCCAGAACGTGCAGTAATGGGAAGAGCATGTAAAGCATTTGCAGCTTTCTCAAGGGGTGCTGGCAAAGAGGCTGCTCTTGCCTCACGGAGGCGACCGATTTCAGCAGTGATGCAAGCTCTTCGAGGGAGGCCTTTCGAAAAGCTGGCCCAGAGACTGTTACCAGGAAGGCCGGATCCAGCTCCCTCCAAAGTCAGCAGGAGTTAACGTGGGTGTTTGGTATTTGGGAATGCATGGCTTTTAGGACTCTTTGGATGAGTGGTCATCTGTAAATACTGCGGCCTGGCCTTGATGGCCTAGGATAAGCTCTTCTAGTCCTATGTTCCAAAAGCAGTGATCGCCAGGGAGAGGGGCGGCCAGAGCATCATTACTTAAATAAAGCAGCAGTGCACCAGTTGGGTAAGCATTGTGAGACAAAGAGGAGGCTTCGATATAAGAGGCAATTCCTAATGCAAACCCCAGAGGTGAACACTCAGTCCCCTTTTACCCCAGTTCCCTCCCTACAAAATAGGGAAGAATAATCTACCACAGAATTGCAATGAAGATTAATGTTTAAAACTCCCGGGTACTATAACACAAGGCCCAGAATGAGACTGGCCTTTCTTCTCTGCGCAGGAGCCGTGTAGATGCACACACGTTCACACTACACGTGGGAGACGATCACCGACAGTTCACAAGCACTAGCAACAGTGGTGGCCTCTTTGTGTCGCTGCTCTTTGGGCACGTTTGGTAGAATAAATCCCAGCCGTAGTCCTCTTCAGCGTTCCCGTTACTTCCCTCGGACACGCTGGGAGCTGCCAGCTGAGGGAGGCGGCTCTGCAGAATTCAGATGCCAGGATAAAAAACATGGTATTTCAACATTATTAACTGATCTGCTCCGGAGGCAACCGCACCTAGGAGCGATGCTTGTGATGCCACACGACTGGCACGCCCACGAACGGAAGAGAACTCAGATGCAGTAGCCTGGGGTCTGATTGTTTTTTAATCCTGGATGTTTTCCAGGACCTGGGCATTTCAGGCTGGCAGAAGGGGGAGTGAAGTTATTTTGCACCAGCCTAAAATCTGGAGCTCCAGATTTTGTTTTAGTTGGTTTTAACAGCCAGCTTTCCAGCAGCACAGAGAGGAGGGCTGGGGTGCAGAGTTCATTCTGGATGAGTGTTACGGGGAGCTCAGGCCTGATTTAAATGCCATTCACAAATGAGAGGAGGGTAGAGCAGAGACCCCTGGCTGCAGTGGTTTCTAATGGGAACTGTGCGACTGGGGACTTGGCAAGTGAGTGGCAAGATTTCCACCTCTCTGACTTCATTTCAAATGCAGCGCGTGTGAGCAGTGCCTGAAAGTCATTGTGCTGCGAGCAGGCGGGTGGTCTGTGTGTGCAGTCAGCTGGTGGGTTGCAGTCCAGGCCAGAGGAAACCAGCATCCACACAACAGTCAACTGTTCCAGCAGAATAGCCAAAGCAGTACGAGCCTTGGAAAATGAGGCTTTAGCACGTTCACATGCCCTTCACCGGCAGGCTGGAAAGGACGAGGATACCACTCTCGCTGATGTGCAGATCAGCAGTCGCTCTGCTGAACTTAATCTGGTGTAAATGAGCGCAGGAATGAGTGGTTACATCCGGAGTCAGGAGATCTGGATTCATCCGAGCCCTTCCATAGTCTTCCTGTGTGACCGTTGTAAAGTTGGGTGTTAAGTGCTAAGCATCCTGGAAAATTTAGCTACTTATTTCAGAGCCAGGTCCTTTGAAAATGTGGGCTTTAATGTGTCTGCCTCAACTCCCCATCTGTTAAATGGGGGTAATGCTACCAGCTGTCCAGATTCTTGGGCGGGTATGTTCTGTGCTGACTGAGGGGCTTGGATGCACTGAGATGGGGAAGGGGCATACAGTTATATGGAGTTTAGTGGTGCACGCCTGAGTATAGTGACAAATCCCATGTGGCGACAGCTCCACAGTCAAATTCAGGTTAGCTTTCAAGCCGCCAGCTCCAGTGTGCATCCGTGGCGTAGCTGTAGCACAGCACAGACTGTAAACCTTGCCTGACAAACTGAGTAAACACTGACGGTTACCTGAGCTTGCGGCTTTACAGCTAGCTCAGGTATGTCTGCAAGGTGAAGTCATACTTCTTTCTGACTGCAGTGTTGACCCACCCTGTGCTTTTAGATATGAATTCCCTTTCTGGTTAATTGTAGGAGTCTTTGCTCGCATGGTAATGCTCAGTGAGCTCTGTCTCTGGCTGTGGGCACTGTCTGGGATGTCGAATGAGTTGCACGGCAGATGGGTGTGTTTGTCTAAAGATCCCTGAATCACTCCCTTTAGCATTACTACACCCACAGGAACTTACTTCCTCAGGTGAGGCTCTGTTTAAAAGCTGAGAGTGAAAGGAAACTGCCCTGCTACTTCGGGAGAGAATTCAGATCAGCCGCTGGATAACGGGGGAAGAGAGGAGAAAAGGCTAGCCCCTCGCCAGGTAGGTACAGCGCTGCACAGGGGCCAGGGCTTGGTGCCCCCTGCACAGCAGCGCAGGAAAAGTGGCAGCGCCGGAGAGGATTTGTGGTGTTAGCTCAGGGCGGGCAGCCCCGTTTCAAGCAGGCAGCAAGAACAGTCTTGTGGGATTCAGCTGCTGCAGCGGAAAACATTTGCATGCTACATCATGTGAAGACTTTGTCCCTTCCGGCTGCCTTCTCAGCCTTGTTCCAGGTCAAAACTGCAGTCCCTGCCGCAGGTCCAGAGACTGGGACGGCAAACACTGCGTGCACCGTGGGCAGGGCACGAAGGGGCCTGCCTGGCCGATAGTCTTTTGTAAGGTGTCGCTGCTGCGGTGCGTTTGCTTTCTGAGATAGCCACAAGATTGTGACTAAAATTGAAGAGCTCAGGTTCCCAAAGGAATTCAAACTTTGCTAAAAAAAAGGGTTGCTTTATCTTAGCTGTGGCTCTTCAGAGACAGTAGAAATAATGTGCAAGGGTCCCAGAAGTCAGTGCCCTGGGTGGGGGGTGGATCCTAGCTATAGTTTGAGCAGGGATCCTGGTTTTCTCTGATTTAAAAAAAAAATCCCCAATTTAATCACGGAAAAATCTACACTTTTTTTTAATCGAAAATTGGGGATTTTTTTAACCAGAGAAAACAAGGATCCCTGTTTATGAGCAGGTAGCTGTACTAACCAGTTGAAAGAAAAGCGCAGGATCTTTGCATTTGCTTCTAGCATTACGTAACTCAGATCTATGCTGTGTCTAGCCTGAGGGCCTGATTTTTCTCTTGCTTCCACCAGCACAAACGAGGAGTAACTGTGTAGTCATGGAGGCTACCCTGAGGTAAAACAGTAAAGCAGAGCAAGGGGCTATGATCTGTGCTTTCGGTACCATTTAATTCACTCTTCCAATTCTCCCTCAGGTGAGCCTTCTGCAACATGGAGTCTCCCCAGCCCCCCAGCCTGTGGTCTTTCCTTATTTTCCTAGGTAAGCTCTACTATCCTACATCGTGCTGCTAAGATGGCCTTGGGGAGACCTGGCCTACGTTTGCTCTGTTTAACTCTACTGGGAAGTTTAGGGCGTGGACAAACCTATTGCCTGTTGCCCTGCGTACACCTGAAATGAAGTGAATTCATGGTAAAATCTACCAGCGGCTCTTGCAAAGGTGATTAATGGATGAGCAGCTAGAAATATAGCATGCTCCAGTAATAATTGTACTGTGGTAGCATGCAGGAGGATCATGACCATTGTGTTAGGTGCTGTACAAGCTAAGAAAAAAAGAAGGTTTCTGTCCCAAACAGTTCAGAAGTGAAGTATAAGGCAAGAGACACCAGACAGGTCTGGGCAGACAGGGCAGTGCAAGGAAGCAATGACGTGGTATTAATCAGCATCACACACAGTGATCTCAGCAACACCAGCAGGTTAAATACCAATGGCTTTTGAATGCAACATGGTAGAGAAGGGACTTAACAAAGGATTGTTAGTTGGGGGCCGTGATTTTAAAGCATCTCTTCCTAGTCTTAAAAATGAATGCAGTTTAGGACAAAAGGTGCGTTTTGTTTTCCCCCATTTATGCCAGGGGCTTGCTTTGTGCCTGAGCACTAAGCCTGGGCTCACCTAGTTGGTCCAATGTACCCTTCCCCTTATGTCAGATGGTGCCAATGAATGAGGCTTGTTTCTGGCACCAGCAGAGATGATTGTGTGTCCCAGTATATTCTGTCATCAAAGTCTAGTTCTTGTGTTTTAGCTGTACCACAGATACTGGCTGCCCAGGGAACCTGTTCACGTGGCGCTTGCTACCCACCTGTGGGAGACCTGCTTGTAGGAAGAATCCATCACTTGAAAGCCTCATCTACCTGCGGTCTCATTCAAGCGGAGACCTACTGCACTCCATATGGAGAAGTACGTGCAACCCTTATCTCTGCATTTACAAACATTACATAGCAAGGGTAATAGCCATGCGCCTATCCTGTCCCTTCCCTGTCAGCTGTGCTGAGTTCACCCTCTCTCCATTAATTCATATGGCCCCCATCCCCAGAATATCAAAGCACTTGGTAATGGTAAGTGTATTTACCCTTCGAACTGCGTCCATACTTGGGGCATAAGACAAGTGGTGCATCTTGTGTAGACGTAGCATCATGTAGTGAGGCTGATTCATCTAGGGTCTGCTAGAACCCAAAGCTGAAAGCAAAATTCAAAGTGCAAATGATCTGTAGCAGCAACATTTTCAGATCAAAATTACAGGAAACCATTACATTTTGTTTGGTTTTACTTGTGAACTCCTAAACAATAACAGGCTTCCTCAAAATGGCCAGCCCTCTGACTCCAAGGTTGGCTCCAACTTGGTTTCTCTTCCTAGCTGCCAATGCAAGTTTACTCTGGTGGGTCAAACTCCTTTGCTAAGTTATTCCTAAGAAGTGGCTAAGAAAGAGTCTGACAAAAAATGAGTTGGCTCTGGGCTTCATCCCCCAAAAAAGGAAAAAAGAAAACTTTGGCTACATCTGCTGATGTTTGTCAGGAGAAGAGGGGAAAAGTTTCAGTCTTTCTTCTTCTGAAGAAAAGAACCAGCCTTGCTGAAAAAAGAAAAAAGTTCTGGGTGTAAAGGTCTAATTGCAGCTTCCTGGCCTCTGAAACCAGCCCTGACTCGCAGTTAGGATGCATCAGAGAACCATCTGTGCAAAGGACCGAGAACGTTGTGGGATTAATTCCCCTAGCACAGCCGTGGCCTAAAGCCTCGTTATATTAATTTGTGATCTGTAATCTCAATAATCACCTGTGATGGTTGTGCGATAAGCCAGCGTTTAATGCACTCAAGGAAACGGGAGTCTTCGTAAGCTGGTGTAAAAGCAGAGGGAGGGTCGAGGGCTTGAACAGAACAACAGGCTTTTCCTGGCCAACATTTTCTGCTTCGACAAGTCTGGCTTTAAGTCCTGTCCAATCTGAAGGGCATGATACAATGATAAATGCGTTACCTGATGGTTGGCTCAGTAGGATTTCCACACTTCTGTAGCCACTTGAATCAGCTGTGAACTGGAAACTCTTGGCCAGGTGCTTTCTGTAATGAAGCTATAAAAGGGCCTGCATCTGAACTCCCTTGCTTGGGAGTTTGTCACAGGAATTTCTAACCCAGACCCTTGCACTTGGTGTATTACTTGTGGCTTTGGACAGATTTGGGGGTTTTTAAGTTGTTTTTTGTGTTGCCGGCTGTTGAGTTGGGTTGGGCGTCTCTAAAGCGCAGTCTCAGCCCCTCATGGTATTGTTAGGGAAGTGCCTGGTGACGGCAGGTTCGCTTTATGCAAAACAGCCTACTGCCGCTTCGAAGGTAACTTTGACCTTTGGAAATAGCGCACATCTCTATGGGTTTGGCCTGGGTAGATTTCTTCCCTGGTTCCTGTTAATGCACAGCCGTGGCACTGTGCCACATGCTGCCAGGCTGGTTTTTAGGGTACATTTCCCATCCCCAGTTTTATGATCCTGACCGCAGGTTTATTCCACAATATCCAGCTTTTGGTCTTCTTGCGACATTGGGAGCCAGATGGATACAGGAAAACTCGTGGGAGACCTGACAGGCCTAAGTAGTCCAAATGAAAACCAAGGATGTTCATCTGATCCAGGTCTCCCATCTCTGGGTCTGTCCACATGGGGACTTTCAAAAAAGTTGAGATGAATCAAGTGAAGGGGTGAGCTAAATGTATATGAATTCAAGCTCCTCAGGCCCTTGTGTAGAGATTCTAATTTTGCCCATTTTAATGAGGATGATTAAATGCTTTAGTTGCAGTTTGTTGACTTCACACCATCAGTTAACTCACTTTTGTGGGTATCCTCATGTAGATGAGTTGTGAGATTGGTCTTGGGTGTAAGTCTATCCATCGCAGCTCTGCTAAGGGCAGCAGAGCTCGGATCATTTGATGCTGGGCTTCAAGTCCTGAAAGAGTGCATGTGCAAAAGAGCTGCTCTTTTTGGGGAGGGGCAGGGCAGCACCTAGTGATGGGTGTTTTTCTCCAGCCTCTACCTATGAGGATGTTAACATAGGCTATGGACAGACGTTCACTTTCTCCAGGGAGAGTCCCTGCTCTCTCAGGAGAAACTACGTGCATACAGACATTTACATTTTTTCTCCCAGAGTAAAAGTGGCTACTCTGGGAGAAAAATAACTCGGGAACAACCCAAGTGAGGTAGATCCCCCGAGAACAGACCAAATGTCTGTATAGGCAGATAGAAGAGGCATGGGGTAATACAAGGACTGCTTCCACCAAACTGAAGTGGGCTTGGAGCAGGGATGGCAGCAGTCTTTTGTGGCTTGAGATTTTGTGGAGTTTATAGGTTTTGTGTTCTGGATGTTTAACCCCTCAGTTATAATACATTAGCAAGAAATGTTCAAAGGCCCATATGGCAGAAAAGTGCCATTGAAAATCAATGGGATGCATGAACCTGCCTGCTCTTTGGACTTTTTGAAGTCTCTGCGTGTTCTGCAAAAGGGAAGCTTGCTTTACCTACCCAGAACATAAGTATCCTCCAAAAGCTAATCCAAGTGGGTGAAATCGGTGGCCTGGTTAAGAGGGGCATCCTGGTTTAATGAAAAGAGGGCAAGCCTATTATATCAGCATTGATTGCTGTACTTTAGGATATGGCAGATGCCCTCTCACAGTCTGAAGGCTGTGACTGGATGTCTTTCTAGCTGACATGCTGTCACTCAAGCAGAAGTTATGGTCTGAGGCAGAACTAAGTGAGTTTCTCTTGCCTGGGATGTAGAGGAAGTCAGAGCAGATGATGGCAAAGGTCCTGTCTGTCCATGGAGACTCTGAATTGATTCAGTCTCTGTGTTCCTTCACACTGCCTAATTTAACACCAAGGTGAGCAGAGTTGATAATAATTTCTCCTTTCTAAGAGTAGCTCAGACTGAATGGGCCCAAAGGCTCGGTTCTGCGTGGCTCTGGCATGACGAGGAGGCAGGCATGCACTCAGCCTCGCGTGCGAGCTGAAGTGAGTGAGGCCAGGGACAGAGAGAGGAGAGCCTCTGCTCTTAGCTTTGCAAGTCCTCGCTCTAGCACATTTCTGTATCTCTCTCTTCCTGAAACCATAGGCTGACTGTTATTCCCAGCAGCTCCCACTCCTGTCTTGCACCTACCATGATGAATGAGCGCAAAAATTATTCAGCTCAGTGTTTTTTGGGCAGAGACCTCCCCACTCATTCAGCATTCCCTAATGTTTTTTTCCCTGTTCAAGTGAGTTTTTGGCTTTATTTATTTATTTATTTTTGTACTGGAGGGAAGTAGGGTTCATCTTAATTGCGGAGGCTCTGATTGCAGGAAAAGGCCATGTGTTTCCTTACGGGCTTCTCAGTCCACTTTGGCACAAAGCACAACCAAGTCACAGAGCAGATGGCTGCAAATTTAGCATCTATATTTTGCAACAGCAGGAGAGGGCATGGGATGAGGGGTTGCTGGCCCTCTGTCGCCAGCTGGCTGGTGTTTGCTGTCTGCCTTTGGTGCCAGTTTAAATTATCCCAAAGGGCGCTCTTTTGCAATCCTCAGAGGTCACTTGCTACTGGCAATCTCCAGGCCACTGTCTGCTCCTAGTGCCCTGACTGCAAGGCCCTCTAACCTTCATACTTTGTACCCTCCTGGCTTAGGGTGCTGTCCAGAAGGAAGCTGGTGTTGCCATTTATAGCAAAGGGAGATATAAAAACAATTAAAAAAGTGAAGGGGGTAGAAATCGGACAACGAATGAGCTCTCTTGAAAAATCATTTGGGGCTTGGGACAGCTAAGTCTGAGTCAGCACAGCAAGTAAAAGCTAGAGAAAATGAATTCAAAAAACCCAAGAACGCTGGAAGCAAACGCCGGTGCTGAGGCTCAATCCAGCTGCCGTTCATTTACCTAAACACTGAGCAGTAATTTGCTAGGAAAATGCCATGTTCAAAACGTTGTGGCAGTTGCCGTGTATTAGACAGCACCAGTGAAAATCCTAGGGGTGACAAGGCCGAGTGTGGTTCCCTTGTGCATTAGTAGGTCTGGGTAGAGATTGTAGCAGAGCCTGGCATTTACCGCCCAGATGACTTGTATGAAAACCACGCGTGGCCGTCTCTGCACTAGGGTTTTGTGGCACGATGGCTGCGCCATAGTAAGAATGCAGCCCTCTTCTCCAGGAAGACCGGAGGCCTCTGCATTTCATGCATGTCCTTCCCTAGTTACGAGCTTCCTCCTTGCCCCTGGGAGGCTGTGTCTGTGAGTGACAGGGGAGAGCAGTTCTCCTTACTCCTGGGCTTTCTGCGGAGACGGCTGGCAACGGGGCCAAGTCTGGTGCAGACATCTGGGTGAAATCCTGGCCCTGTTGAGGTCCATGGGAATTGTGCCATGAACTGCAGAATGGTCCCAATTTCATCCTTGTTCGTGAGGGCTCTGATCCAGCAAAGTACTTAAGCACATGATAGTCACAATGACTTCAGTAGGTTTTTTATGTCCTTTGCACAGAAGTGTGCAGCTCCTGGAGGCTTCTGGGATGAGAAGCAGGTAACTGGGCTCAGCTGCACAATCCTCTGGTTATCTTGTCCTGCATTCACCCTGCTTTGCATGGTCTGGTCCCAGAAACATTCAATCTCAAGGCTTCAAACTAATACTCTTCCTTCTCTTGACGTCGTATTTGTGCTGGGGGCCTGAGATACTGTCTGCTGTGCAAATCCATGCAAGGACATGCTCCCATCCATAAGGAGCTTATGATCTACACAGACAAAGCCAACAAAGGAAGAAAGGATCATGACCTCCATTTTACAGATGAGGTGTAATGGGGCTCAGAGAAGTTGAGAGAGATATCTAGGGTCTCAGAGCTATGGCAGGGAGGGCTATGGACAGCCTCCCCACCATTTGCATTCCAGATCTGAGTTTAGAGATAGCAGCAGGAGTTAGGCAGACACTATTAGCCAGGTTTTCTATCTTGGGAAATAGACCCCTTAATCACAAGATCACCTGTCCTGTGAGTGGGTCCAGGATGATGTGGCAGATGGAAGTGCCTTTCAGCTTCCTTTGATATGAGAGCAGAGGCAGAGTTGCTGGGATGGGATCACGAGGCCAGCAACTCTCCTTTAGCAACCTTTGTTTCTGTAGCTAGTGCACTGTAGACTTAAAACATAGTTTAGATGTAAAACTAGCTGCAATTTTTCTGCTTGCTTTCTGGCTAATTGGTTTCTAAGTTACCCCAAGTGCCCTTCATGGCATTGCAAATATTTTAAAAATGTTTGAAGAGTGGAGTAAAAAAATAAATTCCACTTGTGCACAGACAAGGTTCTGGGGAATCAGATAATCTTAGAGGATTACAGGGGACCTCACCACTCCAACTTTCTCATGAGGTTATCACATGCAAGACCTTGGATATTAAAATGTTTGCATGAGGTCAACACTGGCATGGGGGGGGGGGGCAGTTAGCACATAGCAGCCACGAAGAGGGAGCAGACATTTTAATCATCCCAAGATACAGAGTGATAACAGGACAGTGTTACGTGGCCAAGCCAGGTGCAGGAAGATGCACCTAATCCCCCAAATGTAGGACAGTTACATAAGGGGGCATCTTTCTGCTCTCCCTGTCTGAGATTTATTGTCGGTCCCCATCTCAGGAGCATTGAGGCCTTTTGGCAGATTCCAGATAAACAGAAGAAAATCGGTGAAAGGGAATATCCTACTAATGCCTGTGTTTCTGCCTGTTTTGTGACCACCTGAGGGCTGCTTCGGTGTTCATGAGCTGACGGTGGATCTCTGCACAGTTTCTGTACCAAGGAAGCACAACCTAAATTGACCAAGCAGCGAATGGAGTCGAGAAAGCATGCTACTATTTCTCCCCCACCTCTGGCCATCTGGGGCAGAAGTACAGCCCTTGGGTAGATTAGGATCAAGGACCTCGTGGCAGAAGACCCCTGAGCCAACAAGCTCATTTTCATTTCTGACCCAAAGAAGGATTCAAGCCTGGGCCATCTGTGGCAAAAGCGTATTTCTGAGTCATTGGTTTGTAACTTTTTGGCTGTGGAAGAACCCAGTCTGCCTTCTCCTGTCTGTCCTCCTCGAGGCAGAGCACAAGCGCTTGTGACTGGCTCCCCAGAGAGCTTGGCCTTGGGGTTTGGAGTGGCTGTGGTCTGTCTTATTCTTCTACTAGTGCACATAATATTGGCTTCAGTCCTGCAAAGGACAGGTCTCAGCCTGAATGGTGGTAGCCACAGTTTTCTCCCTGCTCCCATTCTCTCTTTGTTTTTCCTCACTTTGGCTATCCTGAGTTGCAGAAATACTAACCCTTGCATATGCCTCTGAGACATCGCGTCAGCCCCTTTATTGGCAGATGGTGAAGAGCAACGCTTCTGGTTAATCCGCTAACCACTACTGTGCGCAGATAAATGGCACCGTCTTGTTTTTTCCAGACTGTTGTTGTAGCAGGTTTTAAACCAGCTCTCACGGGGAGAACTACTGGCTGAACAGACTGCATGGGGAAAACCGGCCATTACACATTTGCTCTTCAGGACAGATAAGCTGAACATGGATCTTGTTCAGCCCCAGGCACTTTCTCCATGGGACACTTGTTCAGCAGGTGCTTCAGGCTGCTTCTGGGTGTACTTACTTTAAACTGTAGTCATGCACGCTCTGCCTGTAGGTACTGCATCAGTGATAGCCATGTAAATGCTTGCAGTGTTCATGAAAGGGTCCCTTCCTCTCTTGGTACAAACCCATAACTTATTGGAACGAGTGTGGATGCTACGTTCCTGGATCAGAGAGAGAAGTGCTGCCACTCCCGTGTTTTGCAGAAGACGTTTCAAGTATATCTAAGCCATGTTTTAGACCCCAGAATGTAAACCTTACATTTATTGATTGCAGCCCCTGGAACCACAGGTGCTGGTATCAGCTTTCTGAATAGTGACTGGTTTAGAGAAATGACTACACATTTGCCTACTTGCCTCACCAGGTGGTTAATGAGGATGTGTGCCTGTTTGTGCATGTGCTTCTCTTGTTAGTTGAAGTGCTGGTGTCAGACAGTTGTGGTATCTTCATGAAGGGCAATCTCACATGTTCTTTGGTTTCATTTTTTACCCCACACCCTTTCCCCCCTTGGCATCACAATGAACAGAGCCACTCACGGAGTAAGGTGTTGTGCAAGGGTGGTCAAGCGTTTTGGGACCTGACCCTAGGCAACTAGAACATTTATGTGCAAAATGTTCTTGCTGCCAGCAAGTTTCACCCTGTTCCCAAATGCCCTGTAGTGTACATGTCCATTTGCCAAAGGTGTTTTCTTCTAGGTTCTCAGTTAACAGAGGGTTATAATAACCTTGTCGGGGCTGCTGCTGTGTGAATTGTAATGAGGCAGACAGTGTTCATACTGAAGTGTGTAGAGATGGTTAAGTTCCCCAGAGGAATATATTGCCATCGTTTTTCAGTGATTTCTCTCTGGCCCTTGAGTGGCATCTGATTAAACTGCACAGTAACAAAACCAGGCCCCAAATTAAACTAGATGAGAGAGGCTATAACTCTTGTCACAGCAGCGAGTGTCAAGTACTCATTGGGTTATTTATTGGGGGAAGGTATAGTGCATCCAGACAACAGCTGGGCATGGCTGTAATTTTCCACTGAGAACAAGCAAGGCCAGGTCTTTGATGCAAGTCTGACCAAATACTGAGTGATGGTTACTGGTAGGATTTATAGACTCTGCAGAGAAAAAGAAGCAACAATAGCAAGTTTCCCACATGTGGCGTTCCCGAGTGTCGTCTCAGCTGGGGGGGTTGAGGAATTATATCAAGCAGTCAGGGGAGAGGTTTATCACTGATCTATTCCAGTCTTGCTCTTTCTGCTGCGATTGCCAGCAAAGAACCAGACAAGTCACTTAATGAACTTCATTTCGGGCTAGCAGGCGGCAGTACTTTCTGTTGGTGCTGGAGGACACATTGGTCCAAGTCAGTAGATCAGCTAGCAACTTCCCTCCACCCCAAAAAACAGTTTTCTCTTGTTCAAGGTGCTGTGAAAATTCACCCTGTGAAGGGAGCAAGCGCAGCTTGGTTTCATGTGTCATTTGCTGAAGATCCTGCCAAATGCTCAGCAAATATGAACCTCATTTTCAATGAGCCTGGGCAAAGTTTGCTTTGCAGATGAAAACCACGTGACTGGCTGATGGGCACAAGGCTGTACTTTTAGTACATCCCTGCAAATCCAGCTGCCTGCACACTTTGGGGTTTAGATAAAGTGATGAGGTGATTCCTAATGCCATCCACACCAGCTAACTTACCCATGTAATTGCTGTTAATGGGGAAATAAGGTATTGCATAATTCAGTTTTGATAGCTGCCCTTGTTCTAAGGTTATTTATTCCAGCTGCCAACACTGGTCCTGACAAGCCTTAATATCTCTCTCTATAAATTAATACCCCTGAGGTCTTCCAGCTCCTCCCCATATAAAGCTCTGAGCAGTGCTAACTATTCCCTTAGTAGCCCTTCTGCAATGCCACAAGAGCTTTCCATTTGGGAAACTGGACCTCAGCTGCCAAGCTGACACAATGCCTCTGGAAGCTGAGTCAAATATAGGACCATGTAGGAGCTATCAGACATTGAAGGTCTCCATACAATGGCCAGAGTGGGGGAAGCGTTTCGTTCTTGCTGAGTGATAAGTTGTTCTGGTTTATCTTGGTTTTGGCACCCAGGCCAGGAGAGACTATTTCAGGGCTCTGAACTCCTATCAAACTCGCAGCTCAAGCTACTTAAAATACTTTTGGTTGGCGGCTACTGGCTCAAAAATCTCTGCGATATGATAACCTCCCCTCTTGATGCTGCCTGCCCCTTTGAGGATAAGCAGCAGCTGGCTGACAAGGTCATTGCAGAATGAGACCAACCAAGAGCCAAAGTTAAAGGTGAGGAAAGATTGCAGCACCTTAGTTGTGTGTCTGTGTTTGAGGGGAAGGAGTTAGTGAATTCACACTCCTGAGTGCACACACAGTTGCACGCAAATCCATGACTAGCCACGGGTACGTACTGACTGTATTTTGCACACATGCAAAGAATCACTTTATCTAATCTGCCCTCTGGTGCATATACCTTTTTATTGACTAGGGTTGCTGGTACCTGCAACTGGCGCTCAGAACTCAGCACAATATGTTTCTTTTGCATCTAAAACATGGCTGTCTCTTTATTTTAAGCATGGCAGAGCTTACCTGAGGACTGATGCCTTGTGAAGGGCATAGCAATAGCAAATTTCCTTTTTCTTAAGAATCTCCATAATCCAAAACTGGGCAACTGCAGGTCTCACATACACCAGTTGTACTCAGTGATCTCAAACAGGCTTTGAAGAAATCCCGTGCCCTGTGGTACACTGAAATAAAGAGCCTTTTTAAAATAAATTACAGAGTATGACAAGAAAAGATAGAATGCAGTAATGTCAAATGCTTTCTTGGAGGAGACCCTTAAAGTGTGAAACGTTGAAGTGCACATCGTTGATTCTGTCTGCTATAATGTACTATATATAATTCTTCTACAACAGTGACCGGGTGGATGGAGATTGGTGCTTGGAAATGGGGTTCTGGGGTATTATATTTGGCATTGACACTGATTTTGTGCCTCTCCTCGTTCGTCTCCTGGCTATATCCATAACTCATGCTGATTATGGGCCAGCTAGGAGTAAATGTGCACATTGGTGGTCTCCATCTGTGAGCACAACTTGAGCCTATATTTTTACACCTGTAATTCAATTGCAAGCCTGGATCTGAGTACCATACCTGCCAAACCCCTACTTGAGCATAGGTTGGACATATAACTGCTCAGGTTCACACCCACCCTTAGTTTAATGAACACAAAACTATGGATACAGTTTGCACTTGCAGACACAAACTTGGCTGAGAGCTTGCCCCACAACCTGTGTCCAAGGTGCCTGACTATGAGATGGAGATGCCAAAGCTTCTCTGCCTTATGTTGCCTTGGGAAAGGCTAAATTACTGATTGTCACTGATATCTGCCCCAGTATCTAGTTATAGTATGCAATGCATTACATTAGCGCACAGCCATCCTAACTTAGGCTGGGACCCATGATGCTAGATATAGAAGATAGTTCCTCACTTCCCGTGTATGGTTCCTTCTTGTAGGGTCATAACCCCAAGGTAACATGGTAGGTTAATGGCAGAGATTGGAATAAAACTGGAACCTCCTAACTCTCTGCCCTATTCCCTATCCATTGGACCATGCAGCCTGACTTCCATCTTAAATGAACCTGCCTTGACTCTTAACTGCGCTGTTAAAAAGAAGGTGAAAGAAAGGGATTGTTTTTGGTTTTGTTTTTGTTTTTTTCTGAGTAAGTCTCCCTTTAACCATAAATCCTCTTGTGGTTTCTGGTAATTCCCTCTGTCCTAAGGAACTTTGAGACGCATACTTTCTGTTTGCGACGCAAGCTTCTGCAATGGCAAAATTCTCTTCTTGCGCAATGGAGCAGTTACACAATTTGCCCGAAGTAGGCAAAACACAGCTTTGCTTCCAAAGTTAATTTTAGCTTTCCAACAGCAACGTGATTTAAAAAAAAAGCATGGTCAAGATTTCAACACTCCAGGCTGCTGCAAGCAGTCCCCAAGTGCAGATGTGTCCAGTCCTCCTGGCAGGCATGGCTCACGGCAGAACTAGCCAAAGCAACAACTCAGCTAGGATTGCAACAGGCAGACCCTTTTACATAGTAAGCGAGAGGCTGAGACAGGTGGGATTTAAATTGCCCCAGATTGCTGAGACACCATGGGTTGGACAGGGAAGACTGTGTCTGGAAATTGAAACAGAGCTTAGCTAAGGAGACAGCTCCCAGCACGATTCCTTTGCTGCATTTGAACGGTTTTAACCTGACACAAACATCCTTTACTTTGGCTTTAGTGGCAGCTGTGTTTTAAAAAGCAAATGAGGCTTTATTGCCCACACCTGGCAATGTTTCTTAGCTGCTAAATTACACTTATGCCTAGGGCTGTGTGAATGGCCTTACAGGCATGGAGTGAATAATTCCTTATGAATAATAAATAAGGCATCTGATGACTTTGCAGACAATGCATGTAGTGGAGAGAAGGCTATCACATCAGAAGTGTTCTCAAGTTTAATCTTTGTTGCAAACTGTTCTCTAAATAATTTATGTAGATAATTACTCATCTGTGGCTTCTTGGTGAGCAATTCATTAGGAGCAATCAGCATCTGAAAAATACATTGGCTTGATTGGGCCAAACGGTCACATTCCAGGTCCCTGCTAGGATGAGTATAACTTGTAGAAAATGGGAACTCTCAGGTTTAGGCACCGTACCATGGCTCTGTGATTATCTGCAATACACATTTAAAATTAGCTGCTGCTGGGAATCTTCCTGCCAGCAAACTCCTGTGCTCAGATGCTTATAGAAAGTAAATGCGAAGGACTCAGATCTACTCCAAAGTGGGAAGGAATATGCATGGACCTGGCTTCCCCCACAGCTCACCTCACTCAGGATTTTGTCAGTCTCAAATCAAGCCACAGGCTATGTTTAGAAGTGACACAAGCTGTTGCAGCTCCATTAAGGCTGAGCAACTTGTCTTTAGCTGACTTCCATCAGCTAATGGCAGGTCTGTGACCACAGGTTGGTTTTGAAGATAAGGCATAAATCCACACCAAATTCACCCAGGTTTGCTTCCTAGTTTTGCAACCGTATGTGTTTCACGTGTGTGCTTCTTGACAAAGCCAGGCAATGCAGGGCTGGTTTTCTTTTGGGGTCTAGGCTCAGTTGAAGGAGAAGCTGTGAGCTGTGGGGCACATAAAGGGAAGGACAGTCTTGCCATTTTATGTGGCAAAGCTGACAAGGGGAAGGTAAACCTGTTGTAGCTCAGACAGTTGCCCGAGGATCCTTGTTGCTAAGTCCAGGCAACTGATCTTCTCTGAAGCCCCAGCAGAAAGCTGATCCCCTGTCACACGGGTCCCAGACAGGCTCTGTGCTGCTAGCCCTATCTCCTACCCTGCATGGACGTTACCTGGCCCTTATAATGGGGAGATCTCATGTTGTCTATTCTGTATCAGAGCTGTACCTGCCACCTGTTACACCCTGCCCAACGCCACTTTCTCTCCTATTGATCCCTGTTTCCTCTGGAGTCGACTATATTGAGTCCCCTAGCTGTCAGCCATGCCATTTGGCCCCTGCTGTTATAGGCAACCATGTCAGATCATCCTTGGAATAATCGACAGGGAGGGTTGGAAGGGGCCTCAGGAGGTCACATCTAGTTCAACCCCTTTCTCAAAGCAGGACCGTCCTCAACTACATCATCCCAGCCAAGGCTTTGCCTAGCTGTCTCTTAAAACCTCCAAGGATGGAGAGTCCACCACCTCTCTGGGTAGCCTCCCAGTGAAAAAGTTTTTCCTAATATCCAACCCTTGCTGCAACTGGAGCCCATTGCTCCTTGTCCTGTCATCTGCCCCCACTGAGAACAGCCCAGCTCCATCCGCTTTGGAGCTGCCCTTCACGGAGCTGAAGTGGCTATTCAAGCCCCCCCGCCCCACTCAGTCTTCTTTTTTCCCAGACAATCCTGTCCTCATTTATTCAGGGCCATTGTATACTCA
>NW_017729019.1:11006154-11031772 GCF_001723915.1 Gavialis gangeticus | reverse complement strand
TTTGGAGCTGCCCTTCACGGAGCTGAAGTGGCTATTCAAGCCCCCCCGCCCCACTCAGTCTTCTTTTTTCCCAGACAATCCTGTCCTCATTTATTCAGGGCCATTGTATACTCATTTGTTCCTGTGCCTTCACTGTCATGTCACTTAAATAGCTCTTGTCCCTCCCTCATGGTTACCCCTTCTATGCTGAACGAGCCCAGCGATCTGAGTTTGCTTTTGTAAGGCAGGTTCCTCCTGCTTCTCACCACCCTGGAGACCCAGCCCTGTTGCTGTTCCAGTGCGAGTTGGTCTTTTTGGGAAGGGGGCCGACTCGTTCATCGTACTCCAAGTGAGGTCTCGTGGGCAGAAGGCATCAAAGCTACCCTGCTGGAAACACCTTCCTTGATCCACCCTAGGATCATATTTGTTTCGTTCATGGCTGCATCACCTTAGTGCTTTGTCGTTTAGTCCGTGATTAACTCGTGCACGCTGGCTGTCCTCTTTCTCTTTCCTGTCCCGCCAGTGAGCCCCCAGCTTGTAGCAGACGTTCCAAATATTTGTCCTTACGTGCTTCACCTTGCACTTTATACTGTTTAATTGCACCCCATTTCTCTAACTCCTGCCCTGCCAGGACAGCCAGTTCTTCCTTTATGGCCCTCCAAGCCTCCCCTGGACTAACAGTGCTTCCTTGCTGCGTGCCGTCGGCAAATTACATGAGTAAACCCCTGCTTTTTATGCCAAGGACACTAGTAAAACTATTAAATGATTGCAGTTTCAAGACCAATATTTGAAGAACATCACAAGTCGTCCATCTCCAGCCCTTTCTTGTCTCTGTGTTTTTAATCCATCTCACAATTCCTCTACTAATCCTCCTCTTCTCCAATTTTCCTGATAATTTCCTATTTGGTACTTATCAAAAGCTTTACTGAAGACTGGACAGATTAGATCTAGTGAATTTTGTTTCCTGGTAAAAAGCAGTTTTCTCATCACAAAAAGACACCGCGTTAATTAGGTATGACCTGCCATGATACATATGTGTTTTGTTTTATACTGTTTTCCATTTACTTCCACGTACATTTTGTTCTAGCCATCAAAATGGGGTTCCAAAATCTTCCATGATCTTCAGACTAGACACTGTAGTTGCCAGGGTCATCGGCCCTCAATTGATCAAGGTGTTTCGGGCATGGCGGTCCCCACTCTTGAACCCTCTGCCATCACCTGTTAACGTCTATCTGGCCCGCGGCATCCCCCTCTGCAAAGCATTTCTGCCCAGGCCAGTTGCATTTCCCGTCCGCCCTGAAACCTCGTGACCCATTTCTCAACCCTGTCACCCCGGTCCATCGTGATTCAAACTTTTGCCATGCCATGGCCCATTCGTCTGCGTTCGGCTGGGTGGATTTCCATATATGCAGTTCCGAGCCCACGGGAGCTCCACGCAGACAGCAAAAGGCGTATCAAAAGTAACCGAGTTAAGCATTGCCCGGCCAGTCGCAACCCACAGCTTGCTTTGTCCCTTGGGGCCCCTGTTATTTCCAGCCTTTGGAAAGCAGCCAGACATGGGCTGTCCATGCAAAGCCCGCACGATCTGGCTGTAGTTCCCCTGCATCTCACGTTGCTCCTTGAATTACTCACTGGCTCCAGGGGTGAACCTTGTGTCACTTGGCTTTTCACCCAGTCACCTTTTACCCACTAAACTGTTTGCTTTCTGCTCTGCTCTGCTCTGCTGTGCTCAGAGAGGAGCCAGCCGAGGGCCAGGCGAGGCTTTAACATTTCTGGAGGGTAGATAAAGGCCTTTCTGTTCACACAAGCAAGCAGCTTCACTGACTTACGTGGAAAAGACAAAGGGGCAGCGAGCTGTGGCGCAGAGTGGGTGGATTTTTTGTTCCAACAAAAAGTTTTACAATAGAAAAATAAGGTTTTCTATTTTTTCGCTAAAATATATGGAGTTTTAGAAAGTAACCCCAAAGCAACATTTCAGTTTTCCAGCACTGTAAAATGAATGCTTTTCCATTTTGTAGGGGCGGGAAGCTGGTTCCTGGCGAGTTTGGGTTACGTGAATCATTGCTGACATCCTGGCATCAGGACCCCTGTCCCTGCCATGCAGATGCTCAGGCTAAGATCTGAGGTTGCATTTGCTGTGCCCATGAGCAGAAATTTTTGTTTGGACAGAGCTGAGATAAACAGGGCTGTTTTTTCAGGGCAGGGAAGCTGCAGACCTGGCCTGGTGCTGCTGCAAAGCCAGTTTAGCCGGCCAAAGCAGAGCACTTCTGCCTAACGAGCACTTTGCCAGGGACATGGGTGGTGTGGCAGCTCTGAGGGGCATATGCTCAACCCCAGAGGTAGCTAGACCATGGTTAGGCTTGATACAGGAGGAACCATCTTGCCAAAAGCATCGTTGAGACCATGGCGGTGCACGGCCCACCTTTCCACTTACCAGGTCTAAAAACAAGCGGGGATGTTGTCAGGTGCAGTTTTGTAGGCTACTGGGACTGGAAGCTTTCCAGCACGGATACTGGTACATGCAGCTGCAGTGTCCTGGGCCACGGGGCTCCATCCCTGCAAACAACAGTTGTTGAGCCCATGGTCATCCTCGCCTCATGGGATCAATGGCTTTGTTTCTAGATGGGCCACCTGGATGGCTTCCCAAAGTGCACGTCTAGAGCTGCTATTTTGTTAACCACCTCCAAAAGGCTCGAGAACGACCGAGGCCATTGGCCCTGTGCACAGCTCTTCTGAAATCCAGCTCAGGAAGAGCACACAATAAGCAGGCCAGTCCAGGTTAGATGCTGGATGCTTCTGAAAATGTGGGGCTATATTGTCTGCACAGCCCCACGGTTCTTCCAGTTCTTGGCAAGGTGCTTTCTGTCGTGTGGCTTTTGACCTCAGTCCCATGCACTAGCTTGGGGTGACTTGTATTTAGGTCTGAGTGGTATCGGGGTCCTCCAGCATTGCCCATAAGACAAGCGTAAGTGATGGCACATCCAAAACAAAAATGCATTTACTGAGTTACGTTCTGCACGTCCCTGATACGTGGGTACATCTGAAGTCAACACAACACTTAGCTCATTTCTTCCTGGTCGTGAGATGACAGGAATAGGCGACAAAGTGCTGTGGTATCTTGGCCTCTTCAGAATTGAGGTTCACTTCGCCAAAAGGCCCTACTCATTGTCGGGTCTAATGTTTGCCTCCCTTTTTTTTTCAGTGGCAGATGAAGTGCTGCAGATGTGACTCCCGGGTGCCTCACACGTACAACAGTCACCGGGTGGACAACGTGCTTTCTTCCAGAGGACACTTGCGCTGGTGGCAGTCTCAGAATAGTAAGTGCCAGATTGCCTTTTGGGAAGGGCAGTATCCCTCCCAGCAGCTGCAGCCAGTGTCACAGGCCCCTTTTGGGTGGGATGTGCTGGGGCAGTGTTTGGTATTCCTTCCTACCATCGAGCCGCTAGGTAATCCTGCCATAGTCTCTATTACAGACGCCTTTAAAACCTTCAGGCTAGAAGACCTGGCCTCTGCTGTGCTACGTTCTCAGCTATCTGTGAATTGTTTTTTGTTTTGTCAGCATTTTCCAATGAAAACCCTATTTTCTGACCATCCCAGAAGTGTAACAAATAATTTTACCATTTTTTTTTTCCAGTTTTGGCTAAAAGCTTATTCTGAAAACCAAAAATGACTTTTGACTTTTAACTGAAAAATGGAAAAGTTTTTAAGAAAAGAGACATTTCTGTGACCGTATTCAAATACCCAGAGAAATTCCCAAACTTTCCATTAGGGAGACAGGAAAGCTTTGAAGGAAAGGTTTCAAGTCCTACCTTCGCATGTGTGTGTCTTATACTGATCTCATCACTCACTTGATCATCGTGGCATCATACTTAGGAAGAGGTTGGCAAAAGAGTGACAAAAGTGAACTACTCCCAGTTACACCTCAGTAGTTGCATCACATAAAGCCAGATAAGCTAACCCAGGAAAAAGGCAGTCCTATTTTGGATTAATGCAGGTGTTATGTTGGTATGGTCACAGTAGTAATTTTTTCCATGTAGACAAGCTATAGGTAATGGGAGGAAAAGATCAGCCAAGTCCCAAAGCCAGAGTTGCCCTAGGAGTTAGAATTAAAGGAATCACAGAAAATGAGGGTGTGAAGGGACCTCAGGAGGTTGCATCTAGTCCAGCCCCTGCTCAAAGCAGGACCATCCCCAACTACATCATCCCAGCCAGGGCTTTGTCTAGCCTGGTCTTAAAAACCTCCAAGGATGGAGAGTCCACGGCCTCTCTGATGGAGCTGAGATGCTCCAAGTTAGCATAGTATATAGTAAAGCCGGGAGACCTGTGCTCATGGCCACAGCTTGTATAGTGCCACTGCAATAGTGGATGGATGGACAGTGGAGGATCAGTCCAGTTTGGCTGTGCTCCTAGACGTAAGCTAGAGCTGCAGGCAGGTTCACCCCCGACCAGAGCAAATGGGAGAGGCTCAGGCTTTCCAGGAGGAGAATCCCTCCTTTAGAGCTGGCTGGGTATTTTCTACTGAAAAAGGGCAGATACAAACATGTCTTCAGATACCTGCCTGGCCATGTGTGTGGCCCACAGCGCTGGTGCCCTGCCACGTCAGTCACCCGTGGCAAGGAGATCCAAGGGCTTCCAGGCCTCTTGTTGTGTGGGTAGGGCAGAAATTTGCTCAGGGCTGGGTTTGGGGCTTCAGGGACTGATAAAGGAAAAGACCAGGGGAGTTTGTAGGTTCAGCAAGTTGCAGACAAGGGGGGAAATGAGCAGCTTGTCTCCGGGTAAAGGTTTTATTACCCCAAACGACATGACCTGCCCCTCTGAAAACTGCTTCTCTGTGTCTCCCCGCAGACGTGAACCAGGTCTCTTTGCAGTTGGATCTCGATGGAAAATTCCAGCTAAGCAGCATCCTGCTGGACTTCAGGGTACTCACAGAGCTCACACATCACTTGCAAGGCTACCAGCCGCGGGGGGATGTGGATCTCCAGCTGGGACCAGCTGGCAAACACATGCCTTCCCCCAGAGACAGAGGAAGCAATTGCATCCTGCTCCTCTGCGGTCACGCTTTATTCTGGCTTTGAAAAGAGCATTTGAAAACTGAGAGTGAAAGGAGCCACTCCTCGGTCTCCTTCCTCTCCATGTGTGCAGCCAGTTCCTCGACTAGCCCTGGCTGTATTCTAGGGTTTTTTTTGGAGAGACCAGAGAGCGCTGGGTGAGAGGTGAGATCCCAGCCAGCCTTCTGCCCAATGGGCAATGGCAGTGACCGGCAGGCTCCTGGGTTAGCTTGCAAGCCAGGGGGGCTATAAGCACAAGCTATGGCTGGGCAGGGTCCTGCAAGAGGCATAAGGAGGCTTTGCTGGGCTTGGTGGGGTGGAAGAGGAGAGGCATTCCCGGGGTGGGGAAAGCAACGGGTTCCTCCTGCTGTCTGTGCTTCCCAAGTGAGTGACAGCATCTTCCCCTCACCCCCTGCTCTCCCCATGCAGTCCCCGCTGCCCGCCGGGATGCTGATCGAGCGCTCCACGGACTTCGGCAAAACCTGGAGGATCTACCAGTACCTGGCCTCCGACTGCGCGGCCTCCTTTCCCCGCGTCCCACGAGGCTCCCCGGAGCGCTGGCACGACGTGCGCTGTCAGGAGCTGCGGGCCCAGCACAGGCATCCTCAGCACGGTGGGAAGGTACGCTTCACGAGGTGCCCACTGCTTCCAGCCTGCCCCGCAACGTCAGCCGGTGCTCACAGCCCCATAAGAGAGAGCAGACGGCAGCCACCCTCAACAGTGTCCCTGGAGGACCCGCGTTCCCAGCACGTGCTGTTGCACTGTGCTCAAGCAGGTCTCTGGGGAGCCCTGAATGCCAGGAGCTGTTGAGTCTCTGGATTACACCTCTCTCTTCCACACGAGGATGGAGCCGGCTATTCTGTAGGAACCTGGCGTTGCTTATGGCGCATGGGTTCGAGTTTGAGCACTTGACGCATGTATAGATCACGAGGGGCTGCCACGGTCCTTGGGCCTCCTGAGTGCAAGGGGCCACAGCATTTCCATCCAGGCATGCCTGCTGCGGAGGGAGTTGCTATGAACGAACGGCAAGTTTGCAGGGGCAGCTTTTATGCTCGGAGTGCTGTTTAGTTCTGTGGGAAGAAACCAAGGGGCTCTTCTGCTCCCCGCGGGGAGCTAGTAAAACATTTGGCTCAATATAGAGATGCAGGGCATGAGGCCAAGTAGTTTCTGATTCTGTGGACAAGAGACAGACTCTGAATCTTGTGGCCCCTTTACTTTCCAAATGCCAGGATAGACACCTCTTCTGCCCTGCAGCTCTCTCTCTCTTACTTCCTCTCCCTGTCTCTGCCCCTGGACTCTGAGTCCGGATGCATCCTACAGATGCTGTGCAGAGCAAGTGGTGTTGGGAGCGAGATCAGCTCGGGAATCCGGCATTGTCCCCGGGGAGATTTGTGCTCCTGTAGCCAGAAAGGCCTGTGGGCAGGCTGGCTATTTGGCCGGTGTGCCTGCTAGTTCCTCAGCACCGATGACTTGACCTTTTGTCACGGTCCTTGGGGACTACTGCTCTCCAGCCGAGGCAGCTGTTTCTCTGTCAAGGTGGAAAGAAAGGAGAGTGGCTTTCCCGTCCCCGTCCTTTTAAGCCGCTTAACATGTTTGCTTCTGCGTTCTTCCAAGGTGGAGTTCAGCCCCATCGCCCTTGGCTCCAGCGTCACCACGTCCCACAGCCAGAGCATCAACCGTACGTACCCTTTCTCACTGATACCTAGGGGCGCAGAAATGGTGCGTTTCCCTGGACTCATCTGCTTTTTTTAGATTGTAGAGCACAAGTCTAACCGAGTCCAAGGCCTCCGAGATGCCTCCTATTTTGCCGAGCTGCGTGTGACAAAAAAAGGCTCGTTTCAGAAGCATGTTTTTGTGCTAGTTGTAGATGCTGTGCTGGCATCAATAAAGGCCCTTGTCTCTCCACAGAGGGAGTACCAGCCCAGGCACCAGTCTGGCCCTGGCTCTTTCGCTCAGAGAGATGCTGCAGACCTCACGGGGAGAGAGAGATGCAGCTAGGGCAATAGCTGCCTTTGCTGCTGGTTCCCCCATGGACCGTTGTACTGATGGGGCTGGCTAATGGCAACCGGGATGCTGGTGCTCTCCAAAGCACATGCTTCTCAGCCCTGGTGGCCTGTGTCTCCATCTCTGCCCTTCCCCTATGTCTGCTCTCATCCCAAACAGACCTGGGTGAATTCACCAGCCTGCGGATCAACTTCACCGAGTTGCCTCGCCTCCCACACCATGGGTACCGTGCCTCCAGCTCCTTCTACGCGGTGACCGAAATGAAAGTTCAAGGCAGCTGCTTCTGCCACGGACACGCTGACCGCTGCGCTCCCTCCAGCGCTCCCTCTGGAGACACCAGCGCCGCGGTGAAGGTTAGCGCACCGGGTGAAGCAGGGAAACGTCACCTGTCCTCCCTGTGATTTCGGAGCCCTTGCGGCAGCATCGGTCTCCGTCCCATTCCCTAGGGTGGTCCTACAGGCCTGGTGGGATTACCTTGGCATCGTGACACCCCTTAAGAGGGTGGGAGCGCTTCATCCCAGGCTAGCGAAGGGGATGCATTTCTCCCTTCTGCAGGGGCTGGCTAGGAGGTGGCAGGGTTTGATACAGGATCCAGGGAGTACAAACCCTGTTGTTCATTCAGGCCCTGCAGAGTTTGAAGAATAAACCCACTTTGCCTGATGTTTTACTGCACAGAGAGGAGGGGAGTTAACTTGTGCATTGCCCCGGTGCCTACTGGCAGCACGTCCCAGCAGTGAAGGGCTGCTCTCACTGCAGGGCCTTGGGGACCCTTCATTTGGTGCAAATTCAAGACACCCAACTGCTTCCAGCTGGCTCTGTGTCAAGCAGGATTTACTAACAGTGTCCTGCCTCTTAGGAAACTAGTTCACGTGGAGGAGATGGGGAATGAGAGGGATAAACCCCCGACCTTGCAAAGCTGCAGCATGTAGGGTGTGACGGCTGTCTCTCTCCCAGGTTCACGGACACTGCATGTGTCAACACAACACGGCCGGCCCACACTGCAATCGCTGTGCAGCTTTCTACAACGACCAGCCCTGGCGACCTGCGGAGGACCGCAGCCCCAACGAATGCCGGAGTACGTCTGTGCTTCTGCCCGGCTGCTCTTTTCTGCTGCCCCCTCCCTTTGCTGCCCCTAGACTTAGACAAGCTGAGACTATAGTCACTGAAGCATTTGCTGCACGATGGCTCTGCCTCACTTGAATGCTGGACAAAATGAGAGGTCCTGGCTGGTAGACCTGACTCAGTATCGGTGTGCCGCTCTTCCACCTCGTCTCAGCGTGCACCAGCAGGCTGCTGATGGTTCACGGAGACAATCCCTGCTGAGCGGAGGTGGGGTGGGGAGGTCTGGGTCCTTCTAGCCAGATCAGCATAGTGCTGGACCTTGACATGCATTAGCCCAGGAGAGCATTGCAAACCACTCCCAGAAATGCCTATTACTATTTTATAGGAGGGACCCCTATGAAAGGAGTGGGGCCCCCAGCGCAGGGGAGCAGACGCAGTCTGTGCCTGGGACTAAGCAGCAGCATCCCTCAAGGGCAGGCGGGGAGGATGCTGGCTCCCGAAGGCTGCTGCATTTCCAACCATGTGGGAGGCCGCGGCCCCATCTATTGGCAAGAGAAAAGAGGGCCAGGAGCTGCGGGCTTCTGCAAACGACAGCCGTTAAGCGGGGACCCTCTCCCTGTGTCTAGAGTGCGACTGCAACGGTCACTCGGAGACGTGCCACTTTGATGCAGCGGTGTACCAGGCCAGCGGCGGGCTGAGCGGGGGGGGGTGTGATAACTGCCAGCACCACACCGAGGGCAGGAACTGCGAGCGCTGCAAAACCAACTTTTTTCGCAACCGCCGGCAAGACCTGGCCCACCCGGAAGCCTGTCTACGTAAGTGGCCCCTAGCAGGGGCCTGGCTTCCCCCCGCCAGCGTTGCCCCGTAAGCTGTGGTTCCCCACAGCTCCTTGGCTGCTGTCCCTGATTGGAGGCGTGTGCTTTCAGCTTGCGAGTGCGACCCGGACGGCACCGTGCCCGGCTCCATCTGCGATGCTCTGACCGGGCGCTGTGTCTGCAAGGAGAACGTGCAGGGGGAACGCTGCCACCTCTGCAAGCCCGGCTTTACCCAGCTCGCCAACTCCAACCCCCAGGGATGCAGGAGTGAGTCTGCGTGAGCCACGCGCGAGGTCCTGAGCTCAGGACGGGGGTGCTGGATGAGAGATGCAGGACGGCAGGCTAGACGATCGAACCATATGTTCTAGGCCCAAAGTCTGCGAAGCTTTGGAAACAGAGGCCAGCTGGCGTTGGGAGAGGGTTTGCAAGGGTCTTTGAGATCCAAGCCACCCATAGTTTTCTCTTGCAGGAGCAAGCCAACCTGTTTCCTTGGCTTCTTGGAGAGCTTGGAATAGGATCTGGTTCCAAACCAGCCCAGATTTGGGTGCCGCTAAGCACCACCCCATGGGGTGACAGCTTGAGGAGCTGGTCACAAAACACGTCCCCTTCTTGAGCATGAGAGGCTGTTTCCAGCCTGGCAGCCAGCAGAAGTCACTGGGGTTGCATGGGAAGGCTTGTTCATCCCCAGCTGGGGTGCTGGGAAGGTGTTTGCAGTCTCCGGTGGGGTTTTGTGCGCCTGTCGGGACAGAACCGGGCATTGGGCTGTGTACTCATCCATTGCTGGCCCTTGCCTTGGGCTCTGCGACGTGCCTCAGAGGCTGCTAAAATACAGGCTCATTCGGTGGTTTGGCTGGAGCTGTTTTACAGCAGGTGGCAGTGTGGACCTGGGTTTCATCGCTGTCCTAGGCAGCGAGCTCAGGCACCGACACTCCTTTCCATGCATCTGCCATGCCACAGACGGGCTGGGAGAGAGGGGGAACCGGGACCTGAGAGTCAGAGTCCAGGTGCAGTATCTGATGGGGCACAACTCCATTAAACCAGATACATAGCACCTGCATCCCCAGGGCAGAGAGGTGCAGGTGGGGAGGGGATGTGGTGTAGAAGCTGCCTTTACGCCTTGCCGGAGAGTGCAAGATACCGGCTGGGGGTGGGCAGTGCTGCAGATGCAGCTGCCCTGTGCTGCTGTCCTGTAGTCAAACCTTCCCTCCCCACCTCTGCAAACCAGGCACAGGAATCTGCGCCCTGGGGGAAGCCAGGCTGACTCCTGGCCCCAGAGCTCTGCCTAAAGCAGCCCCTTTGCATTGCAGAATGCACCTGCAACCTCCTGGGGACACGCCAGGACCAGCCCTGCGATGACGAGACCGGGAGGTGCTTCTGCCTGCCCAACGTGGTGGGAGCCAACTGCGACCAGTGCTCTGCCAACCACTGGAAGATCGCCGGCGGTCAGGGCTGCCAGCCATGCAGCTGCGACCCTCACAACTCCCTCGGCCCCCAGTGCAACCAGGTACTGGCCCAAGGCTTTGTCCTGGGGAGCTCCCTAGGAAGCAGGCGCAGCAGGTCTGCAGGTCAGTGTCCTTTACGTGGCACGGCTGCAGAGCTCCAGCCACCCTTTCAGGAGCTGCCAAGGGTCTGGGTTAGACTGCGCCTGCTGTGTTAGGGACCTAGGCTGTGGCACAGGGTGACTCGATGGTGTGCCATGGCTGGGCTCTAGCCTGCACCTTATAAGACCTGGGTTCGAGCTCCTGCCTTCCACAAACCTGTTGCATGTCCTTGGGCAGTTCACTCAGCCCCTCTGTGACTCAGTTTGCTTATCTGTAAAATGGGGGCAACAGCACTCAGGGGTGTACAAGGTAAATATGTTAGGCCTTGAGGTGCTTGGATAGTCCCACAGCAAGGTGGAAAAGGGTAGCTGCAGGGTATGTGTGGGCAGGGGCCATAATGAGTATTTAACAGACTTGGCCAAAATGTGGACATAGTTTTAGGGGGAAAAATTAGAAAAAATAATGTATTTCAGACCCTCTTTTGCAATGTCCCCTCCCTCCCCATTTTTCCAGCCTGTCCTAATGAGCAATGAGTGGAGCCATTTGCACTTTGCCGGGCTTGGGCAGGTCTTTGTTGAGAAGGGAAAGGGGTCGGTTGGTTGATGCGGTAAAACAGTTGAGAAAGTCACAAGGCGCCAGAGCCCAAGCCCCTGCTGCGCAGCATGGTGACACAGTGCCATTGTCACCAATTAATCACAGCCCTGAGGCCTCTCATTAGAGGCCTTCGTCTTGCCTGCTGTTCTGTCCCACCACCTTTCCCTCTTGGAAAAGGACAGCGTGCTTCCTAAAGCATCTCTCTGTTGTTTGTAGCCTGCCGTCTCTGACCTAGAGCATTGTGTGGATCTGGAAGGGAGGAGAAACCAGTAATTAGAGACAAGACCAAGCTGTCTTGTAGGTTTGCTCTTGAGGAGGGCAGTCCAAATAGATCTGAACGCATAGCAGAAGGGGGACTAATTATCCTCGTTAGTCAGTGAGAACACAGCAACTCATCCCAGGCCCCTGGAAGAATGCAGGTTAAAGACTAGGAAAAGGGATGCTTTTAAAAGGAATCAGAACTCGTGGCAGAGGTGATATCTTTTACTAGACCAACTCGAGATTGGCCTCAGCTCTGGCAGTGATTTGCGACCCCAGCCCAGGTCTAACTTTTGCGGTTGGTTCCTCTTCTGCTGTGCAACACCTCAAGCTTCAGATCCTGAGATTCGGGCTGCTTAACACGGGACCCGAATCTCCTTAGTGCTTGTATTGCAGCGGTGATGAGTCCCCTTGTGCTAGCTACTCTGCAGACACCAAGTAAGACCCAGCCCCTGCCCAGGGCAGTGCACCGGATAAAGCTGACAAAGGACAGGAGGAAAAAAAAAGGCTCGTGATTCCCACGCAGCACCGCGTGCACCAAGGCATAGATGCGGAAGCTGACTTACCCAAGGTCACAGAGAACAAGTGGCACTAAATCCCTGTCAGCTCCCCCCCCACACTGTTTTAGTGACCATCAGGACTATTATGAACCCTGAGATAGATCAAAGTGGGGGTCATCAGTCAGTGCAATGAGAGACTTTGTGACGCCCCTGTTGAAAGGCAGTAAATGCTCCCCCATTTCCCCCTGCATGATTCACACAGGAGTATTTCAGCGTCCCTGCATTTGCATTGCCAATGGCAGAACAAGCAACCCCTGTGCTACGGTTCTTCTTCCGGCCAAAGGGCAAGAAACCAACTCTTGGCTCATAAATCAGAGCACAGGGCAGGCTACGGGGGGGGGCCTTGCAGCATATCACTGCCAAGGCTGCCCAGGCTGCTGCTTCTAGACAAACGCAGGCACATGCCTATTAACGTAAGTGTCTTATCTTCTGGCCCCCAACTGTATGCTCAAATAGCAGGAGCTCAAGCACCTCCATGAATCAGGCCACTTACTGCGAGCCAGAGATGCCTACCAAGGAGAAGTGGGTTGCAATTACCAGAGAAAACTCTAGGCTAAATATCCATCTGTTACCAAGGGTGAGAGTGGAGATCCACGTGATCCCTTTTAGCCCTGCTTTCCTGTGATCTTAGCAGTAGGAACTTGGCAAGAGGGAAGTGACTTGGATTCAAGAGATCCAGCAAGGGATCCCACCCTGACTCCCCACCTCCAAGACCCTCTTCAAAGCCTTTCCATCGCTGATGTGCTTGTCTGGGTGCAGTTCACAGGGCAGTGCCGATGCAAGGAAGGGTTTGCGGGATTGACGTGCTCATCTACACAGGAACAGAAGTGCCCGGATGGCTTCTACGGAGACAGCGAGGCAGGATGCAGAGGTACGAGGCAGCAGAGTTTTGTCGGGGGGGGGTTTCAGCCGCGATTAAAGGTGCTTGCATCTGACAACAGCTCCTGGCCCTGGTCTTGGCACTAGCCTCTTCCACAAGAAACTGCCTCTGCAGCCGCCTCCCTGCATCTCCCCTCCCTCCCACAGATATTTGCTGGGTCCTTGGCAGCCACCCTGGGCGCGAGATGGTCCGTGCAGGGGGTAGGGGGCTGAGAGGGACTGCCTGTCCTTCGTCATGGGTTCATCATGCCTCCCTCTATCCACCCGACAGCATGCGACTGCAGTTTCGAGGGCACGGAGGAGATGGGGTGTGACAAGGCCAGTGGCAGCTGCCTCTGCCGCCCTGGCTTTACTGGGCCCCGCTGTGACCAATGCCAGCGGGGTTACTGCAGCACCTCTGCCCACTGCGAGGCATGCCACCCCTGTTTCCAGGCCTATGACAGTGACATCCGCCGGCTCAGCCTGCGCTGCGCCAGCCTGAGGAACTCCAGCTCTTGGCCGGCGCAGGGGCCGGCGTCCGGCAGCTTCAGCACCCGCCTCCAGGAAGCTGAAGGCAACGTCCAGCAACTCCGAGGGATGCTCGGCAAATCCCTAGTGACAGACCAGAGCCTGGCTCAGATATCCAGCACGCTCACTGCAATCAGGTAAGAGCCTACCGCTCATCTGGACAGCGCCCAGGCCCACACTTGAACCAGTTTCCCCAGCTGGTGGCAGTAGTAGGCTTTTATCCTATGTTGGTTGGCTCTGATCATGAAAGGGAATATGAGGGGGAGTCTGGAGAGTCTCCTATACGTACTCCTCCCAGCAACACCCTTGGCCTCAGGACACCTGGGTCTAATCTGGTCTCTGCTGCGCACCCTTGAGAAGCGCTTGTCTCTAAACCGGCCAGCCTGGGCATGCCCTGCCCCTCGCTGTGCATTTGCACAGCGCCCAGCCTAAGGGCCCCGATCTCAGCTGGCTCCTCTAAGTGCAACACGGGTCAAGAAATACCACTCAGCATGCTTTCTACTTTCTGGACTGCAGGCAGCAGGTCCAAGCCACCAAGCCTGAGCTGGGCTTTAGCGAGGAGACCAGCCGCCTCTCCAGCAGCCTGGATGCCCTGAACCGAAGCCTGGTTCTCATCAACGCCCAGTACCAGAGTAAGAAGACGGCGTTCGAAGTCAGCCGCAGCACAGACCTTTCAGGTACCTGCTCCTGGCTCTCTGCCATTCGTACCGCAGCCACCACGGTGTATTTGATATAGCTGTACCGTCCGTAGTGACGCTGGCTCTTGGCCACTTCCCTGCAGTTGGATGAATGAAGAGCATCCCTAAGCCACCAGCCAGCTTGGGAATAGCAAACCGTTATGCAGATAAGAGGCACTCGCTGCTCAACCTCTACGCTTGCAGCAGCACTTCTGCTGTGTCTGATGCTAGGCTCTGGACTTGGAAGACTTATCCCAGGGCAGCGCGATCCCACCAGGCCTGCTGCTCTCTCTCCCAGGAAGTGCAAATGTGTTGTAGGAGTGCCCAAGACTCAGTGTGAGCTTCACTAAAGCGGGGGGTGCCCACGTGAGAATTTGTCACTGAGAGCGCCAGGGAGCTGAGATGATGAAAGTTTTGCACAGATGGGAAAGGGGCGGGGTGCGGGTGAGCGCCAAGTGGCTGTCAGAAGCCCTCAAGAAGAGCTAATTAAGAGTGATGGGGATGAGGGTGGCGGTGCTGAAGTGCCACGACCCCTCTGCGGCAGCCGATTCCCAGAGATGTCGCATTTTCTTCTCCCCTCGTACTTTTCCCAGTCCGCTCCTGGCTTCTCAGTGCTGACCTGAGGAGCAGGAGAGTGACCTCTGAGGCTTACAGGGGCTGCCACGTGCTTGTGCTAAGTCGCTGGATGTCTCCCAGTTGTCTCTCTAGCTGTCTGAGCAGGGTTTACAGCAGAGTCATTGCTCTTCTCCTTGGGATCTGCAGCAGCATTGAGAGCGTGTGTGTGTGCATGCATGTGCGTGCATGTGGGCGTGTGTGTGCATGTGTGTTTGCGTGTATGTGTGTGTGTGTGTGGGGGGGGTCTGTCCTGCTGCTGGACGCTGGAAAGCCAGGTTTGCTTGCCAGTCTTCCTTACCAAACCAGCCGTGTAGTTGGGAGAGACGTTATGCAAACTTTTGGGCACAAGGTGCCTTTCCTTAGGTCTGAGGCTCAGTTGCAGCAAGTACAATGGAGTCTCCCCTCCCTCCCCCCATCCTTTCAGCAGACCTGTTGGGCTAAGTTTGCAGGGTGGGAACATCCAGATCATTCAACGCCAAGCCCAGAAAAGCCTGAGGGGTTGGGGGAGTGGAGGATACTGAGTGGGACGTGATTTCAGGTACAAAGCCAACTCCAAACAGAGCTCAGCAGGAAGCAAATGAGTTCTTTTCTAACAAAGAAATGAAAGTTCATTCAAGTGTGTTCACTCCCCCGTGGGTGCTACTCCTCTGCTTTCACTTGTTGGAGCAGATCCTTAGTCATGCCGTAGTCACTTTAAACCACTCTGATCCATCATGCAGGCTTTTTCCTCAGGTGGGGGTTCCTGCACTAACAGAGAGCAGTCACTGAACGGTGCAGGGCCCCTGCAACAGCAGCAACAACATTTCTGCCCTCCCTTCTCTCGGTCCCCAGTGTTGGGATGGGGCCATCCGGAGCTATGAAGCCAAGCCATTGGGGGCCTCAATCGCTTGGGTGTAACGGAGAACAGCTCTGGTCCCCATCTGTCCACCCACTCTGGAGTCCACCTGCTCTGGTGCATGCCCTGAGCACAGCTGGGAAACAGCCAGGCCAGGGTTGGGGCCCGGGACTCTTTTTTTTTTTCATCATCCAAACCCATTAGCTCAAGCGCGGAGGTGAGCTTTTGCAGGCAGCTCTGCAGCTCCCTGGGAGGGGATGTATACAAGGTATTTATGTGAAAAAGGGCTTTTAATCTGTGCTTTGGTGACTAATCACTCGTGCAGCTTCCCCCTCCCTCTCCGCAGGCTGAAGTCAGTGGTTGAGCTCACAGTGCTGCATTTCTGAGTCATGAAGCCATTCACGTTCTGTTTGGTTTCATTCCTGCAGGAGCCTTCAGGACCATCAGCACCGCGTACCAGACGTCCGTGAACGCCAGCAGCCGCATAATGGGCACCTCTGGCCTGCTGGCTCAAGCCAGGGAAGGCCAGAGGATGACAGGGCAGCTTGAAAGAGGCATTGCAGAGCACACCTCGAAGCTGAGGAGACTCCGGGATGATATGGCCCTCTCCCCCAACCTCACACCTACCCTCAATAAGGTGACAGTGACACGGGCCTTGATATGAAGTGCTCAGGGGCAGAGGCATGCAGTCAAGTAGCCTCAGGTGGCCTCTGCCCTCCCCAGCACAAGGTGCTGTGCCCACTTCTTGCACCGTAGGCAGGTGGGCTCCCGGGTGGTTGCTGCTCGAGGCCATCACTGGAGCATAATCCGAGTGCTGCTTGCTCACCGTGCAGTGGGACGCAGCAAGGGAGGTGTCGCTCTGGTGCAGGGACCGTCCAAGTGCCTTGCTACCTGCCATTACCCAGGTGTTGCCTGGTTTCGGGTCTGGGCAAAGCCCGCCTTTCTTTCTCCTCCCTGCACTGCCTTGCTATTGCCATGGAGACCCCTTTCATGGAGAATATCCTCTGTCTTCAGTGTCTTCTGATGAACCGTTGCTGTGGAGACCACCGACCACTCATCTCATTACTTTTCGCAGCACCGGAGCAGTCCTGAGTGATAGCACTGCCTGGGGCAGGGAAGGGGGGATTGCCCGTCCTGGCCAGCTCTGCATCTGCATGCGCTCCTGCTCTGCATGCCTGGATTGGCAGGACATCAGTGGCATCGTTAGACACTGATGTGCCATCCACGGCCAATGCTGAGGACCAAGGAGCAGCCAAAGTTTCTCCCCCTGGTACCCCCTGTGTCCGCCAGTCCTGTAGGGTACATGCACTGATGGGCCTCTTGCACAGCTGAGACTGAGACCTATTGAAGTATGTGGGTTATTTCTGAGACTGCTTTGGCATGCACTGGACGGGGGCTATACCAGAGCTCATGAGCCTCAGGCAGCTCCCAGGCAGTAAAAAGCAGGTCCTGAAGCGAGAGGAGTCATGCACAGACCACTGACTCCGGGGCATGCTGGGCTGTGGCTGGAAGGGTTCAGAAGTTTGGCTCACCCTGCTCTATACCGTTGCGGTCCTTCCCTGACATCCCTACTGAAGGCTACAGCAATAGCTGAGCAAGAACGGTGCATGTATGTGCGCTCTTTGGTCAGCGTTAGGAATTTCATCCCTCTGACCGTGCTGCGGCCTTTGCACCGTTATATCCAAATAGCACCAAGGACATTGGTCTCCTTACCGCTTTGCCCTTTCTCTCTGCATTTAGATGTGCAGCACGGTCCGAGTGGAGCCCTGCACACCTGGGGGGGGGTGCGAGGGAGAGCTTTGCCCGCGGGGCAACGGGACTGCGTGCGGAGGAGGTCTCGCCTGCCGAGGGATCTTCTCCCTGTCCAGAGGCGCCGTGGGAACAGCTGAGAGAGCCGCCGGAGAGCTCCGCAGCTTCAACCTGCATCTGCAGGAGACCGCTCAGCTGGTAGGTACAGAGCACCCAGGACATAAGGCACTGGCAAGAAGAAGCTGCCCTTGGGTTCGATATACAGGAGTCCCTTCATGAAGCAGATACGAGGAGAAGCAGGCAGGGCGGCGGGGAGGGTAAAGTGAGGAGTCGAGGATGCCCTGTGCCTGCTACAAACTGACTTCCATTGGGGATGTTGCTGTTGGCAGATCAGGGCAGCAGAGACGGCTGCAAACCAGATCCAGAGCAACACACGGCGCTTGGGGGACCAGATGAGCGTGACCAGGACCCAGATAGAAGGAGACGTCCGACGCATCCAGCAATTCATTAAGCAAGTGCGCAGCTTTCTGTCAGGTAAACCCAGCAGCCTGTGTGCACGTGGGCAGGGCTCTGCGGGGCTCCTTCCTGCTGTCTGCACATCGGCTTGTGCATGGAAAACCCTCACGGTGGTACGAGGCCTGCAGATCAGATGCAGATCAGAGGAGAACCGCTCTTCTCACTGAGTGAGACCAGTCGGTACCTGATTTCCCTGGACAGGTGTTTGCCTGCCTTCATAAATGTTCAGGCAATCTCTGAGCACAGCTAAGCAGGTCTTTGAAGATCTAGCCAGGTGCTTGGTCTTTAAATCTCACATAGTGTCCTGGCAAAGGATTTTCATGATTTATTTAGCCCCTGGGACCACCCTAAATTTTTTCACCTAGATGCAACATCTTCTGATGAGCAGGGAAGTAGAACCACCAGATTTCCATGCTGCTGTGGATGTTGCAGAGAAAACTGCCTGGCTATTTTCTTGGGCTGCATTCATGCCTCCCAGTTTTGCTTTCAAGTCAGGATTCATGTGAAGCCCCAGACTAAGTCATACAGACTTTTTTCACTTACTTTTTTGCAATGGCTAAGCAGATGCACAAGCACTGGAAATGGTGTTTAGTGGACTCTTGGTCACTGGGATTTTTTGCATTCAGGTGAGAGTACTTCATCTGGGATGCTTCAGCCTGGAGTGATCTTGCTTGACCTCTTAAGGTCCCTTCCTGCCCCAGTTTTAGATCATTCTCTTGCCTCAGATTTGCAGGAAAACAGGTCCAGAAGCTCTCAAAAGTTTGTCAGTATTGCATGCATTGTTTCAGTAAAGCCTGAATGTGAACAAGATCTAAACAATATAGGGCTTTTCTACGAGCAGTTTCTCCTGCTACTAATAATACCTTGCAGTTCCCAATACTATCTTTGTATCTGTTCACGCTGAATTGTCTAGGGGTCCAATGTATTTCATATGCATTGGCTAACACTATTGACCTGATACGACCTCTTCTAAAGGGAACGATACTTTTGCTTTGCCCGAGCCTGTACCGTCAGGGTGTAACTGTGACTAATGCCTGGTGAACTCATACAGCGGAACCATGTTTACAAGGCAAATTGCAAAGGAATCGGAGTGAGCGGTATTTGACAGCAGCTAGATGTGTGTGGGAGCCTTAAATCAGCTCTCACGGAAATGCACTCAAGGAACGAAATTGCAGCCTGACCATGACCTGAGCAGCCAACTCAGGTTTTGATTGTGCCATTCCCACAGAGCTAAATTCATCTCAGGTGTAGGCTCAGCAACTTCCAAGGGCCTTATGCCAGAGGTGAGCTTGGCCCATTCACTTTCCGGCCTGTAAATGCCATGTGTGGAGTCACTTTAATGGGCTGCAGCAAAGGCAGACATTGCTGGACTGTGGCCTTCTGTGCTGCAGAACCCAGCAATGAAAGACGCGGCTGGGCTTCCGGCGGCCGTTCAGGGATTTAACAAAATCAGCTGAATTCAGCATTGGTGACAGGTGCTGGAGTGATGGCTCCAAGGGACTGAGCTGTAGCCTGGGCCCTGGCAGGGAGAGATTTCCAAGCAAGCTGCCTTGGCCCATCTGGCCCATCCTGGCCCCTGGGAGTTACAGCAGAGGATATTCTCCGTGACTTGTGTGTGGAAGTTACCTTCAAGGGTTATCAATGCCTGTCGATTAAGATGGGAACTTTCCCTCACCATTTAGACACTGGAAAGTTTTTTTCCAATGATACCTGTTGACCAGAAACATGCTCAAACAAATCTTTTCTGGAACAGACAATTAATTGAGCTAAAGAATAGACGTGTACCGTACAAGCTGGTGGTTTGCCTTATTGTTCACAAATTCGAATAACCCATCAGCCTTATGAGCATTAGCTGAATACGAAAATCAAGTCATTTAGTACTGCCTGGTGTTATTGGTGAATGAAGATCTAACTGAGCATAAGCCAGGTCCCAAGCTGACAGCCTTGGGTGTTTGCACATCTCTTCTCCCTTTGCCTTTAGCAGCAATGTAGGAAAGCACTCATCCTGGACTTCCTTGCAGGGTTCTCTGTAAATTTAAGCCTTTTCTTGTTTTACACGCGGCAGCAGGGGCAAATTTTCACCATTGAGGCAAAAAAAAGAATACTGAACACCTGAGTTGTGTCTGCCCTTTATGGCAATTAACAGCAGAAACGGGTAAGAGGATCAGCTCATTCCCAAAGTCAGTGTTCGTGGAAGATGCTCAGAGTCCACTGGAGTTTTTTACAACATCAGAAATGCTAAGTAGAGGAAACCAATATAGAGGAACAGACATGAAGGGTGACAGTAACTGGTGTTGTTGGGACACCCTAGCCCCTGGCATAACCTTCATGTAAAATGAAAACACGGGTGCTACCCAGGAAGAGAGGAGGGAAACCTGGAGAAGGTCATGTAGAGCCATAGAGAAAGAAGCCTGATCCGTCCATCATCGTGATGCTGTAAGGCCTGGAAAGAGCAGCGAAGTCTGCAATGCATGGCAGATGCTGGAGAGCTTGCTGCACACCTGCAAATGAGGGATTCAGAATAAAAGAGAGAGAAAGAAAGAAGGGGACAAATTTAGACTTGTGGTTAGCCTGAAGAATCACTAATGATGCACAGCATCTAAGGCGCTCCAAAGGTCGCAGCAACCTCGGGACTGACTTGACTTGACTTGACTTGACTTATTAGCGTGTGCAGCTCAACCGGCTAACTTGTGCAGAGTGCAGCTCAGCCTGTTGTCTCTCTAAAAGCAAGGCCTACTAGGCTCACAGGCCAGAGCAGCTGAACCCATCTGGACACGTTGCTAAATACCCGTCTCCTTGGTAGGACCCACCAGCGTGGACTTCCCGAGGGACACAGCACTGCTCCTGTCTGTCCATCAGTGAGTGGATGCGAGGTGGAGCAGTAGCAGCAGGGAGCGTTCCCAGTGCCGTCCCAGCACAGGTGCAAGTGGGTCAAGTCAGATGCCTTGAGTCTGACCGCGCTAGCACTGAAGTTTGCTCTAGGGACTAGCCAGTTCTTGGTAGAGGAAGCCAACCCTAGTGTCTCCACTTCCCAGCGATGTGGCCTTCTCCCTCACTCTCCTGGCCCCAGGTGACATGCTTTGCCCTTCCTCTACTCTTGCCCCCATTCCCGACTCTGTGTTTTTTGGCAAATGCTCTAGACCCAGACACCAACCCCGCGACCATCCAAGAGGTCAGCGACTACGTGCTCTCGCTGCGTCTCCCAGCTGACACTGCTGCCATCCTGAGGAAGATGGCTGAAATCCGCAGCCTGGCGGCCAAGCTGCAATGCCCGGAGAGCATCCTCGCCCGAACAGCTGAGGACATTGCTAGGGCTAAGAGGCTTCAGCAGGAGGCTGAACAAGCCAGGTGAGCTGGGTGTCGTGACTGGGCTAACTGGATGCGAGCTGGGCCAGACATCCATTGGGAAGGGTGGGGGTCGTCCTGCATTTGCACTCCCCTGTGAATGGGAGGGAGGTCTTTGTGGAGACCCATTTCCAGTGAGGTGCTCCCTCCATCTCCCCCCAAGTCTGTCTCTCTCGCTGCTGTCCCATGTTACATGGCGCAAGGTAACCAGGGTCCCTTTTCACTGAACTTCCAGCCAGATCCTCTGTGGGTACAAGTGACTTTGCTGGAGATCTGCTGACTTGCACCAGCTGAAGCTCTAGCCCCATATTTGTGAGTCTCTACAGGGCCTAGAAGAAGGGGCCTCTGCTCTCTCTACCTGAAAGCACAACACGCATAATACTTTTGGTTGCTTATAATAAGTCTGACACCCTCTCATTATAGGTACAGGGGCAGGGAGGCCTATATCTAAGTAGGAGGGTGCAAATATACATATACTTTGCTTCTCCTGAGCTCCTGTGATGAGAAGTACCTGGTGTCACGTGTCTTTCACTATTGGTGACCTACATCATAATTGCATAATTGTTAAGGAGGGAAGAACAAGAAGATTATATGGTGAAACTCGGGAGGATTGTCTTATAGTCCTTTTAAAAATATAGTCACGGAGTGCCCTTGTGAAGTTGGAACATCTTGTTCGTCTTCCAGCGAGTCTATTGTAGCAATAACCTGGAGAGAAGGTTAGCAAGATAAGAGCATAAACCTCCTGAAAGCATCTGATACCTACGTAATCTGCTGAGAGTGGTGAGACACGGGAGGCAGGCTTTGCATGAACGTTTCTAGAGGAAGGTTTTATTACTTACCATTTATTATTCTGCAGGGCCCCACTTCAAACTGGGACAGCGTCACGTGGAAGTGACTCGCGGCACAAAAAGATGCTGTCCCCGAGATTGTTGTTCTTGCCCCACGTTGCTAATTAACAGCGTTTTTTTTTAAAGGAGGGCTTTATTCTCCCTTCCCACCTAATGGTACAAAGTAAAAGCAGGGCTGCTCTTGAAAGGAAGTTTGATCCAGTGGTAAAGGAAGAGTGGCTTTGGGATGTCTAGCTTCTATTACAGGCTTACAGCAGCTCCCTTATTTGTTAAATACACTGGTACCATCTTCACTTCAGACCTGCAGCTGTAGTTGACTGGCTTGCTTGTCTTTAATGATGACACACTCACGATTCCTTGCTGCATTTCTCCAGGAACCGGGCCAATGCAGTCGAGGGCAATGTGGAAGAAGTGGTGGAGAACTTGAGACAAGCACACGCAGTGCTTCAGGAGGCCCAGGACATGATCAGGGGCTCCAGTTACTCCCTCCAGTTTGTCCAGGATCGCATGGATGAGGTGACCGATACTTGTGCAATTTCCCGCGTTCTCAGGGCGGCTCCTTTGCAGCTCTTCGTGGAGGTCCCAGCCGAGGGCTGTGTCGCTCTGCGTGGGTTACCAGGCAGCCTTGATTACTGCCCTTTTCCATCTCACCCAGCTGGGAAAATGAGACTCCACCAGTGTGTCCAAGGAGCTGGCATAGTTGTAAAAAGTCTGATTCCCCCTAGCCCCCATGCTTTCTTCCCCTGCAGCCTCGCTCTGTTTCTTGGCATATCCCCCTAGTAAATCTTGTCACAGTCCTGGGCTCCGAGCACCCAGAGACAGAGGCTGTCCTTGCTGTGCTGAGCTGTGCACTGCCTAGCACAAAGGCCCCTGGATGACTGACTGGTAGCTGCTGTAGTCACCAGCAGATCAGCTATAGTGTACTAAGAGCAGCCCACAACACTGGCCATTTCATCCATGTGTTTCTGGGATCAGTTTTTTTCTTTGAAATAACCAGTATTGTTGGCTTTTAGATCCAGAGTGTCCTTGGCCCAGCTGAGAAGACCCTGAGGCAGGTTACTGCCCAGCTGGATGGCTTCACAGAGAGGCTCAGCCAGCTGCGGCATAAGGTAGAGCAGAACCGGCTGCGGGCTGCAGATGCATGGGACAGTGCAGCAGGTGCCAGCGAGCAAGCCTGGAGAGCGCAACAGGTATGCAGAGATCCCGGGGAGCCCAGGAAGGACTTGTTGCGTTTGTCCCGGGATAACAAAAATATTCCTGGAGGGGTGTGTACATACATCACCTTTCTAATCAGGGTTCAGTGAGTGGCTGAACACATTACTGCTTTTCTGCCATTGCTTCAGTGGTGGGATTGCAGCAGAACTGTACAGACGTATTTGGCAATATCCCAGGATAACCTGTTACTACCTCTTAACCGGGAAACTTTTTTTAGGATTTATCCTGGAACAATGGGCATGGAGGTGTATACACTCCCACTTTCCTCCAGGATACAATAGTTTACCCCAGGGTAAATGCAGCATCTGTTTGCACTCGCAATGTCCTTTCTGAGAGGGGGTGATCCCTATTGTGTGTTGTGCCCCAGATACCACCAAACCACCAACACATGTGAAGGTTATAAAGAAGTAAGAACTACCTCACTATGTCAGACCAATGATCCATATGGCCCATGTTTTGCTTCTGACAGCAGGGAGTAACAGATGCTTTAGAGGAAGAGCAGAAGAAACAGGGCTTGTCCAGCCCCTCTCAGATCCTCTCAGTCACCTGCAGTCATGGGTTTAGGGATACCCTGAGACCAAGACACAGCCTGACTGTTGTCTAGAGCATCACATTCATTTATTGTGCTCTTATATAATAGTAACAAGGACAATCGACGATGCAAAGCTCCACAGGCAGATTCAACACTGGACTGCTTGTGCATCTGCTTGAACTCGTGTGCACTGCTCATTCTCTCTCTCACAGGGATTTGATCAGGTGAAACAAAAGTATGCCGAGCTGAAGAGGCGGATGGGGGAAACTTCAGTCCAGGGAGTACAGGGCAGCAGGATCCAGAATATTAGCATGGAGGCAAATGCAATCTTTGAAGAAACTCTGGAAATGATGCTCAGGATGGAAAGTAAGAGGTTTTGTGCAGGCATTGACAGAACATGATTTGTGGAGGGGAGGAAGGGCTGCTGACTCCTGAGTGAGGGATGGTGCCCAGGAGGGGAGCTGTGTACTCAGTAGTGAGAGGCTGTGAAGCAGCATCACATACTGATGTGAGCTTTGCTTAGCATGAGGAATGGGATGCAATTACGCCGGTGCAGATTTTCCCAACCTAAGCAAGTCTCGAACCAGAGGCTCTGCTTTGCAGATGCATGAAATGTCCTGCTAAGCAAAGAGCTTGGAGGAAAAATGTTGCCCACAGAAACCTAGAAAATTGGTTTTGCTGGTTATGAGAACCGTGAAGGAGAATCGCCTGCCTTGTATTAATCCTTGCCATTTGCAGTTAAGTGATTTGTTACTGTCTCCACCACTTCACTGAATTGCACTGCATTCTTCTCAGCTCCAGTCATTACTTTTGCTATATGAGTCTGCTGTGTAATAGAAGCTACATTTATTCCTGGCCAACCTGGGGTGAAATCAGTGTTATAATTTCATTCTATGGACTTTCCATGCCAGTAACATGGGCATTTTATGAACCTGTGGCACTGGGGCAAGCACCCACCAAACCCACAGGTGCTTTGGATTCTTGCTGAGATCTGAGCTTGCAGCAGGAGAGCAAAAACTAGCGCGCTGCCACCAGGATCTCAAACAGCAACCTGTCCTCTTAGCACTTCATTCATGTCATGCAGTGCAGTCAGGAAATGTGACCTACCTGGCTAGCTTAGCTATGCTATGCCAGCCTGGATTTAGTGTGGGCTGTGAAGTGCTCCGGGGACCCTGCATGAATGCTTTACTGCTTTTGGGACAGAGGCTACCTTGAGGGAGTCTAGGATGTGCTGAAGAAGCACCTGACTTCAAAGCAAACGTATGTCTAGGAAGATCCCAGTCCTGGCTTGCCTTTAATGCTCTCCTGCTCCACGCACTCGCTTCCATTTTAAGCTTTCAAATCTAATGACTTTGCTGAAAGGTGCTGGCCAGTGAGCAGATTCAGTGCTGTCACCAAAAGGTTGGGACCCTCTGAGTTGGTGGAGAATGACTGACTGATTGGCCCCACGTCCAAGCAGTTATCAGGTTGGGGCCTGGGCATCGCTCTCATTGCTAAAGCAAGCGGATGTCTTTCATCGAAGGCGCTTCTCTGTGCCAGGGACCTTGCACGATGCTGCTGCTTGCTGTTGATGCCAGGCATTTAGGGCTGTTTGTAGGCTGCCAAGCACAGCAAGGAATCTTGATGCTGCTAAATAGGCCAGCGTGCAATTTCCCTTCCCAAACATGATGCGCATACGTTATGAGCTTGCGTCTGCTCCCATTGACGTCAGCAGCAAAACTCCCAGCAACTTCAGTGGCATTGTCTGGAGGAGATGGAGCTTAGAAACACTGAATGCAAGGGAGCTCAAACACCCTATATGGCCTGGGTTGGGCTTGGTTTTATGAGGCACTGAGAGGGTGGGTTTCGGCACAGCCTAAATGCAGCTAGCTGAGTGCTGACAATATTTGCTGAGAAATGCATTTTCAGACAAGTGCTGCAGGCCTAGGGCATGGCTGGGGGTGATGTCTTTCGCTCTTTCTTAGCCTCTCAGCCCTTAACCCTGTTTCTATCCTCAGCCATTGAAACAGAAATTCAGGAAAGCAACGAAGTACTCACCT
>NW_017729019.1:10998803-11001154 GCF_001723915.1 Gavialis gangeticus | reverse complement strand
TAAATGCAGCTAGCTGAGTGCTGACAATATTTGCTGAGAAATGCATTTTCAGACAAGTGCTGCAGGCCTAGGGCATGGCTGGGGGTGATGTCTTTCGCTCTTTCTTAGCCTCTCAGCCCTTAACCCTGTTTCTATCCTCAGCCATTGAAACAGAAATTCAGGAAAGCAACGAAGTACTCACCTCGAAGTCAGCCAGCCTGGCAGGCCTGGAGAAGAAGGTGGAAAAGATACGAGATTATATCAACAAACAAATCTCATACTATGACAGCTGCTAATAAATGAACTTCTGGGGCTCCATCTCACGGGGTAATTGCACTATCTGCCTTCTGCTCAGACACTGTCTGGTGTGTCTATCCCCATCTCCTGGCTGAAGTTTTCTTGTTCCCAAAGTATCTGTTTTTAGTAAATAGAATCACTTTACCAAGGGGTGGGGGAGCTAGCACTGAGCTAAAAGAGTGAACCCCTGGACAGAATTAATGTTTGGTCTGACTGAAGCCATCCAATGGCTTGAGAAAAGGGAAAGGCTTTTTTTTTTTTATTTGTAAGGGAAGGCAGATTAATCCTGCAGGAGATTCACAAACCAAAATGGGGGAGGTTGTCTGGTTTCAGCCACTGGAGTTATTTTTTTACCTGGACTTCACCTTTCGAGTTAATCGTCACATGTGGCCTTTTGTAACATTTTAAACACACTATAATTTTGTCCTTTGAAAAGAGAGGTAGCAGGGGCAGGAACAAAGCCATCACTAGATTTAAGGACATGCTCAGGAGTGGGTAATTTTATCAGCAATCAAATCAACAGTTTTGCAAATAAAAGCACTAGAACTTGGAACTCTTGGCCTGAGTTAAAAATGTCTTGTTTGACTTCCTGCCACAACCTGCTTATTTACAACCTAGCGCTTTGCAGGTAGCCAGTCTGCATTTGCAATTGGAATTGGACTAAAGGGATTTAATAGGTCATTTCCATCTCTAATTTCTATGAATAACCAACAGGCACTTTACAAAACAAAAGTCAGCTTTATTAAGCACAGTATTTATTGCACAATTACAGACTTGGAAGCAGGGAATTCAGACCTCGCTGCAGTTATCTTCAGACATATGGAGAATGCTAGTAAGCTCTTGCCTTTTACAGCTTAAACAAAAACTGCACAGCCAAGGCAGGGAATTGATACTGGACTTAAAATTACTGAAGCTTGGGAATAAAAAGACTTCCTAGCAGGAAGGGTCACAGGCTGCAAAAACGACCCAGACGGCAATGACTAGACCTCTGTATGGCTTTGGTTTACATGACTTTTGCTGTGCAGCACACTCGTTACACATTGGACGACTACACAACACACACAGGACAAAGCTGTAGCACTGTGTAATACACTGAGAAGGTGCTAGCAGAAGCATCATGCCCACACACCTCCCTTTTCCTAAAACACCTTCTGCACGTATTCATGATCCAGATGCACTTCAAGGTCATTGCATTGAAGAAATCTCAGGACTACATTCAGGCAGCTCGCTGATGAACGGCCACTGCCCTGAGAAAACTGCTCCCCATCTGTTGCTGGCAGGATCCGGTCTCCTCTCTCTCTGCTTGCATTATTGATGTCTGGCTCTGAAGCACAGAAAGAATAAAACAGCCCTTCTGTTTCTGAATGGGAGAGAGAATTCAAAGTAACTGTTTAAATGGTTTCCCTGGACAAATGCTACCTCCCCCTTAACACACCCACTGGACATAGGAACTGCTCAGTTCAACTTTTTAATCTTTCATGAGCAACAGATAGAGGATTAATCATATCAGTCAACCTTCTGAAGGCTCTAACGCATGTTACTATGCCTATATTATCTAGTAATCCCTTATTAAAGTGGAGCTGCATAATCGCAGCAGTAGAAGGTGTCCTTGGTGATCACAAAGCACGACTGACTTAACATGTGCTGTGCTCGGGAGGGGAGCTGACCCTGCTGACGATCACCTTTGGGGAATGTTCTTTCATGCAATGTTCAACAGTAAGGCTTCTGAGCGCTCCCGGACTGCAGCGCAAGCCTTATCCACTCAGCTTATCTGCAGTTAATCTCATCTGCGCTCAAAAAGCGGGAAAGCCACTTTCCCGAGTACATGTCTCTGCTCCTGCTGGGTGGTGTGTGCCAGCAAGAGAGCCGATTACTGCTGACAACTTGTCACATGGACACATTCCCATGTACTCCCCCCCCAAATCACGTTTGTCCAAGCCTTATGGTCAATGGGCTCCTGTCAATGCCTGGGTTTGCCAAGATGGTGAATGACAGCTGAATGGCCCCTTATCCAGCTCATGGAGTTGTCCTTTTCCCTGTGTGGCAGCTGAAAAGTATGTCTGTGTGATAAAAGT
>NW_017729019.1:10997671-10998536 GCF_001723915.1 Gavialis gangeticus | reverse complement strand
TTATCAGTGTCCTTCAGAAGCTATAAATTAGCTGAAATACTTGGAAACCATTCAGAAGGAAGATGCAGCTCTGTGAAAAGGATTAGTTAGCTGTTGCGTGGATCAGTGGGCCCGTGGACCTCAAGGAGCCCAAGAACTGCATTCCAGGGTCCTTCCCGGCACCCCTCAGACAGCATTGTCCGGGGACGCCTGACCTCGCTGAACTTTGTGGAAAGAGAAGCTTGCTGTGTATCGGGCATCAGAGGGACTGCCGATAAGTTGCTGATGAGAATTGCTTTTGTCTGTCATCGTTTGTCTTGTTACTACGCGTATTTGTGTTTTTCTTAAGTCAATAAACCTTTCTTACCTTTCTACCCCCGACCACACTCTCAATCTAAACCCTCCACACGCAGCTGGGACATCCTGGTGGTTCTAACTTTCTAGCTTGTACAGTTCAGGATATCAGGACTGTGTTTTACTTCCTTTCCACGTCAATTATGCAAACTCCGGGGGTGGGGGTCTGTCCTCATGTAGAACCAGTTATGGAGCACCCGTTGAAATTCATTAAGGCCAATTTGTTAATCTAGACTGAAAGATCCATGCTTTGGGAAAATAAGATGCTTGCTGTATCCTGGCATCCCTTAAGTGCAAGCAGAACCCAACAAACCTAGTGCATTCCCAGTGCCATGCTAGACATGCACTTCCCCTCCCCAATTCCTTGATACGGTTGTCATAGGAACTGGGATGCACTCACCAGTAAAGATGTGGCGACCCCCATGCTGATTGGCTGATCACATTATCAAACAAACTCCAGTTTGTCCTGTGCCACAGTGTGGGCGGGTACCAAATTTCATGGGAACAAGAACCTCTGATCTGAAGGGGCTGT
>NW_017729019.1:10972475-10997611 GCF_001723915.1 Gavialis gangeticus | reverse complement strand
AAAAAAAAAAAAAAAAAAAAAGCACCCCAAAAGCTGTACATGTTTTAATATATGCAGTGGGCCAGGTGTTCAGTGCATGTAAATCAGTGCAGCTCTCTTGAAGCCAGAGGCCGAAGTCAGTGGATATGGGGGAGTAACACTTACTGAATACCAGGACCACTGCTTTAACCAAGACAGAAGTGACCCAGGACTTTAAGTGAGCAACTGGGCCATGGAGTCTATCCCCTAAAGTCTCAGGCAACCATGGACAAGATCCATAAGAAAGTTTATTTCAACCTGCCCCGCAATCACACACATTACTGGACGCCCACTCCACCTACCAATGCTATTAGAAACTTAAGATCTTTGGTACAGAGACCAAAGGTCTGCAAGTTCCTTGGTCCCCTGCAACAGCAAAGAACACGCTGGGTAAAATATGCCCACATAATCCTAGGAGCTGAGCCATCCCCCATGTACCCCAGAAGGAGGCGCATCACATCTTAAAAGATCTTTGTGACATTTTGGGGAAAAGGGGAAGTCCTTCCTGCCCTGCAGTCTGGTGGGAACCTGCTGTAGCTGGTGGAAAGCACCATGTCAAAGATCCTGGAGACTGAAGCCCTGTAGTACATCAGCCCATTGCAAGCTCTGCCATGTCAGCTGGCCAAGCTGGTGCTCAGGGCACCCCAAGGGCAAAAAAGGATTTGACTGGCCACCACTCTCCATCTAGTCTTCATGAGTTTCCATCTCTCTTATTCCTCCTTTCCCACCCCTGGTGCAACCTGCTGCACCTATCACATGTTTCTAGCAAGCCCAGTCCCACATGTAGGAATAGGGCTTTGGAGATAAACAGGACTCAGAAGTCACAGCTAGCGGCGCAGATACCTACTGGGATTTGACAGCTTTTTTATGAAGCACTGAATCAGAGCAGAAGCCCGTCTTCGCTTTCTCATGCCCAACACAGGCTGGGCTGCAGTCCCAAGAAGTTCTATTAAAAGGGCTCTGATTTTCTGGCAGGATCAAGCTACTGTCTATTGGCAGGAACCCGTTAACCAAGAAATCTTGTGTCTTCCTCTCTGTCCCCCCTGTGCTTTGGTCCAGCTGAGCGGGGGAGTTCTGACAAGCCAACATGGGGATGAGAGGCAGCAATGTGTTCTTGTCTTGGTTGACAGCCTCTAAGTTGGTGACTAAGGGGCTGCCGGGTCGGGATGCTTCCACCACTTGTATGAGGGGGACGCTGGTTTCAGCCTCTGCATGGCAGTGCATGTGGAGTTTCTTCATGTGGTGTACGACAGCTGCAGCATTGAAGGCTTGCTGAGAAAGGAGAGAGGAAAGAAAACACAGCCATGACCATCTCCTGCTTTGAGCTGCCTGGAGGCTACAGCATGAGCAGGTTTTGCATCCTCCAGGAATGATTATTTGCTGCAAGGATAGGGCTGACAGGGCTGTGTAGGCTAGCACCGATTAGTTTATGCCGTACAAAAGACGAGCCACTGACTGCATCCTGCTTCCTAGACAAGGCAACTGGGGGGACATGACATGGCTACGGCTGGCTGGCCAAAGCTGAACAGCTCTGAATCCACATTTTGAACGGAGCAGCAAAAGTCCCATAGAGACAGTTCTTGTCCCACCAGCAGCCAGTTTAGCTGTTAGTGTCTTGGGTCCCCGCAGCAACAAACCATCCTTTCTCCTGCCTGTCTAGACTTTAAGCTCTGTAGAACAGGTGCTCTCACTATATATATCATAGAGCATGCTGGGGACTGTCACACTAGAGAACCTTTGGTGCAACTGCAATAAAAATAATATCAATTGCAAAAGACTCCCTGTCTGATTTCTGGAGAAAAATGGTCCATATTCTTGGGTGCTTACTCATAGAGTTGAAGGTTTGCTCATTGCTAGATGACAGCAATTGGCATTTGCTTTGGAAGTGGTTCTAGGCTCCCAGCAGCAAACAACTTACCTTCCATTTGCTCTTTGCAAAGTTTTTCTGAATCTGAGCACTGACAGATGGGTATATGTCACGGTGAAGGGCTGTATTTCCATTAATCCTGCAGACGGGGAGAGAAGAAACCGGCTTGTAGGCAGATGGCATTTGTGAGGCATTCTACATTCTGGAGGCAGCTAACTGCTTTGTACATTCAATCAGCAATAATTAAACCCAAAGGAAAAACAGCAACAAAACATAATACAAACACACACTTCAAAGTCTGGAAAATATCAGAGCGGGATTTCTTTCCCCTTATTTTGGAGGCAAACAGTACACAAGTTGCATCTTTAATTAAGCATCATTTTGTTTCTTTTGTGATGACAGAAACAGGGTGTTCCAAGGCAGACAGCAAGGTAAACTGCAGGGATGAACTAGACCCCAGCATGCTAGAGGTGCCAGCTAGCAAGGTAGCACAAAATACCAAGGTTGGTGAATAAAAGCTGCAGAGCTACACAGGTCCTCACTGCAGGGCCCACGTTCTCTTACCAGGGGTGCCTCAGGGCGTCTTCGCAATTAAACCTCTTGTTTGGATCCTTCTCCAGTAAATGACTGATGAAATGCTTGGCTGTTTGAGGGAAAGGCAGAGAGAGAGAAAGAGATCTCAGTACTTTCCAGGAAATAACCCTCACACCGACATGGCAAATGCTGGGGAGAAAATGTCCTGTTCCACATGTAACTCTGGTGTTTAGCACCATGCTAGAACAACACAGGAATGGGGATGTACTGTCAGTGATGAGAATAAATGACAAGGAATTATGGCGCTCTTTTAATGAGATAGGCCAGGCTTTGTACCAAATTTATGGGAACTGCTGGGCTCTATCACTGCTGAGACCATCTCATCCAGGCTCTGAGAGCTGCTTCAGAGGCAAGTGAAAGACACTCTGCAGTAGGCAGAGACGGAAACACCTGCTCCCCTCCTCTCCCTACCCCAGCAATTTCTTCTCTAACTTCCATTAGACTAAGCCTTGAAGCAATGGGGGTTTATTTATATCCCTTCCCCAAATCCTGTGATTGCAAATCCTTTCGATTCTAGTAGTATGTTTGCTATCCATGCAAATATCCTCTTATCCATGGAAACATCCAGTCCCTTTATGAAGGACCCTGCAAAGCCCATGGCCTCAGTAGCACCTTGTGGCAGTGAGCTGCACAGGCCAGCTGTGCTCGGGGGTGAGAAGCATCAGTCACATTTGTTAACAAGCATTTTCTAGCATCTGTTTGAATGTGGCTATAGGCAAGGTGGCTGAAGGGAGGCAGCTCAACATCATATCAGTGCAGAAAAAGTATGTGAAAGGGAAAGAAAATTCAGGGCTATTTGCTGCTACAGAATGGAGGAATGCAAGAGGCAAGGAGGCTGCATTGCAGGCAGGAGATCTGAGAGCTATTGCAGCAGCTCTGCCAATGCAGCCTCTTTTCAGCTATCCTAGTGCTAAGAGCCTCTCAGAGCTCTGCCAGCGTAACTCAATGCTGACTTACAGCCTTCCCTGCCAGTTCAGTTGCTCTGTTGGGGTAATTCAATTCATATTCATTTCATACCCTTTGCTACTTCTCTCCTAAGGCTTCCCTGAGCAGACCTTGTCCTGGCTACCTGAAAGAGCGGGGACAGGGCGATGCTGTGAGAACAGGAGGAGCAAGAATCAACTTGCTGAAGCTCTCCACTTGCTCTCCCTTTTGGCCCATTCAAAGGAAGCAGGCCCTGTATTGCAGATGGCACATTTGTGAGAGGAGAGAGTTACCTGACTCAGAGATGTCATCCCAAAAGGGAGATTCAAATTCAAAGTAGCCTTCCTTAATCTTTTCAAACAGTTTGGATTCTGTTTCTTCATAGAAAGGAGGGTATCCACACAGCCTGGAGCAGAGCAGAAAAAGGAAGGGTCAGTTCCCTCCAACCTCTCCACACATACACTATCCTGCATTTACAGGGGCAGAGGAGGATGCTGCCCATATCCATCCTGTGGAGCTCAGCGAATGTGTGACAATGCACAAACAAGTTAAAAAGCTTCATAGGAAAACAAAGCCACAGCTGGCATGCAGCTGAGTGGTACGCTAATGAGACAGCAGGTGAGTCGAAGAAGCCGAAAGGGGAGGCTGAATGATTTTTTAATGCTCCTCAAGGAATAGTGCACAGGATGCGATAAAGAAACATGAATGGGACTCCAGGCTGATGCACTGATTCCCTGCTGCTCGGCACCTGGTGCGATCATGTGAGCCGGTGCAGAGGCGTGAGTGAGTGGGGGACCCTGATTATATCCCTCTTTGTACAGATACACGTGGGGAAAAGTGGAAGCCCCCATGATCTATTGGAAAAGCAAGGATCCTGCTTGCTTTATACTCACAAGATGTAGGTAATGACGCCTATAGACCAGCAGTCTACAGCTTTGCTGTACGGTTTCTGGGCCAAGACCTCTGGAGCTGCAGGAAATAAAAAGCAGTCAGAATTATAGGCAGGATAAAGCATTTGAAGAATGCAAATGATCTGATGGAGGGGAAAAAATGGTCTCTCATAGGCTTGGTCTCATAAAGCTTTTATTCAGGAGGGAGAGTGAGTACTATGTATATGGCCACATTGAGTCAGTGCACGCCTGCCTGCTGGGCCACAAGGATCAGAAAGACAAGCTGACTGAATCAGATTTTAAGGTGAGAAAAAAGCCTTATGATGATCTAGTCACCTGGCTTCCTGAATAACCCAGGCCAGGGACCCTCATCCTGTGATTCATGCATTGTTTCTACTGCCCAGAAAGATGTCCTGGCCCAATTCCTACACGGCAAGTAACGCAGAAGCCACTGCAGAAGTTTTGCTGACCTGTTGCCATGTGTGAAAACCACATGTAGAAAGATACCAAAATGTATTGCTTATAGGCCAGATTATCAAGTCTTTACTTTGCTATTTGCATGCTGTTTTCTTCGCCTTCTTCTAAAAAGAGCACAGGGTTTTCTTCCTGTTGTCATTGAGAGCCACCCCACAAGTCTTTGCTCACCAACATATCCTGGAGTCCCACAAGCCGTGGACATGATACCGTTCTGCTCCATTTTAGACAAGCCGAAGTCAGTGATCATGATCTTGGAGTTCTCTTCAGGAGTCAGGTAAAGCAGGTTTTCTGGCTGTGTGTGCAAAGAGGTCCAAATTTAAAATACTGTACTGGCAATAATTAAGCATGACAATTACATTCTTCAAGTGACTGGGTCATTGGTAGATTCATACACAAAACTAGTGAAAAGCTGGCTGGTCCTGAGCCAAAATGAATCCCTGTGCCCTCCTCACCTGGGCTGTTGCCTGCTACGCTGACCAGTTACAAACCCCATTCATCTTCTAGGGGAGAGGAAGCTCAAGGCACTTGGATTTATTTCAGAACTGCCATAGACACCCTGTGGGACTCCTGGTCCATCATTTTATCTCCCCTGTAATGCAGTCCCCTTCTGTAAGAGGTGCAGGGAAGGGAGGGCTGGTAATACCTCCCTGCCGCACAGGAGTGTTAGGGGGATGTCAGCATACATCTAGGCCCTGGGTTGGTTGGGGCACAGCCCATCTTACTTTGTATGGTAAGTCCATCCCAATGAGGCCCTCATCCTCTCTGGGACCCTGGGATCCTACCACAATAAGGGTTTTATTTTAAAGCTGACCTATATGTTGGACTCTCAAGTCCAAAGTGGTTGTATATTTTGGTGTTATTGTCATAGCCTGGATTTGGGGGAGCCAGATCTTTAGTTCTCTCCTCAAGAAGTGAAATGCTAGATGGCTAAAGAATGTGGGCCAGAAAAGACGCTGTTCGTGCACCCTGTTAGATATGTATACCATTTTATACATTGCTGGCTCTGTAGATATATACGAATAAACACAAAACTGTGCTTTGACCCACTCAAGACCTGCCCTACAAGTGCACCCAATAAAAGAGCCCCTGGAGTGAGTTAGCAGGTAAATGTAGTTCCCTTGCTCTTCCAAGAAGTTCTCTAAAGTCTGGGCAGTGACCATGGAGGTTTTACCCCTAGGTTGTCCTTCTGTTTGTCCCACTGGCTTGGAAGTCAAAGTATGGCAATGACTCAAAGAAAATGAGAAGTCACGTTAGCCTACATTGAGAATAATATGGAAAAATGTGCTGCTGTGACCTGCTATTGCACCAGCTAACGCAGCTGCCACTTCAGTTAAATGGAAGAGGCATGTGGTCTTGGTGCTAGAAGTGGAAGGTCTGGCCTCCAGACTGACCCAGGGGGTAGGACTAGCATTATGAACCTGAGCTTCGGAGTGTTGTAGGGTTTTGTTATGTGTCCTAGAGAGCTCCATGGGGCAGTTACGTCCATTGACCCACAAGATCTATAGGAAGTGCCATATAAAAATACCTTTAAGTCTCGGTGAACTATTCCATTTTCATGGAGATACTTCACTGCATCCAAGACCTGCTTGATCACCACACTCGCATCTTTCTCAGTAAAAACACCTCGTTCCAAGATTCGGTCAAATAACTCCCCACCAGACACCCTGTAAGAGAGAAACAGCACCCCTGGTTACAGAGCACAGAGTCCAAACTGAGAGCAGTAGCTTGTCTTCATGTCTGAATCGGTGAATTTTCCTCCATTTCCTCACCTTGCTTATACTCATCAACCTGGTGACCATGTCTGTGTCCACGCCCACTGGCAAAGACCCATCCCCTTCTTTGCAAGTTTTGGCTTGCCCCATATAGCAGGGCAGTTTTGACACAGAGAACTGCTGCTTACAATGAAGCAAACAGCCAACACATTTGAATGGCAAAGCCTGGTAAATCCAAATGGCCACAGTGCTCTAATGCTCTTCATGAAACCCTGAAAGCTCAGATGAGTTTCCCTTATGACTTTCAACCTTGTGTCTGGAGTGGTCTTCAGGCTCCACTGCACAGCTTGATTTGCTATGGGTCAGTCTGTGTGAGAACACCCTTATAAGCGAGTCCACACTTAATTCAGCTGCCTCATCTGAGATGCTCTCAGCTGTTTTCCCCAGCTAGCTTGTCTATTTTCCCTTTTGTGGGCTCAGTGCACAGCATAGCTTTAATGAAAAATATGCGCCTTTCTGCACCATTAACTGCAAGAAATTAGTTTGCATAGGTGGATCCTACTCTCTCTCATTTTAATGGCATAATAAAAAGCAGCCATGCCTAGGCACAATGGGGAAGTGTCCATGGTAATTTTAAACCTCCTTGCTCATATTTGGTTTATGAGGAACACTGGGAAGTGGGTACATTTGGCAATTTCCGACGTACAGGAATGAATCCCTCTGTGGGTGCTGAAATGGGCACATCTCCCCAGGGGACTGGGATGAAGGGAATCCTCTGATACTCACAGCTGCATGACCAGGTAGAAGTGAGTTGCGCTCTCATAAATGTCTTCCAGAGTCACAATGTTTTCATGCTTTATTCTGCAACCAGCAAAGAGAAAACACAGGTCTATGGAAGTCTGGGGCCTGATGCTCCTTTTGCTTTACACCAGTTTTGCTCTGGGCAAAATCCCATCAGCTCCCAATTTATGCCCATTTGCTCCTGGCTCTTCTCCCTTGCCTTGAACACTGCATCATATTAACACTAGCACAAACCAGAAAAGGAGCATTTGGCATGCAGTCACATGTGCCACCAGTTAGTAAAGGACCAGCCCCCTTCGCTTTTCATTCTGTGCATTGCTTAGCTTATTAAAAGTGAACACCTGATCTCTCTTCACACCTGACAGCGTTTGGTTTTAGTCTGTGTTATTCTCCTTTTCTCATGTTGTCCTCTTACGTTTGGGTGGTGAAGAGCAGGGGAATGTGGAAAGAAACTTTACAAATATCTTTGATTTTAAGGAAATGTAAGTATAAGCTAGTTTTTTCTTCTCTTCCTTTCACCTCATTCTTCTTTCTGTAATTTGATGCAGATCTGTGCAGCAGCAATAGCTAATGGCCCCTAGCAGGAAAACTCATGATTCTGGTCTCTAGAAGAGTCCCTCTTGGGTTTGCTGTATTTGCATTTAAAAAATAAAATACAAAACACCAAGCACTCACTTTCTCAGCACTGCTATTTCATTCTCCAAGCTGCAGTCCCTAATGAGAGGAGACTTCTTGATGCACTTCAGAGCAAACAGCTTGCCAGTAGCCTTCTGTTTCACTAAGAAAACTTCTGAAAAGGCACCTCTGTGGAGACAAAACCCAGACGTGTTTCAATAGACAACAGAGCTGTCAGCAAATGCATAGCAAGAAGCTAAAGTAAAAGGCAAAGACAACATGCAAATATGCAATAGCACAAGCCGTTTGTAAATATGGCTCTGAACTTCTTGCACCCCAAAAGGAGGGTATGGCCTGACAGAATCCTGCTTGGACCCAACAGACAGAGAACTCATTTGCCAACTTCATTTAGAGAATAGGAAAATCCCCAGTGTTTGCACCTGTTTTGTAACAAGAGAAGACGTTTAATAGGGAAAGGGTTAAATTCACAGCTTTTCTCTTCAACAATAGCTGAAAAGGACCCCCAGCAGCGAGACTAAATATAGAGCCGTACCGCCACTCAGGATGACAACACACCAGTAAAGACAACCACGCAGCTACTCTTGCACATGTCAGGCCATGAGAAATCTTCAGCGGTGTCAATCAGATTTAGTGCCCACCTCAGGGGAGGCAGATGCCACATGCAGTCGACAGCATATGCATCCAGCGAGCAGGATCTCAATGGGGAAGGCTTCAAAGTGATGGCATATGGCTGCAATTCTCAGAGCCCATGCTCTTTTACTGGGCAGGACCCTCCCTTCTAAATCCTCACGTGAGCCCAGCTGGAACAGCGTGTTGCTATAACTATGATGAGTCAGGACCCAAAGCCCACGGTGATTACAGGTCCCCCATTTTCTTCTCCCAAGTGCAGAGTCCAAAGTCTAACTCGAGTGCCTAATGATATGTTGTCCCCCCTGCACACCTCTGCCTTTTCAGTTATAGCTATTCTTTACTCTCCCAGCTCACCATAGCTGAGAGCACCCCATTACAGAGGTGGCTGCATTTTCATGAGGTGTGAGATATTACTTGGCATGTTGTCTGGGGGCACGAAACAGTTCTGTAAAGCTTAAAAGTGAACTAATTGGGCACACCCAGCCTATTACGTAAAGTTTGCTCCTGGCATTTGACCTCCCCTGCTTAGGCTTTTGGCAAAACCTGCTTCGAATAGTACACTCCAACTCAGACTATGACTGATGAGCATCCAGTACATCCCTCCCAGCAGCTCACTGTGACGAAGGGTGACTATTTATATCGGCCTCAGGGCTCACAATCCTGTTAGCGGTTTTACCGAGGCAGCTGAACGCGTGTTCCGAGATGGTGTTGCTGACTGCCTTCCCCCGTTGGTCTCAAGTAATCCTCATCAAAGGAGCAGCAGATTAATTGGTGCTCTTTTTTGGCACCTTAATAGCACGCTAATTGGTGCTATTAATGGAGGGACTTGTCATTAAAGCTGCAAATCTTTATGAGAGCAAGAGGGGAGGAGATGCAAGGAGAGCAGAGAGACTGGAGACCAAGCAAGAGCCAGTGGAGATGCTGTTCCCACCTCTCTGGCTTTCAGTAAGTCAGTCCTAGTCTCTCTGCACCTGCAGTGGGGTTGCAAAGAGGAGGGAGCTGGGCTGTTCTCAGTGGGGGCAGATGGAAGGACAAGGAGCAATGGGCTCAAGTTGCAGCAAGGGAAGTTGAGGTTGGATATTAGGAAAAATATTCCCACTAGGAGGGTGGTGCAGCACTGGCATAGGCTACCTAGAGAGGCTGTTGACTCTCCCTCCATTCTTGGAGGTTTTCAAGACCAGAGTAGACAAAGCCTTGGCTGGGATGAGATAGATGGGGCTGGTCCTGCTTTGAGCAGGGGAGTGGACTAGAAGTGACCTCCTGAGGTCCCTTCCAATCATCATTTTCTATGATTCTCTGTTGATAGCTCGGTTGAGCGCAGAGCTGTACCCATCTGGTGCACAGCTGCTTGCTCTTGCAGTTATATTTGCTAGCCAGTGGCAGCTGCTCGTGACACAGAAGAAAGAGTGACAATTAAGTGGCCCTGGCACCACTTTCTGCTTCCTTCCTCCTGCAGATGAGGCCCCTTGAGCTGCCAAGGCAATGTGAGCTCCTGGGCATGACTGAGGGTCAAATCTCATCTGAGACATGCTGGAAGGAGAAAACAAGGGGATTCTTATGCAAAGTGCCTGTTCCCAGAATAGCTGAGGAACTTGCTAGAAATTTAAGATGCAAACTTGGGGGGATTTATTCAAGCTGATTCACAAGATCTTCGCCAGTGATAATTTCTGAGAAACTTGCACTGAAAGGGCTTCTTTCTCAAAGAGCTGTTGAAGTTACGGGACTTTCTTTAGTGATGCTGTGACAATCACTGCAATGTTATTGGCTTGCACTGCCAGGAAATGCTTGATGGAAATCCCTTACAGAAGGAAGCAGTTTGGAGGAAGAATACTCCCTGCTGCAAGGGGCACTGTCAGGGCTGACGACAAGCACGCCTCCCAAGGGATATCGTTCGTACTCAAGGTCAAGTCCAGCCTGGGCACCAGCAAGTGAATTCCCTTTTGACTTCAACTGGAGCAGTGCCAAGGACGTATCTGTCCACCTTCTCCTCCTCTTGGTAAAACAAGCGTAAATAACTAGTCCCTCACTGCACACACCATTAGCTGCAAAACATCCCAATCCCCAGACATCTACTCATCACCACACACCTAGAAAAGCCTGCCTGGATTTGCAGGTACTCAGCCCTTGACATTTTTTCCAAGCCTGTTTCCTTGTTCTAGCTCTGACTTGTCCCGATAGACCAAGCGATCCCTTGTGCATGATGGCTGTCCACCCTTCCAGCCAAAAGGTTCACGCAGAGAAGCCAATCCTGAGCACTGAATTAGCAATGGCTCTTTGTCGTCATGAGAGGCTGGGGGGAAGAAGTCACAAAAGCAGCTAAGCTGTTGTTTGTCTTTTTCCTTCTTTTGGATCAACTCTGCCAGCTGCTTTCCCCCGGAAGACTGGTAAAACGGTGTGATTGATGTCTTCGGTTCTCCGTGGCGCTTGCCATCCCTGGAATTTCCTAGAATACCGGCCGCTCAATTTGTTGTTTTTTCTCCCCGAGTTTCCTATTTAATGTGACTAGCCAGGGAAGTAATTACTGCCGAAACACCCCTGCAGGCTGAGTGAATCCTAGTTTCCAATACCAAATTTTCCTTGTAACACAGGAGTAGGAAACGAACAGCCTACAGATCAGATGTTAGAGCATCTGTTCTGTACATCATTCCTAAACAGTTTAAAATAACGATGTCCCCCATATTAAGAATTCATGAAGCAGCAAGTTGACTAAGAGAAAGCAAAGCTTTCTCCAGCCTCACCCTTTCAGAAGTTGAGCTGCTGAAGAATCGAACTTCCTCTTGAGCTGACCGTAGCCACATATGATTCAAAGCAGCAATGCTTGCATGAGAGCTCAGCTGCAGCTTTTCCTCACAGGAAAGCTCAGGAAAACAATTCAGTTCCTCCTCCGTGGCCATAAGAAAGTTTTGTCAGTTCTGAGCACGTTAAAGAACGTGTCCAACTGTTCACTCGGAGAGAGAGAAAACGTATGTGTTGGAATAGGTCATCGGCATGTATGTGGAACATGGTGGGAAGGGGAGGGGGGAGAAAAAGCAAAATGTTTAAGCCGCCAAGATAAAACTTGGATGCCTGCTGCTCTGGTTTGTGAAGGCGTGGAGCAAGGCATCCTTCTGACTTCTGGAAAGTTTCCACTCATAATCCCCAATTCATCAGTTGTTCTTATCTTAAGATGCACCTGTAGCATAGCAATATCTATGCGTGCCAGTCAGGAGTCAGGGCCCTATTGCAGTAGGAATTTATTGAAGCCAGCTTATGCCACAGGGAATTGGCAGAACTGGTTACGGCAGGTGACTAAAACCACCATGCATGGTAGAAAGGGGGAGGGAAGAAGTGAAACAGCATCTCTGAGCCCGCGGACAGTGAGCCACGTGTGCTGACCATCCAGATCCTCAGGGGAGCTAGGTACTGATCTGAGCTTTCCCCAAGAACTTGGGGATACTCCCATCCAAGTTCTTGACAGTCGGGGCACTCGCCACGGTTGGTGCTGGGCCAAGGACTGATTGATCTCGACTGCCAGGGGAATCTCTCCCACAAGCTTTACACCACAGCTCTGCAGACAATAAACCACACACGCTTATTTCCCTCGTTCCAGACAGCAGTCGGGAGGGGAATAAGGAAGACTGAGCACATGCTCTGGTTGCCAGGCCTGCTTTGCATTCACCCCAGCTTCTCCTCTTCCTCCCTGCATCCCCGTTTCGTATGGTGGAGCCCGCTGGCTGGGACACAAGCCCTGTGGGGGCTTGTTCTCCTCATTAGGCGGGTGACAGAATGAGAGCGCCGCAGCTTAATTTGGTACCCCACCAGGGTGCTCGCAGGCCGTCAGTGACTGCAGATGTGTCACTTGGCCACCTCCTGCCCCATGATGACAGGCCTCGGCCTCGGGAGGCTTCGCCTAATTGGAGAAGCAGAAGCAGGGAGGTGGAGGCACAGCTGCTGCTCCTTGTCCTAGCTCCAAAGCAGAAGTGTGCATCTTCTCCATGGCTTTTTACAGGGCCTGATGAGACGCATACCTACTACACGTATATGCTCCCATCAGGCTTTTTCCCCTCCCACCTAGCCTGCAGCACTGCAGGACGAGGCTGCTCAGAGTGGAAAGGGGAATCATGTAAGGCTGAAGTGCATGAGTGAACAGGACAGCTGGCCAGGCAAGATGACAGGCACAGGGGAGCTCCTGGAGTGCTGCAATGCAGGGCTAAGCTGGGGTGGGGGAGGAGGGATTCCTGCAGTGATCCATGGCAGGCGTGAGCCAGGGAACAGGACACAAGTGAAAAGCAGCCGTCCAGACACGCTGCGCAGAGCTCTGAGCTTGGGGATAAGGCAAAAGGACAGGGTAGTCATCAGGCCTTGCAAAGGAAGGGCCAGATGTAGGCAGAAAGTATGTGTTTCTCCTGATTTGGTGCAACTCCAAAGGCTCAGAGGCTTGTGGAGCTCGGACCCAGCCAACCTACTGGCTGGGCTGTCCCGGGTATGTTGCCGTGGTCTCAAGCCCCTCACCTGCACCCTCTGCGCAGGCGTATTTCAGGCCTGAGGAGCAGGAAGGTGTGTGCATCAAGTTTTCAGGCAGTAACCGAAGCATCCACTGACCTGTCTGGATAATGAACCAGTTGCATAAGAGGTATCATCCCTGTATCCCAGATAGGGAAAATGAGACATGATCACTCAGTGCAGAATCAGGGAAAGCAGCTGGGTTCTCAAGTCTAGACCCCACGGCACATGGAAACAGGCCAAGTTACAACACAGTATGTAGAAAGACAGTACAGGGACTACCATCTTGACCATGACTGCCATTGTATGGGTAGCCCTGAGCCACAGAGAACATGTCACTGAAGCAAGTGTCCTCCTCACATTTGCACATCCATCCCAGTGACAATGTCAGAAACAGACCCCACAAAAAACATGTCCCAAACACCTCACTGCTCTAACCACTGCACAGCAGCCCCTTCCCAGGGGCAGGGGTAGAACAGAGATGTCCTTTTTGCAGCAGATGAACATTTCTGAAGGGAGCAGGCATGCCAGTGAGAAGCCCCTCTGGAGAAGAGGTCGAGTCATACCACAGCAGCAAGGGACATCTCCCTGCAAGGCTCAGTGATGTACTAGAGTTCCCAGACAAAAAACTCAGAAAATTCACTCGGCGCCTGCCCGGATGAGGCTTTGTAAAGGCTCAGGAAAAGGCAGGAAGGATTTTCTCCAAATAATCGATAGAACAAGCTGAGATCCAGCTGTCTCCAGGGATCAGAGCACCCAGGGCCCTGGCATGCCCTGAGAACAGCTCTTCTAAATAGAGCAGAGCTGTGATCTAATACTGGTGCAGCTTAGACAGATTTTCTCAGAGAAGATTTAGGCTATGTGGTGCTTAAAATCAGAAGCCTTGGCCACACTGGGCCTCCTACCACAGATCTTACTGCTAAAGCTCTGCCAGCTTGTGCAGAGTGGACTTTTTTCCCCCCCACAAGGGACCTTGTGCAGAAGCAGCCATTCAGTGCCCCAGTGGCACTGCCACTGCCTCAGGGGTGTTTTTTTTCCCCTTCCTGTCTTCAATATTTGCCCATGTGGTTTCCAGCTCAGTGGAAATGCTCTTTTCAGTCCAGGCCTTCACTGTCGGGCGGCTGCCTTGTGTGTATTTTGCACGCGCCCACCAACAGTCTGCACTCAAATCTGCTTGCCGTGCAGAGCCGAGTGCAAGCCTCCAGGAATGTCTGTGGTTTTCCATCTGCAGACATGGGGCCCTGCTATCAATGTAATTTTAAACTGGCCTCAGTGTCTGTGTAAGTGCATGGGATGGTCATCGACTCCTATCCTTTGCAGGTGGAAATAGAGAAGCTCCACGTTGGAAAGAAGTTGCTGGCCTCGTGACAGGTGCATGCATGAGTGGATGCAGGGCTGGGACACCTGTATGGCCAGACATGTGCAGCATAGGCAATAATCCCCTATTAATATAATTAAATCCCCAGCACATCTCTAGCAGCCATTCTCAGAGTAGTTCAAGACTTTTTGCAAGCAAACCATTACTGAAACGAGCATGAAAGCAGTGTAAATGTATTCCTACAAATCCTTTTTCCTCCACTATCATATACACTTACGTATGCTGTGAGGGTACAACTGCCTCCCTATATGCTCCAGGGAAACAGCTAAAGAACTTAAGGGACTTATTTAATATCAAACCAAGATTGTCCAGGGTGGGGAAGCTAGGGGTTCCTGGCTCCTAAACCTGTCCCCAAAGTTTTGCTGGCTCTTATATGATCATATGACTATACTGCGGCCACATAGTATTGGTCAAAAGACAGGGAAAGGTGATGGGAAATGGAAAGATAGTGAAGCTTGGCAAAAGGGAGAAGGGACCTATTTGAAAAGTAGCTCCACTGAGGACAGTAATATAAATAAAATGATAAATACTTGGCAGGAACTTCTACTATCGCCCTTTTATTATGTAAAAGTGCTATTCCCACTAGATTGGCTGACTTTTCTCTGTTATGTAAACTATTTTCTTACTCACTCTCTTAAGTGTGCATCTCTTTCTTGCTTCCCTGTCTCCCCTTCCACCGTAAGTGTTAGCTACTTTCAACCTTATTTCCAATGGGGGCCCTGGCCAGACAGCGCCCATGCTACTTGATGTACTTACGATCCCAGTGCCTCCATGAAGATGAATGTTTTCCGGATGTTGCTGGTCTGCTTCTTCCAGGAGCGGCTGTCATCCTCTTCCATGCGGCCCATCTTCTCCAGAGTTGATGCAGGGAACTCTGCCAAGAAGAGGGAAGAGAGCTGGTCGGTTGGGTCAGGAACTCAGAGTCCAAAGCAGGAGGGAGACGGGGCCACACATCAATAACTCCTCATGAATATGTGCATGCTCAGATTTTCCCTTGGAGGACCCGAGCTTTTGCTGTGGATCTTTCACAGGCAAGAAGCAGGGAGATGGAATTTCACACCCACACAATAAACTGCTGATGCAGGTATAACATGAAAGATTTTGACTCACAAAACGACTGCGGATGCTAGATTTTGAAATGCAACATGTCCTCCTCCACAAGGAAAATGGTCTTTTGGAGAAAATGGCTCACAATAATAACCCTTCTTGAAAATTACCAGGACGCTCAACTCACTGCCACCCCCAGAACCGATATTGAGTCACACTGGACCTTCTGTATCAAATATTATCAGAATGCAAATGTGCACTGCAGTTAATATTAGAAAGGCTGGATAAGAATCAAGTGCCCAGATGGTGACACTGCCATGTGGGGATAGTCGTTAAGTGACATGCTGGCAATTATAAATGTTTATACTTTGCTTTATATATAGTGATAAAAGCTGTGATTAGATTGCTGGGTGGCTGCTAATGCTAACCTACTAAGGCACCCTTGACTTAATGGATTAAAAATTAGGTACAGCTGAAGATTCAGGCAGCTTACAACTTGAGCTGCTTAGTTGCTTGAACATTGAAATGGGTCAAAAGAGCTAAGGTTCCCTCAAAGGAAGTTCACATCAGGCATTTCGCTGGTTTAGCTAGTACATTACTTCTCTCTCTCTCTGACTTTTTATTATGCATGTGGAAACTGGATGGCTGTTGCTTAGGAGTGTGATTATTCTTATCGCCTCACAGTGGTGGCTACAGGGGAGGCGGTGATGTCCCAAGGAGAAATGGGGTTGGTTTTTCTCAGTGTTGGTTTGAATTTGGTGCTGATGGAAGGTGTTGCATTGACTGCATTTAGCCACAGCGCAAGGGCAGGATGGAAAACAGCTGTAGCTCCTATTCCACACAGGCAGCGCAGCAAACATGCTGTACTTGGCTCAGTATCTACTCCTTAGTGAGCCCTCTGGGAGTTTTTTTGGTGTTCACTGGTGGATCAGTAGCTCCTTTGAAACCCACTGCCACCACAACCCCCTGCCTCACTCCGCTCCACTCCACTGCTGCCCCCCATACGGCTCAGTCCTCATCTGCTGCATCAGCTGCTGCCTGCATGGACCCATGCAAAGTGCAAGGCCTAACTCTGATCCCCACGGAGGTCTATAAACTTCTGCTTTGCTGTTGGTCTGTAAACTTTGAGTAGGCAGCACCTTCTCCTGGCCAGAGCATGAGCAGGGATGATCCTGCATTGAGCACAGGGCTGGACTAAACGACTAGCCCTACTTTCCTATGAACGAGCAACTCTTGTGCTCTAACACCAGCTCTGCCACGAGCTTTCTGGATGGCCTGCCAGCACTTTGTCTAGCATGTGTAGACTTGGGTCTGTAATCTTTGAGGTGTGCCCAGACACTTCACTGGGAGCTGTGGGTGCTCTGCTTGTGCAAAAGCTCAGGCCACTGATTCAAGTGCTTAACCTTATCACCCATGGCTGAAGGCACTGGACTTCACCTCTCTGACTATTTCTCCAGTTCACTTGACTGGGGCTCAGAAGACCTAGGCTCCACGACTTGGATAAGTCCCTTTCTTTCTTGTCCTTAAATTCATTAGGGCAGAGGCTGTACAGCACTGTTGCAAGACAAATAACACCACCACTTATGAAAGGCAATATTAACACTAAATCTGAGCACTCTTAATAGGAAGTCTAACAATGCAGAGCTGGACTATATATTGAAAGGTGAACCCCCCTCAAAAGCTCTCGACTTAGCTGAGAAGAGGTATTTGGAAACAATATTAGTTTTAGACCCTGGAGGAGGCTTTTCTCACCTGGATATAAGGAAAATTCTTCATTTAAATAGAATGGGATTGGATGCTGATAACACTGCCTTTGACACTCAACATCTTGCTTCTTGGGAGCAATTATATCATCCTATAAAAGCCCTTAAGACACGGCTGAGTCTTTGGGAGACAGAAACCAAATTTTGTGTGGAAAACAAAGTGCTCAGAAGAGGCAGAAAGCACTGGAGCAGAAACAAAGCTGAAAGTCTATGTCTCATAACACCCAGAGTTGATTTTTAATTCTCACGGTGCCTAATTTGTCACCTTCATGATCATGGTTGTATCATTTTGGGATTCTCAGCATAGCATCCCAAAGGTTAATTCTACTTCATTGAAAGAGGAATTGACTCAGCTGCAAAAAATAAAAAGGCAGCTTTGGTCTACGTCCTCTTTAAAGGCCAAGTCAGAACTGACCTTTAGCTACTTTCTGGATTCTGATGTGCCTGTGACAGCTGGAAATGCAAGCCTTGATGGAAAGGTGCTCCAGTTGGCTGTTTACTAAGAACTTCCTATCAAAGCTAAAGTCACAGAAATGGTGAAAACCATCCTATGCTTGTATTGTGTCTGAAAGCAAGTTTTCCTTCCAGTCCAATTCCCTCCACCCTAACACTTTCATTCTCCGCAAACTCGTGAGCTCAACTCACGTGCAAGAATCGGTTGTCAAGCACAGACACTCAGGTGTTGGCTGAGAGTGAGTTTTGTATCCAAAGGCAGCATTTCAGATGCCAGAATAAATTCCAAGGAACAGATACGAGTGCTACAACAGTCTCTTTCCAGCCAGTTCACACACGCCCACAATTCACAGCACGCACAAATTTGCTCTGAACTATTTGATATGGAATTGGCATTAAATCCCTTTTCCACAACAGGTCAGATACTTGCTGGCCAGCAGCAATTCAAGCTTCCTTGCCATCATGCCTTCCAGTATGGTCAGATCCACTCTGGAGCAACCTACCTCTACGGGCAAGGCGACTCTGTCTCCAGTCCTATCCAGTCAATGTGCTGCAAATGTGTCAGCTGGCTCCAGCTATAAAGAAGACTTTTTGAGATGTTGCCACCTGTCCATAAGGGGAGTAGACTGACAGCTACTAATTCCTTTGCTCCAGGCCACTGACCAGCAACACCCGCCACTGACCAGCCAGCGTATGAGAAGCGTCTAGGCAAACTGGTCTTAGCCAGCATGCTTTATCCTGCGACATGGAGAAACCAGCCAGGTCACGTGGGCAGCGGATAAGAGCTGGATGGACCAAGCCATCAAGAGCAACAGCCCAGGGGCAGCAATTCAGGTTTTTTCTCCGTTTAGTTGGTGAAAAATGTGGGAGATGGCACCAGGATGAGAGAAAGGACCATGCAACACAGAAGGGACCCTCCCTGCAGGCCCCAGCAGCATGCGACAGAGAGCAAGAGAGACAACCCCCCAAGCAAGAAACAGAAGCCAGACAGAGAATGATGGTGATCTTTGCGGGCTCCCCGTGATGCCCAGCCATAGTCTCATTCCTACCTACCAAGAACCGCAGAAGGTATGGCATGGGAAGGCACCTCTGCCATGTCTGATCTCTCTGCGCTCATACACTGCCCGCTCCACTTAACAGTCTCTCTGTTAACAGATCAAGTCAACAGCTGTGTAAACTGTGCTTGCCACATTGCTTTGCTCCATTAGCACACAAGTACGGTAGGGTCGGGCATTTCTGAACGCAGATGAAACCTTACAGTCATTTGACGCTGGCTTACATGTCCACGGACAGCAGTTCTTCTTGTAAATGGATACAGCTTTCAAATACCCAGCGTTCATGCATTTATTTATTGGCTCATAGTGCAGCTTCCCTTGCTGCCCCCTACTTTCATGTGGGGCAGGGTAGTCGCTGGGTCAAAGATCTGGGTTTAGGTCTCTCTTTCCTATGGACTCTCTCTGCCCCTAAGCAAATCCCATCTCCTCTCAGTCCCCTGCTTTACAAAAACAGGGAGGGGGATAATTAGCGACAGACGCGGGGTTATTGCGAGGGTTGAAGGCTTGAAGTGCCTACATATAGGGGCATATAAGAACTGCAGTGATAAGCAGCTGCCTGCCTTCCTCTTCCTGGCACAGAGTGCTTTTCAGATACCTTTATGCATTTCCTTATCCCCTACCCCTGGCGCATTTATCCACCTGTTGCTGTTTGCTGGACGTCTAGAGAACAGGGTGCTTGGGACAGGGCTCGTCTTTGTTTTAATGGTTTACTCAGAACTTGACACTATGATGACCTTTCCTTTATGAGGTCTCCTACCTCCCCCCACCCAAAGACTGGGTCTACTGATTGCAGTATTTTTCACAGGGAAGGAGAATTTCATAGTAGAGGTCAGATCAGTCGATTTGGGGCTCAGACTGGCATATTTGCACAACAGTCTTTCCTGAGTGTCTTCTCTCCATATCCTTCTGCATGCTTGATTGAAAAAGCACACCTCATTTGTCAATTGTGTCTTGACATGCAATTAGCATGTGTTTCACATGCAGATCTTCCCATTATCTCGCTGGACCGCCCAGGACTCAACTACTGCTTGAAACCTGCAGACTTGGAGAGCCCAACAAGGCAGGAGGAGGGAAGACCAAGCATGTTTGTCTTAATCAGGCTCCTCTGCCAAAGTAATAGGCTCTCCTTTTATTCACAGTGTCTTGGTTTTGCCTAATAAAATGATCTGCTCCCCACTTAATGCTTGGCTAATGAAAAAATGCAAAGGGTTTTCATTTGTTTAGCCACCTCCACAATAGTAAAGGAAGCGGCGTGTAGGACTGTATCACTTGGATCACTTATGCTACTTCAGTCCGACAAGCATCTGTCCTTTAAGTGGCAAGTAGTTTCAATATTCACGTTTAACCTTAGGGATTTATCAGAGATTAGATCAATAAATTTGACTGCCGCTTCGTTCGGTCAGATCTAGGCAACGACACATCGCTGCTTAGAATTTAATGAGTGTCGTTATGACCTTTGTTCAGCTTTCACATCCCCCAGTAGCAGATCCATCTGCAGACAGGCTTTTCTGCTTCTGAATGGATACACTGCATTAGCAAAATTGCTGTACGGCGCGATTCATGATCTTGCCAAGTTACGTGAGGAGGGTATGACAACAGCTTTTTTATGGCTTTGTCTTTAGGACTAGCAAGAAGTTCTTTAAAAAAATAAAAGGAAGGAGGGAATACAGTGTTAAAAGACTGACGCTGCAGAATGCAACAAAGCAAGCACTCTGCATGTGAATGGAGAAACTAATGCAGACTTTGATGTGTTTTAGGGGCCAGCAGAAGAAAGGGAAGCAGTTAAAACCAAACGCACACGAAAGCCCTGTGTATTCACCCAGCTACTGTGCTGGTATGGAAGCAGTGCATTCACCTGGAGTCAGGGATGAACTCATGCAGAATCACATTGTTTTCCAGGTAAACATTTTAATATCCATTTAAAATACTTTTAAGAGTAAAAAACTCACATCCTGTAAGAAACACATCACATGGGATCGCTATGCTGTACTCATCAAGCGGTCTCTGCAAAGCGGTACTCTAGTATTTTGCTGTTATAAACATAGGAGTAAGGGTAATCTCAAACTCGACTGGCCAGACCCCAGCTCGCGTCTGCCTGTTTTGCACTGAACCGCCAAGAAAAACATCTGGTTATTAAGGAAATACATTTAGCTTACCCAAGGAACGACAAATGCAGCAGCAACTGTTCTCTGACTCTCCTGTTCGGCTCCTACAGGTCTGTGGGGATTAGACACAGGTTTGGTACTAACCATCAATGGAGATTAAAGGGGAGGAATGCAGGAGATTTCTTACATGAGATGGTAACTAGGCAGCACTTAAAGGGGAGTAAATCGACACTGGAATATGCTTCTCGTGGGTGTGAGTGCCGCTTCCGCACCCTCCTGCTTGCGCTGTCAGTGCCAGCAACGGTACCTGGCATCTTTCCTCTGAGGACCCCGGAGCAAAGAGCAGACACAAGTTTATTAAAACCTCCCCTCCTCCCGTGTGCCGGGGATTCAAATGGATCAGCTGTGATAGCAGCAGTGCCTTTCTCAAGGAAAACATGAAGTAGCAAAGCTTTTCTGTCTCAAATGCAAAGCAATTTGGTTTTCCCAAACACTTGTCCGGGGAAACGTAGCCCCACCTACTTCTCCTTCCATGTGGAAAGGTTGGAGGGACAGGCAACGTAGCACAATGGCTAGGGGCTGAGCTTGAGGAGACCTGGCTTCTCCTGACTCACCAGAGGACCGTGGGCAAGTCCTTTGTCCCTCTGAGGCACACGTGTGAGTTTGGGGTAGCCACCTTGGCCCCCTAGTGCAGCCCTCTGATACTAATGGGTAGAAAAGGCTTTAAGCAGGAGCCAGCTATTATCAATGAGGGCTCTGCACCCCTGGAGAAGCCCTCCAGTATATTTTAATCTTGAATAGTCAATAGAAAAACAGGGCACATTCACTGCTGTTTAAATGTTTCAGCTAGTTTAGACTATTTGGGGAAGATAGTGAAACACATGTATGGCTGGCAACCCAACTGGTCTGTGCCCTAATTTCAGGGACTGGGACTGCATGGACAAACAGGTTATGGATCAGGGCATAGTTTTGGCCCCAGCTCAGGAATAAATCAATCCTAAGGCAGGCTAGTCGCATTATTTTCCTTTGCTCAGTACTAATCACTCCACTCCATGACAAGAGTAAAGGCTTCCATTTAACACCCTCCATTTCTCCCATAATTATTTGTTAGCCCAGGACGGGAGCGGTCCCCCTGAGGACTGTGACCCCGTTGTGCAAAGCACTGCAAAGACCCATGCTAAGGAGGAGTCCAGGGCTCAGAGCCTTCCCTTTTCTTCTTACTAGGCTCACGCTGCTGTGATGGTTTTCCTGCCCCCCGCCGTGACCACCATGCTGGTCTGTCATGCACACTTGACATATGCTACTGTCAGTCACACTCTTCTGCCCCTGTATAATTTACCCTACTGCTATTCCGACTGAGCCAGGAGCCCAGCAGAGGTCAAGATCGTCTCAGCTCTCTTCCACCTTTATTTGAATTGGTGCTGAGACACAGAGTCAGGTGGAAAATCTCTCCCTTCCTCAGTCTCATATGGGTCTAGATTTCTGACAAGTTGGCAACTCCGGAAAACCACCCGAACCCCACCCTTGCTCAGTTGGTAAATTCAGCACCCTGAAGGCCTGGAAGGTGAATGCAGTTGACTTAAATCCCAAGCAGCAGCCTGGTTATCCCAGGTTAGAGCTGCGGTGGCTGTTCTACACCAAGGCTTACAGCACGTTGGCCCATGTTAACACCACAAGTCCTGCTCTACACAAGGCTTGACCCCTGTGGAAGGAGCTGGGACGGTGTCTGCTTCCACCCTCCAAGCTTCTGAGTCATTCTCCTTTTGTCTTCATTTGCTGCTTCTCTTGCTTCGGTTTACAGTTTCTGTCTTTTTTCCTCTTTGCTTCTGACGCACAAATAAAACAGACCCTCATATCTATGGGATCAGCCTTGTCTTCCTGTGTCCTTGTCAAGCAACAGGTTAATGGGCTCAAAGCACTTTTTTAACAAGGCGTTTCATAATGGCCAAGCGTAAGGAAACACCCTCAAGTATAACGAGTGCCTTTTTGGAAGACATAATTCAACGTGCCATAGCAGAGATGGACCTGAAAGACAAGGAAATATTATCCAAGCAACCCTGAATGATGGAGGGGTTTTATGTAAGGTCTAGTCTCCATATCAAAATGCTGTGAATTGGCCCTTTGCATTTAGGAAATGCTCTCAGGTGACTGAACCCCACCTCTGTAGCCTCTCACAACATGAAGTTCATTTCCAAATGCACCTCTGAATCTGGCATCTCTGCCTTAGGTGTCTCCATGGGCATGTCTACATGAGATGCTGCAGATACAGTAGACTAATTGTATTATGCATTAGCGTGGCTGGCAAAAACCATGCTAATGCACTAATGCACTAATGCACAGTAGAATTAGTCTGCTGTGAATTGGCATCACCAAAAAACGTGCGCCAGCACTACTGCACAGTAGCACCAATTATGGTGCATTTAGTGCCTATACTTCCAGGTACTAAATTGAATGAACCATCATTACAGTGCATTAATGAATGTGTAGATGTGCCCAGTTTGGGGTAGAATTTGCATGGATCTAATCTTGAAAGCTTCCCAAATCATTACATCAGTTCAGCAGCCCTGTGGCTCTACACAAGACCAGTGCTCTTCTTCTACTGGCCACTGTATATACATACGGGAAGAGACTGTCCCTGCTTCAAGAAACTCGCAACTTAAAATGAGCTAAAGATTGGGTAAGAAAACAGAGGCTCATAAATAGAGCAGTGGTTTGCCCACGGTCACAGAAGATTTTCTGGTATGAGGAGTCCGTTGCAATGACCACTGCGGGACCCCAGCACTCCTTGCTCTCAGCAGTCAGGTTTGATACAGAGATGCTCCAAAAGCACAATTCAGGCCCAGCGCTCCCCACCACCGTGCAAGTCTTCCAGCAGCAGAAACATGCATGTACAGAAAGCTAAGTCCATCCCAAGTCCATCACAAGCCCTCGTTCCTCAACTCACAGCTCTGGACCCTACGCAAATGCAGAAGATCCTCATCGGGTTTCAGCTGGGCTGGCGGGATTCCCACCAGGGAAATGTGTATTTCAATCTAAAGTAAGTAGCACTTTAGCGCACAGATTTACCTCATGCCGATAATGAGAAAGATGGGTTTGCTAACAGAAACCTCCCACCTATGCATGCAGACTCGCTCACTCTTTAAATGTGAGCACAGGTTGCCCTCTAGTGTCAGATGTTGGCCAAGTTCCAGCCCGGCCATGTCGGTGAAAAGCCAGATGGCTCGCACGGGGCAAATCCGCAGAACTGCTTTGATTCAGTGAGCAACCGGCCTAAAACGTGTCCTTCCTTATCGCACCTCATTTCCATCAGCAGAAGAAGGTGTGAGCAAAGGCTGCCAGCTCCTGCTTTTCATGCTGTTTTTCCCTTCACTTAATCTCACTGTCAAGAGAAGAGATCGATGCCATTATTAATTGCCATTTATTTCAAGTGTGTTCAGTTGTTGGCTCAGCTCCTGATTCTCCTCTCTGGACTTATTTTTTTATAATAGGTTTACTCATTTGGAAGTTTGATTTTTCATGAAAGGAAAGACAAGACAGATGCCCTGCTATGATTAACTATATATTTCAAAACCAGCTCAGACTGGTTTATTGGGTCATGAAGGCTCAGCAGATCCAGGAATCCGGACTCGTGGTAGAGGTGGTATCTTTTATTAGACCAACTAGATTTTTGACAAAAAAAATCTTTATTTGCAAGCTTTCAGGCACAAATACCCTTCATTAGGCATTGGAGAAAAGATTGTAAAAGTTATGAGTCCTGATTGCTTTTTCCTCTAGACCAATATGACTACAACCTGGATACTTGCCCAAAGATCCAGGGACATTTTCCAGCTGGCTGCAGATTTCTGAGTGGCCCTGGGCAAGTCACTTACAACCCCTGAACCTTAGTTTCCCAGGTGTAAAGAGCTCCTAAAACCATTGCTCTTTTCTTAGTTTTCTTTAAGGCACAGACTGTCTCTGATTTCATGCATGTACAGCCCCCAGCACATGGGATCCTGCTGTGGGCTGGGACCTCAAGAGATCTTACACTGTGAACAAGGAATAGAAAGCTTGCCATGCACACTGAGATTTACATCACAGGGGAGTGTGGTCTAGTTCCCTGCAGACCTTGGAGACATGGTCATGGCTCCTTATATGTTTCTGGCAATGGACAGGGGCACAGTCAGTGAAGGCAGAGAATCACAGAGCCTTGCACAGTCCATATGTGCAGGAAAAGGAGCAGAAAAATGTAGAAGTGCAACCTACAGGACACCGCGTGGTGCCTCAGCCCCTGTCCTGGACTGGCTGGGATTAGCTTTCCTGAGCCG
>NW_017729019.1:10962379-10967475 GCF_001723915.1 Gavialis gangeticus | reverse complement strand
AGAAGTGCAACCTACAGGACACCGCGTGGTGCCTCAGCCCCTGTCCTGGACTGGCTGGGATTAGCTTTCCTGAGCCGATGCTCTGCTTAAGACGAGGACAGCCTGTGATGCAGGGAGTGCTTAGCTGTAGTTTCAGACACCACGGCTTTAAGTGTCCTATAAATCTTAAGTAAAGCTGACAGGTGGACATGTAAGAAGTGAGACAAAGGAGCAAAGCAGCAAGGTCATTTATCAGGAGCAACTCTTTGGAAGTCCCCTTTCACAGGAAGCCAGAACAAATAACAGCGCCTGCACAGCCCGGGTTTCACCTGTCCATCTCCTCTTCGACGGGGGCAATAGAGCTCCTCTCTGGCCTCAGTCTGTACCCGCTGTCCTTGCCTGGAGGGGGTCTGGTGCTGCTTTCATGTCATTGCAGACTGAAGGGCAGAGTGCCCTGTATTGCAGGGCATTGAGTCAGGCCAGCACTTGTATTTTATGGCAATGAAGGGTGAATGCAATTAAAAGTTGCACTAATGCAATTGCCTTGGAACAGATAAAAGATAGGATCAAGGCAGTAGACAAGAAGCAAACATTTGCCGCAGTGCAGTCTTTGGGGCTTCTGGTATTCAGAAACAATGCAGAAACCATGATGACTCTGAACAGTGCGCGCATGATCAACCCGTGTTTCCTTTGTGTGGACCACGATGGAGCTATCATAGCTAATATAAGAGAAGCAAGAATGCACCAAGGGAATGTTAGCGACAGTCATTAGCTGAAAGTCAGAACAAAGCCGATTAAATAAAAAGTAAGCAGAATGGGTCTATTTAGACTCAGTGCACAAGAGATGCAAGGTTCTCAACAACATCTGTATTCAAGTTTGGCCCCCAGAGATGGGTCAAGACAAGCACCAATAATACAGGGAGAGTGCTTTATTGTGAAAGGAATCAAATCAAGATGACGATTCTCACCCCCGCATCATAGAAATCGAGGACAATAGGCAGTTGAAGTCAGGGAAGTTGGCTGAGCAGTAAGTAGGCTTAAGTGAAAATAGCAGTTGTTAAAAGAAACTTGACTGTTTCAGTGTGTTACTTCCTCTGTGCAATTTTGGTGAAAGGAATGAATGAGGAACAGCAAAGGGGGTGATGAGTGAGGCAGCCCCATGTACACAATGGCAGCAATTCCTGGCTTCACCGGCATGATGTGAAGGCCTAGTTTGACCCGTGTGACTGGAGAAGGATTGGGCTTCTCAGCATACTCCTTACCTGACCTTAGGAAAAGTCACCTTTGATTGATGGGTTTGAACATACTAAGAAGACTGGCACCAAAAGCAAAGCACAGTTGCCCTTACAGCCTGGTCCAGGGAAAGGGCCCATAGTTGGAGAGCTCATAGTGCATAATGGTTCATGGGACTTTGCCCCTTGCCTTGGCTAAGGAATAGAAAGATAGGGCCAAAACGTCAGGCGGGGGAAACTGCCATGGCCCATCTAGGACAATGGTGTTGTGCTAGCTGACACAGCCATGACATATTGGCAGAAACCTGCAAGAGGAGGACAGAAAAAAAACAACCTGCCCTCTGAATATAGTCAGTGGGCACAAGTCCAGCCCAGTTATCCCTGCTTGGACAGAAGCTATGCTCAATACACAGGACTCAGGAACGAGGCATTCCTGCCAAAATAACACCTACGCAGCCAACGTCTTGCCAGGTACCGAGCACTTTCTAAGGCCTGTATTCTCCGTTGTTGTCAGCAGGTTGTGCTGTATTTGTCAAAGGGATGACCTGACCTTGCAGTCACAGGAACCCTGCATTTCCATGCTACAGAAATTTCAGAGTACTTTTTCATCCCCAGTTCAATAGGCCCCTCAAGTCTCTTGTTGGGCCATTTAATTCTACTATGCTGCTACTTGTAAAGCATCAAAGGAATCAGGAGGCCCAGCCTTTTCAAGGGGGATACAGTTAGCATGACCACAGACCGCAGATTTAGACACATCAAGAGGGAACCCATAGTCGTGCATGGAAACCACCACCTGGATTCCTTAAGTAAACTGTTAAACACAGAGAGTAACTTCATATACTGTATGGCAACAGCTACAAGCACAGGCTGTGGTATTTGAGTTTGCAAGTTAGGTACACAGCTGTAGGCACACGTGTCTGGATGTGCCAGTCTGTCTAAGTTTCGGAATATCAGGTCCAATTTTCAGGCATGGGCATTCCAAGACAGGAGCCCCCAGTTTGCTCGTTTTGGGTGCTTAAAGGCTAATTCAAGTGAACACCTGTAGGATTTGTCTGTCCTATTAGTTACCCAAGCTTGAGAAGCTAATTCCCAACCATGAGGGCACTCCAGAAATGAGGCTGCAGGAAGCAAGGTTTAGTACATTACTTATTGTGACCATCATCCATCATCCGCATTTAAAGTTTTGTAATTTGAAGCAGTCTATTAAAAAGATGTCACTCCAAAATTGTGTTTCTTTACGGCTGACTGATTTTCTAAACAACAGAATACAGAATTGTTTATAATTAGCTGATAATTAGTCCAAAACCCCTCTCAGCTTTGGTTATCAGTATTTATGATGATGGAAGTAATTTGCGTGTTAAGGATCCCAGCAGAATACTTATTCTGCTGTTGATGTCACTTTCTCCTAGAAGCCAATATGCATTTATATCAACAGAAATGCAGTGGGACAGCAGTGTTATAAACTAGTCAGGGGGGACCAGCAGGCACTGGGGGAGTCACTGTTCCCCCGAGCACCGCCAGGAGTGACCAGGAATAACGGTCACAAGCTGGCAGAGGGTAGGTTTAGGTTAGACATCAGGAGGCGCGACTTCACGGTCAGGGCGGCTAGGGTCTGGAACCAGCTTCCAAGTGAGGTGGTGCAGGCTCCCACCCTGGGGGTTTTTAAGAGGAGGTTAGATGAACACCTTGCTGGGGTCGTTTGACCCCAGACCTCTTTCCTGCCGTGGCAGGGGGTCGGAGTAGATGATCTGCTCAGGTCCCTTCCAACCCTAGAAACTATGAAACTATGAAGCAGTGCGCGCTAGCAAGAGATAGCACCACTGAGAAGGAAACTGCTGCTGGAGCTTTGCTGGAACAAATTCCCAGAGGAGCGAAGGGCCATTTCAGACTTCATAGCCACACACATCTCCTGCCACCTTCCCTGATGTACTCCAGAACAAAGCAACAATATATAAACCAAACCTGACACTGCACACACAATTCTTGCACTGGGGATAGGTTAGGAGAAAGGGAATCACACACGATAGTCATTTAGTCACGCTGCTTAATGCAAGACTGCATTAGATCTATACCCCAGCCCAAAGCCATTTTTATTCCTGCTCTCCCAATTGATGGCAATTTCCGTAGTTGGATACTGGGCTTGGTGGATGTCTGCATTTACTTATTTCAAACAAGCTTCTTTGGGTAAATCCAATATCTTTTATTAGACCAACTCAAAGAGTTGGAAAAATTCTTTCCTTATTTTGAATATTTCAAATACTTTCCTTATTTGAAACATCTGTAGCTGGTGAAAGTATCTGACCCTTGTGAAGTGAAGCGAGCCCTTTATTTATTTGCACTCGAGGCGCAGTGCCACAAATCCTTCTGGCAGCACTTGACCAGACTTACCCGAGTCCATCCAAGCCAACTCTCCCTGCCCTACAAGAGCTGGTGGATTGAAAGCATACACTTGGGTTGTGGGTCACATCATCATTATTTAGCTGCATCTTTACAGGAAATCCCAGCTTGGTGCCAGCAGAGAGCAGTGTGGGACAACCAATGAAACAAGCATTTTTGGGGGGACAAAAATTAGGACCTTTATCAAGAATGCATGTGGGATTTCTAGAGGAGTTGGCAGGGAGATTTTATGGCTCTAAATCAATTCCTCTGTGTGAAGTCTAATTTAATTATGGGCTCCGTACAAAATAAAATAGTTTTATAAGCATGATTGATATCCCCCTGTCGCTCCAATAGCCTTGCATTGAAAAATGAAGAGAAGATGCTTATGCATTTGTGGTCACAAAGGCAGCACCCCCAGCTGTACTTTAGAGGGTCCAAGATGATTAATCGTTCTCTCTCGCTCTCTTTGTAATTTCAGGTTGTCCTTCCTTTGTGGTTCTGAAAGGACATGAAGCAGTCACCGTGGTGACATACAAGACCCTTTGTAGCATGTTGTGGTCCTCAGCTGGCATCAGTCAAGCCCTGATTTACTCCAACCGAGGCTGTGCCCCTAAGGTGCTGATACAGAGGATGCTACTGAATAGGTGGGTTACGTCTTCCTATATATGTTACAGAAGAGGGAGAGGAGGTAGAAAGTTACAGGTACACATTATCTGGATCAGGCTGAGCTGCCAGTCAAATCCAAGGTCTAGATAGTGGCCAAGCACTGAAAAACAGGAAGAACAGCTCTTTTACACGTGGGAAACTTCTGGGGAGATGTAAGGAAGCAGAATGCAATGCCCAGGGAGATTTGGGCAGGGGTTGCCTGGATTTGTACCCACAGTTGTGAAAAGTGCCTTGAGATCTTTTATTGGCTACAGGTGTTAAAGCTCTTAAGTTTTATGCTGCTTCTGACAACAGTGGTTCTCAGCACCTGGTCATCAAGGGCACTGAGCTGCCCATAGAGGTGCCTGCACCTCCTTCTGGTCACAGCTCGCTTCCTCCTTGAAGTTCAGCTCATCAGATAATGGTGGTTGAGTGATAAAGCAGTACGTGCCACTGAGAACCACAATTTGGATGTGTTATCTATTCACTGGAAAACCCAGTGGGTATCACATAGAGGCTCTTGTGAGATCTTTAATGACTGAAAAGCACAATCTCGCATGCAGATCCTTACTTGAGCGTGCAATAAATCAGTCTTCCCTGGCTAGGACCCAGAGCTAATTGCAAGTTATAAAGTCAAGTGTGTACTCACAGTGCCTATGAGTTAACTGCCTGAAGACCCATAGCCAAGTGCTGATTGCACAGTCCGTTTCAGAGTGGGCTCTGGATATCTCACTGAGGTTGGGGTTTCCCCACGAGGCTTGGTATTTTGAACACCTTGGATTTGAAGAAAGGGATGGGGTGTTTGGATCTGCTTTCTGTAAGAATTACTCTCTGTGAGAAGCAGATTGCAGGTTTCCCCCC
>NW_017729019.1:10945074-10957379 GCF_001723915.1 Gavialis gangeticus | reverse complement strand
TCTCACTGAGGTTGGGGTTTCCCCACGAGGCTTGGTATTTTGAACACCTTGGATTTGAAGAAAGGGATGGGGTGTTTGGATCTGCTTTCTGTAAGAATTACTCTCTGTGAGAAGCAGATTGCAGGTTTCACCCCAGCAAAATGGTATGTAAACCTTTAAAGTTTCCCCTGTGTTCCTCTGCATCCAAGTACAAGGAGCCACACACATGCTATTGCTCAGTCTAGGACATTTATTTCACGTTAAGGAAAGCAACAAATGAAGAAAGAACAAATGCAACTTCTTCATCTCAAGAAAAGCACAGTGACAGGGGAAAAAAATCAAATCTCCTATTTTCCCTTTCACCTTTTTCCCTTAGCCTTAGTTCCTTGGTTTCTCCTCTTGTAGCAAATACTGACTATAGGAAGAATGTGAAGTTCTCCATTTTTGTTCCTGCTTCTGGCCATGCTCAGAGAATCGTGAATCCAGGGCTACCGTGGATTTCACTCTCTACACATTTTGCAAGGGGCATGCTAACATCCTTGGAAACTACTGTGTGCTGCTCAGTCTGGGTGATTTTATTTTTTATTACATTAGATTTTATTACACCCCCTTGTAACGTTTGAGCTGATTAACAAAATGCATGCATATAGCGAACTATTAAGTTCCATAAAACAGCAGCTTGCTTTGTCAAACCAGGTGGAAAGAAGAGTATTGCCTAGAGGATAAAAATAGTGTGAGACTTCTCTGTGCTCCCTACAGTAGCCCTGTAGCCTAGTCATTATGTTGTTACTGAAAATCATCAGGAAAGGACAATTGGCAGAGTAGCTGAAAGCCAAAACTATTTGGTTATTGATTAATCAGAGGTGAAATCTTCCTTGTGGAAAGAGAAAATATATCAAGACAGCCTCAGCTCCATAGAAACAGAGAGTCATCACTGTAATGACTACTGGAGATGCTTTTATTGCAGGGATTGTTTTCAGCCTGACGGCCATACTGCAAATGCATTGCACTTGTTTCTGATTTTATTTAGTGTATGTGGTTTTGGTATATTGTTTCTCCCATCACCAGCGTGAAGTACTCGAAGGCCGCTGGGTCACATAGGAAATGGACATGAGTCAACAATGTGGGGCATGGTTTGAACTTGTTCATAAGGACATTTGTTGTCACTGTGAAGGCCCTGTTGGTATAAGTTTGGGGCACCGTGACCCCTGTTCAGTTGGAAAGCAGTGGAGAAGTGCCTAATAGCAGCGTGGCCAGTTAAATCCTCGTTGACTGACTATAGGGTCTGAGACGATGTGGTGACTGAGTGGTGCTTGTGCTGACCATTCTTCGTGTCACCAAGCAAGGAGAAGTTGAAAGGTTTTGGAAGGTGGACCATAATGGATGTCTTGAGGGGAGCCATTTATCAGTGGGTGGAATATGTCCCAATACACTGTCAGCGTAGGGTTATCGCAGAGTCTGGCTAGTACGTTTACTTCAGCATTTGTGCGGCGGACGTGAAGGGGAGTAATGGTACTCAGGACTGGTGACCATGGGAGTGGAGTGGGGCACAATGTGCCCGACACAAACTGGCAGAGAAATTCAGTCAAACTTGTTTGTGATGCCTGTGTAAGAGGATCAACCACTTGTTACCATTGGGAAAACTCAGTGAGGGCCACAGAGGAAAGATCCCCAACCAGCATGAATGTAAAGTAAAGACAGCATCTGCCAGTGGTGAAGGAAAGAGCATCAGATTTAAGAGCAGTCCTGACTTGGTGTCATTCTTCACAGCTCCAAAGTGAGTCCTAGGAGGACTCAAGAGGATATAAACCCATTAGCCAAAAGACAGCAGAGCTGTACATTGGGACCTCGAACCCTCAGGATTGTACGCTTGCTGGCATTTGGACTTGATCGTTATTGCACGAATTGCACTCAGGTAGCAGAGAGCAAAAGGTGCCTCTAAAGGCAAATCATCATTTTCAAACCATTGTCAAGAAGCTGCCGTATCTATGTTTTTTGCAGCTTGAAAACTGTGGTTGTCTCCAGAATTACTCTCATGAGGGACTCTGAGGTGTTGACAAATGTCAAGTGGTCTACACGGACATCTGTAAGGGCTCTGTCTTGTGGCAGGACAAGTTAGCCAGGATCTCATCTGCAGTTTGGAGGAAGAGGACACCCCATGGGCTCATGCTTTCAGACAGCTGATCACCCAAAGCAAAGGTCTTACTGTATGAGCAAAGCAGGGACATTTTGTGTTTCGTATTTCAGATGGTCACTGTGGGCAGTGCTGTCTTGCCTGGATCCCTTTTTGGTGTCTCCCTCACCACCACCATTGCCAAAAGCTTTGGTGGTGTTGTGAGTGGATTCAGTTAGACTGAAATCCTGCAGTCACATCTGCAAAGGCTGTTCTTCAAATAGTGAGTCCTGAATGTAGGAGTATTTGCACGCTTGACAGGCAAGGAGAAGGATACTCTCAGATTTAACAGTTATCTTGCTTCCATATTAATAGGCTGGAGGCCGGCAGACAAATTCAGTCAGACTTGGAGACTGCTTAGGAACTGCTCATGTTCTTGATTGAGCCATCACACTCCAGACATTTTTACAGATTTATTAATAAGTCATAAGCAGAAAGCTTCCCAAACATCACCATTTATTTCCAAAAGCTTGATGCAGCTCCTACAAATAATTTTTTAGACATATAAATAAAAGTTATCATGAATAATCTCTGACAGGTTTTGGAACACAACCCCTGTACAGTATGCTTCTTTCCTGAAGACAGCACTTACATGTAAGTTGTTGCATGAGACCATCTCCCTTGAGGACTTTAAAGAGCTCACCATTAAAACTTACAGCACTCAGCTGGGCAGCCGGTCACATCTCTGGGAAGGGACATGGACATTTCTCCTTGCTGTAGAATAATATGCAAGCAGGTGCCCCCATACCATGCATCTCACTGAGATTGGGCCAATGTTTCTGTTCTTAGCCATAACCCCAAAGGGGATGACGTTGCAATCACAGCAACCTGCTGCAGCAAGACACCCCATTTTTCAAAGTTTAAATTAGCATTGTTATTTGAACAGTGAGTATAATGGGGAAAAGCACGGAGAGGCAGAGTCAGCAACCTTCAGATATTGCACACGGAGCTTAGAAGGCCGTTAAGTAAAGCCTACAACTGCACTGAGATGCGAGTTGATTCGTCAGAGCTAGTATGAAAAAAATGGGTAGATTTGCTTTCCAATCTGTAATCGAAGATGATTAATGCACCAAAGTCTTTTGCTTAAAAGAGATGGGAATTTAGTTATAGTAACACAAGTGTGTATTAGGGGGTTGTCTGTGTACTTTCCAATAGAACAGAATTTTTGGTCTTGTAGGGATGTTTTGTTGGGATTGTTTTAATCTTTCAGAAGAATCACATACCACAGAACTGATTCACAGTGCTGACATGCAGTCAGGTCTCATTTTGAGTTGTGCTCAGCATCCATGTATCTAGACAGTCAGGGAGAGCTGAAGATACTCAGTACTTTTGAAGATGAGGCCTCAGAGCCACAGGTTACAGCTTAGAGTTTGGTACCTGAAAATAAGGCTGTTGCTGTAAACATTATACATTGCAATGCTGCACAGGTCGTACACACTGGATTTTGCTTTTGCCTTTTCATTGCTAGATGTCAAAATATATACATGGCATACATTACATTGTAAGATGATGCCCGTTAAGCTTGTTACATTTTCTCTGGCGTTCAGGCATTTGAGACAAAGATAAAATGCACCTTTGCCAGGCATTGAGGATCAATCTGAAAATGAGTTTTGTAGTAAGGTTGCTTGCAATACATCACTTTCTGATTTTATTTTTCATAAAACCCATAAATGTTTCTAGGTTCATTTATTGAAACTGGCATGCATTTGATTGGGGGAGAAAACTATTTTAAAGCGCAGTTTCAAGAAGCCCATGTTCCCAGTAACGAAAACCAGGAGAATCTTAAATATCAGCTTGTATTTAAAAAAACCGAAATGTTCAGAATCAGCTTTGCTTGCAAGTTGTATCTCTGAATCTGAATCCTTCCACACCACACACAGCCGTGGCAGAAGGAGCGATCCTTCCTTTGTTACAGGCAGGAAACTGAGGTCCAGAGAGACTGACTGACTTCACAAGGTCACAGATGGATTTGATAGTACGGTGAATTGAATCAGGCTCTCTCACATGCAGCTCCTTGAATGGAAAAATCATTGTTCCTCCCCTGTCATTGCTGGGGTGTGCCATCACATACAGATTCTTGTCCCTACGCCCAGCAGGAAGCTGATAGAGACTTTACTTTTCTTCTTTCTTGCTTTATTATTCTCTGGGCTATTTGGAGTCTAACGGGCTAATGTCCTAGATGGTTTGGGAACACAGCAATGGCTATACTAGTCAAACACAGCAGAACCTGGCCTGGGACTGAAAGCTGCTAGTTTTCCCATTTTTCTACTCAATGGATATGCTTTGAGATACTTTCTGCCACTGGAAACTCTCTCCTGTTGGGTGTAGCCTTCAAGCCTGTTTGCACCTTCTTGTTGGTCAGGATAATCACCAGTGGGCCGACGGCCGAGTAGCAGGAAGCAAAGAACATTTGAGCATCAACAAGCCTCATTGAGCCTGGGGACACACAGAGGGTAAAGATCCAGAAGATGCTATCCATCCCAAAGCTGAAAAGATACAGGACTAACAGGGCCACCACGGCTTTGGCTGCCTGGATCTCTGCATGCTTCAGGTGCAGCCCTGGTAGGTGTTTTGCTTGCTTCCCATGCTGATAAAACATATACAGAAGGTAGCAGCTGGAAACAGTCATTGCCCCAAGAAAGAACAAGTCCCTGATGACCAACACCACCCTACTTCCCAGGTAAAAGTAGCGGCTGGGGAACACCACATAGCAGAAGTTGTAAAGCTCGGTGTAATTTCCAAGAGTGGAGGAGTTTTCATCACCCTGGGCAGAGGCGTAAGTCAGACGGGTGCTACACACAAAGAGGTTGAAGCACCACAGGGAAATCATGATGGAAGAGAGATTTTTCATCAGGCTCTCTCTCCAGTGCAGCCACCTGCAAGGGAAGGGGATGATGAGGAGACACTGGAAACAGCCCAGCAGGGAGGTGACACAGATGGTCATGGCTCTTCCTACACAATAAACATAAAGGGTAATTTTGCACCCCAGGTTGTTGAACACATTCTGGGTCCAAAATGTTTTGAGCGTGAAGGGAATCCCCTGGCTCAGGATCACCAGGAGGTTGGAAAGGGCGAGTTTGCTCAGGATGATTTCGGAGAGCGTGACTTTCCGGTGGCACATTAATGTGTGAACGAAGGCATAGAGGATGACCACATTCCCTGGGATCCCAACCATGTCCAGAAAAATGAAGCCAAGTATGTCAAAGATGAACTGGGCCCCCATCAGTCTGGCAGGTGGAAGAATGCAATTGTGTCTGCGTATTCTGCAAGGCAAGGGCACCGTGCATTAGAAATTGAGAAACTACAAGGTTAGCAAGGCATGCATTTGGCACGACTAAAGGAAGGTGACTTATTCGTGCTACTGGTTCATGGAGTTGCTTCTTTAATTTGTACATTAAAACTCAGGTTGAGGTTCAATCCTGAAGGTTGTGGGTTCAAGCTTGGATGCAGGTCCTCAGGGGGACAATGCATAACCTAAATTCAGACAGACTTTGATCTGCTAAACTGTTAGCAGAAAATGGTTTCAGCTATCAGTAACAGTGGTCACCAGGTGAGAAAACAGCAGGAGTCATCATCCAGAAAAGGCTTGAGCCTCTCTCTTAGTAGGCAGCTTTATTATGTGTTGGACATAATGCCGACACCCACCTGGCACAATTAATTAATGCAATCTGTATGCAGATCCTTGCAGAGTGCTAACCACCACAGGACCTACAGACTGAAACAGAGTATGCAACTGTCAAATAAATGATTATCTCCATAGCAGTCTAATGAGTTAAATTCACATCACAGCCCTGAAAGGCAACGGAGATCATCTTCGTGGCTCTTATGGGGAATGAGCATTGGTGAGCCAGAGTAACTGGTTCACAGCCATGGAGTAAGAGGGGAATCATCCTCAACTCCCTTTCAGCACACATTGCCTCATCCTGACAGCCGTTTCTGCACAAGGGAATATATTCCTTCCAGCTGTTGTTTGAACACCTGCCAAGCAAAGATCAAAGCCTGTGTGTAAGTCTCTTAGCATACCGACATGGGTTGAGGAGTGGGCAAGCAGCTAGATCCTGTGAAATTTGAAAACAGTTGCGTCAGGAACAGGACTTTGAATTGAATCAAAAGGGATTAAGGTGTATTGTTTAATGATGAAGGTAAAAGGCTCCAGAGCAAACATGAGAATGCACTCACTAAAACCCTTAGACACAATAGCCTGGGCTTTGCTAATATCCTTGCTAAGACAGACATGATAGACAGAAATGTTTCAGGTAGTTCCAGTGCAAAGAGTCAAGTTTCTGCAGGAAACGTGCTATTTTAGTATGTCTGCCTCCATCTTCTTACCCAGCAACACCAATTTCAAGAAGGTTAATTTACCAGAGCTGGAGCAACCGTATGCAAAGATAGCACATGCTGCTGAAATGGCATTCAGATCCTCAGGGGTAATAGTTCATTATAGTAATTTTCAGATAACTCAGATGAATACAAAAGAAGCAAACACAGAATTTGGTGTTTGAGGAAGGAGGGAGGCACTTGAAAAATACTAAAAAAAATAAAATCTACATAAGGTTTAAAAAAAGAAAACACCCCCAAGCATAATGTTTTAGTGTACAGAGCACAGTTAAGGATATGTGCACAAGCATAAAGTTCCCTGGGCCTTTCACAACCAGATGCTTTGCAACACACACGTGTTGTAGCAGTGGAGGACAAATATGTACACAGTACATGTTATGCATATCGGATGCTAATACCAGCATCCAGTAATGGTTCTAACAATGTGTTCTTTAATGTAGAATAGATATTCACATCATCTTATATAGATGCCCCCAGTGCACTAACACAGATATTTTGTAATTATGATGGGGGAGGGATGTTGAAGAGACCTTAGCTTTGTTAAAGTTAGTGATTTGGCATTGCTGTGCACAGAGCTTCCAGGTGCCTTTCCATTAAAGAGTACTCTGCAGATTACTGGTAAAAGGAACAACCATGACTAGATATAGGAATACACCCCTCTTTATTGCATCCTGAATGCTTTAAATGTCCAAGGGTTGTAGACCTGCCCCCTTCTGAGAAGGCAGCATAGCTCAGAGTGTAGCTTAAAGGCCCAAGTCAAAATACTTGAGTCCCTTTAGCTTCTGTTTAAATCTTAAGAGTTGAGGAGGACTCAATATCCTGTAGCAGGATTGGACACGTGTGTGTGTGTGTGTGTGTGTGTGCGCGTGTGCGCGCCAATAAAATTCTTGCTTGCGTTAGAAAAAAAAAAAGTATTCAAAATGGTCAGAGCCTGTTCAAGAGAGGCTTTATGGACACTGAAAACAGGACATGCATTAAAGTTACCTGACAGCCACAATATTCAATGCAATATTTAACATTATTCTACAATACCTGTCTCTCTAGGAAATGATAAAGAGCCTCTTGTTTCATTTATCTCTTCCTCCTCATGAGTCCCAGCTGTGAGAACGGAGCCTGAACAAGACAGGTTCCTTTTTATATTCCTCCCCCACTCCCACCCCAGGTAATTCCACTGAGAGTTCAAGTGTGAGGTATTAATCCTAGGTACTCTGTTATGTGGGCGTAGTTGGAGCGATGCCCGGGCCAGATGATAGTTCAGATAATCCAAATACTATAGTTAGTTTCCATTTTATTTTAACTTAAAAGAAGTTTTAAAAAATCAAATGCCACATTTTAATTGACAGCCAGCTGGAAAATGCCCATGCATGGTAGAGAGCAGAGGTGTCATGGCTTGTGAATTGCAGGAACAGAACTAGAAATCTTTGCATCCAGAGGTCCTGTCCATCTCACAGTTTTGTTCTTTTGGTTGTACATAGGAGCATGCTGTGCCTTTTCACTGAGGGCTGCTCTAGCTTCCTCCTGATGTATTAAGTGACTCTGCAGCACCTAGTGCTGAATAGGAAAGGGGCAAGATGATACCGCATTACCCTGTAGGAACACGAAAGGAGATTCCAGAGCCCAAGGTGAGCAGAGAGAGCTTGGTTAAACATGTACAAGACGTTTCTTGGGGGGCACCTGAGAAGCAGCATTTGGATGAGAATCAACTTCCCAGAATCCTTTCTGCACCTTGCTTTGGACGACATGCACACGTGAAAGTAATTGAACTCTTAGTCCAGGTTCTTAGAGACAACTATAGCCAGACATGGATTATGTTTTAAAAGAGTTTGTACTCCTAACGCTGGGATACTAATACTCCAATCTGTCTTCTGGGATATCAAATTTAATTCTCATCTGCTCACAGAGGAAGCTGTGATAGAGTCCAAACCTGAGATCATGCTTCCAACTTGGATTCAGACTAGCATGTGCCATTCATGTTGTTGAGGTGGGGAGGAGGTTTGCTGTTTAGTTGCTATTAGGAGAACATTTGGGTTTGCAAGCATGTTGCTTACTTCCTTTTTCTAAGCATGTATTTAAGAAGGCAGCTATTTTTATATATTTTGTGGTAGTATCTAGGAACCCTGCAGAGGGGGCAGGACTGAGGAATAGCTGGGAATTTCATAGATGTTACTGTAAAAGCTAAAATAATTTTGTACTATTTTTTCCACCCCACGGGCATTTCAATGTCTTGTAACAGCGACTGCCTTATCCAACATTGTAAAGAAAACATTTTAGCTCTCACCTTTCTAGTAGGGCAGGGCATCATCACGTGCACGTTAATTATGAGAGGTAATTTTAAAAAGAACATGGAAACCCCCAAAATGTTTAGATGCTAACAAACAGCAAAAGCTAGTTCATTTATTTACACAGTGGCATGCATTAAATCAGGTCCTTTTCTCACTTCTGTCTTTTGGAATATGCAGCTCTTTCTATGACTCTGGTTGTATCACGAAAACAACAGTAAATGGTTAATTCTATTATCCAAAGGTCTTGGCAACAGATTTTGCATGTTCTCCTTACCCTTGGTCAATTAAATTCAATGGGCTAAGTGGCAATCATTAATTAAAAATGCTATGGGATCATGTAATTAGCTCCTAATAAACACATGCTGCTAATTAAGCTGTTGGATGGTACATTTACTCTAGAGCTTAATTAAGTCTCTCTAAATAAATCTAAATAGCATTTCTCTTCTGATGCCACTCTGTTTGCGGAGGCCCATCTTTCAGGGGCAAGCCCTGACTTGCAAGAGCGATGCTTATTTATGAAGAACAAGCTTGCTCAGTTTAGCTTCTTTTTTTTTTTTGGAGGGGGGTAGAAAATGTCATTGCAACCTGAATCAGTGCATTAAAGAGTCACTGAAGCTTGGACTAGATGAATATCTCCTACGTGCTGAGAAGGTTTCATTTCAACCCTATTAAAACAACACCTGCTGAAGAAATGCTAACATCCATAGTGCTTGACCTCCTGTGGAAAATGCTAAGATAGTTTTCAGTGTTGCGTGTATTTGCATCCATTATTAAACCCTACCCTACCTACACAGAAATCTAGATCATTAATACAGAAAGTTTGTTTTCTCTAGCACCTTTGAAGCACCAGCCATTTCAAAGTGCGTTGCAAAGCAAGGTGTTAAAGCTATCAGGCTGAATGACTGTATAGCTAATTGGACAATGTTTGACATGGAGTCATGGTTCACACAGTCAGAGGGAATATTAGCCAGGATTTGGGGTTATTGGGAAGTTAATTAAGTAGTGATTTGAGGGCCTATTACCTTTCACTTGGTCTGTGACCTTTTCCTTGCAAGCAGAAACACGTATGCTATCTATATGTTACTATCAATTTCATTCAAAAACTATTATCAGTATTTAGCACTTTATCTTGATTTGGTTATTGGTATGCATTAACTCAGGGCAAAAGTAGACTCCAGGTCAAAGTTTTTATATTTTTCAAATGAAACATGGCTTTGCATGCCAACAGGTAAAATTCTTGTAAAGTTTAGCTTCCAAAATTAACTTTCTCTGGAAAAATCTCTCAGCTTCCTGCAGAACGAGTAGGTGTACTGGAAAAACTGTTTTTTTTCCCCAAATTCCCCATAATTGGCATTTTTCTAACCAGTTCCTTCTTGAGCCCAAATCCTGGGAAACAGCTGCAGTTGGGGGGTGAATTGTGAAGGATGAGGACTTGGCAATATAGGCTGCAGGAATCCTCAAGTTCCTTGCGGTGCAAGAGTTGAACTTCCATGATCTCTCACTGACCCAGTATAGATGTCCCTGACAGGGTTTACAGCACATGGCCAAACCCAGTTTACACTCATGCCTAGAGTGGACCCATTGTGGCAGGTTCATGTTGACTTCTGCAGCTGTAGCACATGAAACAGCCTTGATCAGAAGCCCTCCCAGCCTCCTTATAGACAGAGAAGTCGCTCACTTCTCCAACTACTGAATTACTTCAATAGAAGTAACTTATTTCCCATGTTGATCATTCATGTTCAAAGCAAACTCGGCTAAGAAGGAGCAGCCAATTAGGAACCTAAAAGGGCCTTTCATTACCTTTTGAGAATTTAAGTACTAATTATGGAGGTTTAAGCAGATGCCAACTCCGGAGGTTAATTATGGCTTCATTAAAAACCAGAAGTAGATTTTGTGCGCCTGGGGAGCAGAGGCTCATGAAATCCAAATATTATCTGCAGTCAACTCATAGACACATGATGAGGAGCTTCTAAAGTTTATTTTCTCTTAACTTTCTTTGAGGCTTCTCCTTCCACTGCTTTGGAGAGGCACAGGTGGAAGGCAGCAGGAAACAACGGTGTAAAGGATGAAGCACGTTGTTCTGCGCTGCCTTCCCCATGGAGATGTGCACGATCTCTGTGAAGGACTATTTCTTATAGCACTGCACTCAGGGCAAGTGGCAGCCGCAGCAGGCAGGGAGCTCAGCTCTGATACAGCTGGCAAGGGACAGAATATGAGATGTTTAGGTCTGGTTGTGCCATTAGGCACTATTCTCAGCTAGGGCTGGGGTACGACTCGCACTGCTCTAGTAGCACAATAACTTCTGTAGCCACTACAGACATTGCTATGGGGCATGGGTCTTTCTTACACAGGAATAAGGTGAAGGACAGAAGTTTATGCATAACTTAGACCAGTGTGTACTTCAGCTTCCAGCTCAGGATCTGCCTCTCACTTGGTTCTTTCTTCACACGCTAGTTGAACATACCCAGGTATCAGTAGGCACAAATGAGGTCATCTTGTATCATTAAATGGGTCTCCCGTCTCTCCTCTCATTCAGTTTTCGTCCGTTCCTTCCATGAGCTATGGAACTAGTCTATAGGTATTGTTTCAATCAGTCATTATGATCTCCCTCAAGCAGAAAGATCAGAATAGATGATTGTGGTGGCTGTTTCCTCCTCCTACTGCCTCTGCTGGTACCAGCCAGAGGACCCTGGGAGAGTAATGGATGCTAGCTCTGCTTCAGGACATACAGTTGCCAGGACCCGTTTTGACCACTGTGATTTCCAGCAGGCAGATCTGTAAAACAAATGAGCTGGAGGATTGCATGACCCAGTAATAGTGTAAAATGGGAAGCCCTGTGTGATGTGAACAGTCCCTTTGAAAACAGGTTGCTTGTTATGTTATAAAATACGGCGATCATTTATTTTTCATTAGCAATAAGAAATTCATGTGCAGGGGCTTACGTATTTCATTCCAGCTCCTACTTGTGCAAGTGGGACTTCTGTATCTTGGCTCTGGAGACTTCAGTGCACAGGAGGATGTGACTCATTAGAAACATACAACCCGCTCACAGAGTAGTTTTAAAGGCGCAAGAACTGAAGGATTTTGCCTGGTGCTGGCTTCTGATTCACTACGTTTTACAGCCATCTCCAGTTAGTTTCATAGTTTCTAGGGTTGGAAGGGACCTGAGCAGATCATCTAGTCCGACCCCCTGCCATGGCAGGAAGAGCACTGGGGTCAAATAATCCCAGTAAGGTGGTCATCCAACCTTCTCTTAAAAACCCCCAGGGTGGGAGCCTGCACCACCTCACTTGGAAGCTGGTTCCAGACCCTAGCCACCCTGACCGTGAAGTAGCACCTCCTGATGTCCAACTTAAACCTTCCCTCCGCCAGCTTGTGACCATTGTTCCTGGTCACTCCTTGCAGCGCTCGGGGGAACAGGGACTCCCCCAGCGCCTGCTGATCCCCCCTAACCAGTTTATAACAGGCCACAAGATCCCCCCTCAGCCTTCTCTTTTGAAGGCTGAACAGGTTCAGGTCCCGCAACCTTTCCT
>NW_017729019.1:10934968-10940074 GCF_001723915.1 Gavialis gangeticus | reverse complement strand
GGCAGTTCTGGTCCTTACTGAGGAAGACAGAGGCAAAGAAGTTATTAAATATGTTGGCTTTGTCGTCTGGCGTGACAACCAGATTCCCCGTCTTGTCCTGCAAGGGCCCCACATTTCCTGGGGCCTTCTTTCTACTCCCTATGTATTTAAAAAAGGACTTCTTGTTGTCCTTAATCCGGGAAGCCAGCCCCTGTTCCATCTCTGCCTTGGCCTCCCTAACCATCCCCCTACATCCCCAAGCAACTGCTGAATAGTCCTCCTTAGTGATGACCCCTCCTTTCCATTGGACGGGAAAGCTAAGGAAACACCCCTATAACAGTCTAAGAACAACCTGCCAACGGACATGGCTCTGCCCAATTTGCAAGTAAATACCACAGTGGCAAAGGCATTTGCCTCCCCATGGCTGCCAGAGATAGAGGGATGAGCAGCTTCAAAACAGCCAGCCTAGATGAACAGATGGCTTGCAGAGGTTGATGATAGACATGCTGAAGATGTGGCGGCAGGGAAGTGTGCAAGGAACACAATTTGAGCAAAGGCTACCTGAAACCAGCAGCTTAACCTGGCTTCCAAAAAAAGCAAGCACAGCTCCTTTCTGGGAAAGCTGCATCCCCAGCTCTGATTTTACTGTCCTGCAAAAATCATGACCCCTAGCTTGCCATTTTCTTTAGCAATAGAGTGTCAAGTCAAATCAGTTATTTCACTTATTAGCCTCTCTCTCACTGACTTCTCCATGTTTGCTAGGATAAGTGTTCTGGAGTTAATTACCCATAGTAAAATATAAACACATCATCAAGTCTAATCAATTTAATATCTACATCAATGGACTAGAATACCTGCAACAGACCAGGCCGCATGTGATGTTTTGCTGCATAACTTGGAAATTAGATGAAGACAGCTCTGTGAGGGTCATCTCCATGTTCTGGGCTGGGAACGAAGCTGTTCATTTATCTTGAAGCAAAGTATATATCTACTAAAGCATATACATTGCCTAAAACAACCTGAGTGGCTCTTTCTGAGGCTAGTGTCCATCTATAAGCCAGTGCCTGGACTGAGCTTGGACTGAGGGATTTTAAAATTAAGGGACTTTTCAAAATTAAGAATTTTAAACAGGTCAGGTACATGAAGTAAGTAACTGTCTGATGCTGGGATAATGCCTGGGCCCTTCCCCCTCTGGGAAAAGTAGTACACCGCGAACCTAATACTGTGAAGGAGAACACATGAGATCCTTCAGTGTGAATGGAGCACCATGAAAGAGTCACCTGTCAGGCTGTATTAATTCAAACTGGCACTAACAATTGCCTCTTGATTAGCACCAAGTTAGTAAAAGGAAAATGTGCCAAGAGTGCTTTAAAAGAAAAGTACAGACATTTGGTTCAGCCGAAGTAAATCAATATCTTGGAAGAGCCTGAATATGCCTTTGAAGAAAGAAATTACCTTACAGCCACATTTAAAGTTTCATCAAGCTTACTTATTTCCTCTCCTTCCCAGAGGGAGAGTGAACCTCTGATGTGTCATTTTTAAATTGACCTTGCCGTGATCATATTGACACCAGCAAGATGCTCAAAGCACAAAGATTACCATTCTGGTGTTTGTACACAGTACTGATTTTTTGGGAATTCATTCAGAGGAAAGTTCATTGGATAGCAGCGAAATAAAAGTCCTATAAACCAGTGTTTCTCAACCTTTTAAGTAGCAAGTAGCCCCTAACTTCTGAAAATTTTAATAAGTACTCCAACACTCAATTTTCCAGGGGATTTTATATCTACAGACTAATGTGTGCCATATGTTGGGAGAAGGGCTGTGTATATAAGGCCGTTATATGACAGATGTCTGATCTGGTATGGGTAGGGTTGCCACCTTTTACACCAGGGATGCACAACTCAAGTGCGTACCTGAGCTAGAGGTGATGTTGGCCAAAGCTAGGAGGGCTGAACCCAGTGCCACCCAGAATGTGGCACACCAAATTATTATTGGGGAATTTAATTTTTTTGCCATAGTTTTGAGAGGAGCAAAGGGCAAGAGAGAGGAAAAGAAGGCGAGAGAGAGTGTTGGGGTACCTGTAACCCCCTGCCTGTCTCGCGTACCCCCAGGGGTATGCAGACCACAGATTGAAAAACTATGCTATAAATGACTTGAAGCTCCATCAGCTGAAATACCAGATACCGGCCTCTTAAGCCGATTTCTCTTTTGTGTATGCTGATTCAGAATAGTTTTGTCCTGCTGGCCCCTGCATTTTCTATGGTTTAGTTGGCAGAAAATATCTACATTGTTAACCCCCTGCCCCAACATTTCATTTGTACTTAGGGTAAGTACTTCTCCCTTCAGGGACTTTTAGAACCAGGGCTATTGATTCACTGCTGTCCTCCTGCTACTTCTCACTCTAAACCATCAGAAAATCATGCCAGCCTATAGTGGATACGTGTTGGATGATTTAGCTTTTGCAACCCCGACCCGCTTCACATGATGTGAGCCAAGCAATATGTTTTTATCACACAGTTCACCATTGCCCCATATCTTTGCCTTCACTTTCCATCACCATGGTGTGCACTGAAAGGCACCTGCCCCTCTTATATGAGCTGAATGTATCAAACAAAATACAACCAAGAGGAAGAAACAACTGATTCTAGCACAACAGAGACATAGCAGTCTGTGCGTGGTGCTATGCAAATCCTCTCTCACCCATATGCCAAAGCATGTTAAAGAAGAACAACTGTGCAGCTGCACTCCTTTACTTGCATTGACCTGTGGCCACACAGCCTTCCACAGGGAGCAAGGGTGTACATTGATTAAGAAGTGAAACTAGAATTACTTTAGTTAAATTTTGGCCATAAAGTCACTTGAGGGAATGTGCTGCTGCATATTGTTTTTGGTGATGGGCATTAGGGGTTTGAAAATGGGCACGTGTTTGTATGGGAGTATGTAGATTATCTGCTCCAGAAGATACACAATTTGGGTTATGTACTGTACAGCATGTACAGTCATATTATGATGAGAGCTAATGCTCTTTGTCCTCTTTGCAAAGGTCTCTGTTATAGTGCTCTGGCTGCTGAGAGAAGAGGGATGATGAATATGTTCCATCACTGAGAGGACGCACTGGATGGGGATGCAGGAGATATGAAAATAAGGAAGATAGACTTGGTCTACCATAAATAGTCTTGTAGACCAAGTCATAAATAGAAGCAGATGCCAAGAGTTGGATTCTCTGTCACTGAACCACAACGGGAGGGAATCCCAAGCAATACAAAATACCATGGAGGAGGCTGCTGCACATGGGATGCCCACCCAAATCTGTCTTTGATTAGCAATACAATCTGTTAACCTGGACAGTGCTAGAAACTATGGTCAGAAAATAACGTGGCAACCAAAATACAGAACGTTATAGGCTTTTTTCCTATAACTTCCTCCCTTTCAGGGATTCTTTAACCCATGGATGCCCCAAAAAGCAAATAAAGTGGCCCAAATCCAGTTGCAGACTTCATTTATTGTACCCACTCAGTAGCCTGATGACTTAATCTTTCTGAGTATCCACCGCCAGCTAGCCGTGGATATTCCTTAGTCTGCTGCTCCCCCATGTGGATACATGAGAAATGTAAAATCTGCAATGGGGTTTCTTTTGAAAAGAGCTGTATTTTACTCCTAGAAAGATAGGTGATTTAGAAACTCATCTTGAGATTCCTTTCAGCTTGGACTTTATATAGCAACATATTTCAAACAGGGGATATTTCTATTAGCATCTTCCAAAATTCAGCAGGAAAATTACTAATAAAAAGGAAGGTTCACCTGTTTTGTACCTCAAGACCACACCTATATGCTCTGCAGTCATCATGTGGAGAAGACATCCTTTGATTAAATTATATCTGTGTATGTATAATAGCTCATAACCCCCGGCAGCTATTTCTGAAATATCAAGTCTGCTGGGCTACTCTTTCTGCAAAGTGGTGAGGTTACAAGCATTTATTAGAGACCACAAAATTATGGAAGTACCCAGTCAAGATTCATTTTTTTCAGTAGCAAAACTCTTTTAGGCAACTGAAATCTGCACAAAAGCACTTAAACAGCGTTTTGTCTGAAGTGTGCAAATAGATGGTTGGAAAGCTAACAGAGTTGCAAAGTCTGGATGAGCTTTAATTAGATGGAGGTTGTTTGGTGCTTATTTGGGGAGAGGGGGGGAACTTGCCTGTTTAGTCCAGCTGTTTTCTCTTCAAGATAGCTTTTAGCTTCCAACTGACTTTTTCTATTACAGCAGTAATTAGATGAGGCTACATGGTGAATACAGTAACACACAAAACCAAAACAAGTTATACTCTGATGCTACCATCTGATCATGCTAGAGGAGACCATGGGGTCTACAAAAAGAGCTTTACATGTAGGGGGCACCCGGGTATGGCTGGGGCTGCTCAGCAGAAGTACAGTAACTCTGAGAAGCAGGTTTATACGCTGAAGCATTGAAAAGGCAATGGAGACTTGCAGTGGCCTATGAGACTGTTTGCTTTAAATGAATTTACAATTGGCAGGCAAAGAGCAGATATCACTTCAGTTCTTTCTGGTTCCCTTGATTTAAGGAAATTAATGACGTCCATACCCCAGAAATGCATCCAAAATCTGCAGGGCACAAACGGTTAATGGGCAGGAATTTATGACCATTTGAGATTTAATCTCTCTGTCCTCTTTGCACATGTTTAGGTTCCTGAAATTCTACCACGGCCTAATAAATTGCTTTAAGGATGCTTTCCACATGGAAGAGAGTCTTGAAAATAGTGAAAGGGCTCCTTACCTAGTCTACAAATTGCAGATACATTTATTTTATGTGCATCTTATATTTGGTTTGCTCCTGACAGCTCTGAAGTAAGCTTGTTTCAAGCTCTACCATAAGATATATGTTGCTAAGATTACATTTTACTTGTGTTTTTCAATAATTCCAATAAATAAATTATATCTATTTTCCAATAATTCTAATTATTTTCCACCCCAAGAGATTCTACTAAATAGACATTCATGCACCAATTTATAATAATCACATTGCTCACTAGGGCTGCACGAAGCTTTGGTCCCTGATTTGATTTGGCAGTGATTCACCCTAATTCAGTGGCTGAATCTCCGAATCTG
>NW_017729019.1:10899460-10929968 GCF_001723915.1 Gavialis gangeticus | reverse complement strand
GAATCTGAATCAAATCAGGAGACCCTTTAATTTCTCTGAATCAAATTGGAACCTTCTGAATCGATTTGGAGAGATCTGGAAAGATTTGGAGATTTGGCCATAGACACAACTTTAAATGTTTTTTCTACATACCTCTAGGTAGCAGGTGGCTCGTAAACACTGTGATGCTGGGGCGGATGGAGCGTCCCACAGGAGCATGTGCTCGGCAGCAGACCTGGAAGTGGACCAGAAGCACTTTCGGGTCCACCGCCAAGCACATGGAGACCCCCCCGCACTCCTGTGGGATGCTGCATGCGCCCCAGCATCGCAGCAATCACAAGCTGCGCCTGCTACCTCAAGGTATGTAGAAAAAACTTTTAAAGCTGTGCCTTTGGCGAATCAGTGATTCGGACACATCAGCATCAAATCTTCAGATTCAGAGCTGGCCGAATCGAATCAGGGACAGCAATCCAAATCAATGAATTGAATCACTGTCCCTGATTCGGGCCGAATCTGAATCCGAATCAAATAGGGCCTGCTTTGCACACCCCTGTTGCTCACTACTGCAATACAGACCCCTCTGTGCCAAGATACAGTGGCTGGTTAAAAAGGCAAAGACAGCATTTATGAATTGAAAGGAATGACAACTTTATAAAAATTAAAGCTGAACAGGGAAGACAAGAAGGCAGGAAATTATTAGCCCCTTGGATTCTCAGTGGGACATAAGGATTTAATGTTTATGAGATCATCTCCATTTGGTGCGTGTGGGCAGGATGACAAACAAGATCAGTGTTTTACATCTTGCTCTGAAAAATGTCTTATTCTGTGCAAGTCGCCATCACATATCAAGAGGTGGTGAGACAACTCATCTGATGGATTTATGCTTCTTCTCAGCAGCCTACTGATAGCTAGAAGATCCATGACAAAACATTTTATAGACAGTAGCAGAGTCCATCACTCAGCTTGTAAGAGTACTGATAAAACCTAGCTCTGCCTGTAGTTGTAAACTGCATTTTAGCAGCCGGGACTGAAGCCTCATGAACATTATCCCTGCACATCCCCTATGGTATCTAGTCAGCCATCAGCCTTTGGGACCATTCAGTTTATTCACGTATGTGCAAGAAAAGCACCTAGACATATCCAAATGTTTTCCAAGGTGGTAGTCTTCATAATGATCCCCTATTGCTATTTGGTCCTTGGAGAATCCTGCCTCCCCTCAGTTACTGCTAGACAGGAGTAATTATTCACAATATCTGCTCTTCGTTCATCTAGAAATTTTTCCAGGATACTTTTTGGCAGCTAGCATATCAGCTAGGGCATAAGGAGCACATCCAAGTCTGTTTCAGTTATTTCTTCTCTGCACTGTTTAAATAGACTGCTGTTATCCTTACAGGTAGTGTGTCAGCTTTCAAATATCCAGTTAGTTATAGCATCATTAAATCAACACCTCTTACCTTCCTGCAGTAATCTTCCTGCCTCCCTCCTATAAAATCTGACAGCATACAAGACAGATAATGACTGTACATGTTAAGGTGACCTGACATTCCCTTAAATTACACTGCGTAAATGGATAATTGAGATTGTGACATCTTAAATATTTCTTTTCCTTTGAAAAATGCAGTCTAAGTAGCTTAGAGAATTTGATGGAGTAACTGAAGGAGGGCAGGAAAAAATCATAGAAGCATGTGCTGGGATGGGAAGAATCAGAACTCAGCGTGGCTGGCTAGAGCATACAAACCACAACGCTCAATAGAAAAACAGTCCATCTGCTGTAGTTTCTCACCATTATCTATGGCAGTTTAGAAAGGACACATGTGGCCGCTCTGCAGCATCTCACATTCTTTTCAGGAGTCCAAAACAAAGGAAAATTTGTAATTATGAAGCTGCTTTTCCAATGCAGCTGAAGATGCTGTATCAAACCTCATCTTAATCAATGGTAGCCTCTGTGCTGCCCAAACCAAACAACAGTTGTCGTCCTTTTCTAAATGGCACGTGATCCTTCCACTTGGGGAGTTTTCTTCAGTTCTCACCAGTACAGCCCGAATGACACACAGCCCCGTCCCCAGTTTGTTACCATTCATTTAGCTGATGGGGTTTTTCCCTCTAAGCAATGGGAGGGTGAGGGTTATCTGGAGATCACAAGAGTTCAAAATCCAGCTCCTCACAGCTCCAGGGGTCATCTGCAACTTTCTGAGGGTTGATCTGATGTGCAACCATGGCTATGGAATAACAAGGACATCAGCAGACCCTTCCTACGGTAACTCCAGTAGCATCCTGGCGCTGACCAGGTTTGCAGCTGTTGTGCAGAGGGCACTAGCACCCATGCGCACAGAGTTCATATCTCCAAGAGATTCCCTGGGGTGGAGTGGGTGTAGGTATTTTATTTTTCAGCCCAGTTTTCCACTGGTGAATGCCTGGATATTTACTGGAGCTTTCTTTTGGTTAGATTAGCAATAAGTGAGTGATGTCCTGGTGAATTAAACTACATTTAATTTTAGTGTACAATTATGTAAATACAAACAAGAGTTCGGGTAGTTCACAGGAGTGTATAAATTCATCTTCCCGCCCAGGACATTTCATTATAAGGCCTGAGTTACAACAGGGCCTGCAAATGGCATTGCCAAATGCTATAACTTCTAAGCAGCTGAGATTTAAACTGATGGGTTTTCTTAGCAGAGCCACCTCCTTCCTCATAAAAGCTGCACATCAGCTTTGAGATGCCAGCCAAGAGACCCCCCGGCTGTCTTCTTATTTATTGCTAGAGTCCTCCAATGCCACTGGATTCCATCCAAAATAAAAATCCTTCGTTACTTATATTGGCTAGCTGCAGGAATAGATGTCCATTTCCAGACACCTGACATTGGCAAAGCAAGGCAACATACACCGAGCCTCCTTATCAAAGGAGGAGATACGAGGGATGGGGATCATCTGAGACGCCACTTTAGCGGGGAACAAAAGAAAAAGTTGATGATGTGTTATTTATACCTAAGAAGATGTTCAGAAACTTGATCTTTGCAGCTAGAATAATAAAGAAAACAGGGCTGTAGTTTACCTACCACAAATCACTGCCACTGTGCTCCTAGACAGCGCCTAGGAATTTAGTGCTTTGGTTTCTTTAATTTGAGGACAGTGTCTATGTTTTCAATTCCACTGATCATTTAGATATCAGAACACCTTGGGGCTTGCACAGCTGTATAATTCATTCAGGCATATCATTCACGCTCATCCCACAAATCCAAACAGAGCCATGACCATATCTCGCTTGGACTGGTATTAAAATAGCAACAGGGAAATTTTGCACATGTTGAAAAAACCCAGTTTACTGTAGGTTCACTCAAACTTAAGCTAGGTTTGCTGTTAGAGGTTCACCAAGCTTGGCACACAGGCACTTTATGCAGTCCTTGTTAGAAAGCTCTACACCAAAGCAGCCACGTGTAGTTTTAATGTGAACACTTTGCACAATGACTGTTTTGTGATCTAAGCTGTTACTATCGTTCTGCAAGGTACGTTGTGAATAAGGGTCCTTGACAGATGGTCAGAAGCCAGAAGGACACCTGTAGGTGGATCAGGATATGAGATGCAGGGCTAGGGAAAGCAAAATTGGCCAGCTGGTTTCATTGGAAAAAGATAGGGGATGGCAGGAGGAGGTTAAAATTGAGTAGGTTTTGCATGTGCTAATTTAATTGGAGACAATACTTAAAAGATTTAGCATATTACATCAATATGTCACTAAATCAAGAATACAAGGGGGGATAACCCAGGATTCACCACTATATAATGATCAAACCAATATTCAGGAATGTTCCACATCAATACAGATAATGGCAGACTAATCACTAGAGCAGAGAAGGAGGCTCGCTGGAAAGAGGTGAACTTACAGAGACATCCCCCACTGAAATGTCCAGGCATTTCACCAGTCTAAAAGCCATTTCCCTGTTGTATTCCTGCTTTGCCCAGTGGCTCAGTAGGAAGCACTTGATATTTATTTTGCTTAATAAAATAGCTGTCTTAAGCTAAGTTTGTACTACATGGAGAAAGCTGAGCTTTCTACCCATCACCAAGCCTCTCTTCCATCACTCTTAACATATTACCTCGACTTTCCTCCTCATCATCTGCAGTGAATTATAAAATTTAGATCCTAACACGTAAAGTGTTCATTATTTATTACATATTATTTGCCTATTCCTCATAAAGCTGAGCTTGGACAAGGCATTAGTCATACTTAAAATACAAATGTGGGCAGATGCATCATTTATATAGAAGCATAATTATCTCCGACCAATATATATATCATTAAATGACTTTGTGAGAAGTGTACATCAGGTCATAAAAACCTTACAGATATGAAAGATGGTTTTTAATATGTTCTCATTACAGGAATGACATATGAAATGGCATGTCACTAATCAAAGTGCTGTAATGGGATGGAATTCAGGCTGTCTGGTGCATCCGAGTGAATAGATTAGTGATGTACTTGGAGCATTACACCAAAATGGACAGCTTGTTTTTCAGCATAAAGCCTTGATTCAAAGCCCACATGTAGGCAGTAGGCCCTTCATTTGAGTTTTGGATCAGATTCTAGCCTCCGAAGTAGAGTTAAGCAATGTTGAGCTAGGTTAGACTTGTACATGAGACATTTAGAGAGATGTTAGGTGCAGCTTTGTGCGAGTTGGTACAGCAGGGAGAATTGGGAATACAGGGCCGAAAGGCACCTTCAGTCTTCAGTCCAGGACACCCCAGAGCCTCAAGAAGTGCTCATGCACCACAGGAAGAAAGTAGGAGAGAGGCAGGCACCTCCACTGCCTCATGCTTTTGCAATGGCATCTCTCTTTCACTCTGCACTAGACCCAGCACCCTGCAAGCAGTTAAGTGGGGCTGTATTCCTAAATGCAGATCAGACACCGTCATTGAAAAATGTCTTGGTACTGTATAGGAATTAGGATTTGCCCCTGGCATACCAACTCCTTTATTGCTGTACATATGCCTTTGCAAACATTCCCTTCTCCAGTTGGGCTGATGTGTGGAGAGGAGGGAGTTTGCTTCACTTCCTGTCCCAAACTAACATGCAATGTTGTGTTTTGCTGAGCTGTTTTCAGGTTGACACCTTTTAGCTGGCCCTAAATTAGCTTCTGTGGTCTTTGCTTTGCTGTTTCAGAGGTATCTGGCACAGCTGGTTATTTTTGTCCCAGCTCTAGTGCAACTTCCTTTTCTTTGCTACCTGTGTCCCCATTGCAGACCAATGTCCACACAGGCTGTATGTTTTGTTGGAGCAGTCCAGATTCCATCAGGATTGTATTGGCTTACAAAATATTTATTCTCTGGGCAAATATTTTGCCATACAATTGGTTTTACTACCAGAGCAGAAAGGATAAGGAAAGGAATCTCCCAGGGTGTCATGGGAATGTGATTTATAGAAGTCACCAGCTATGCCCTTTGATATATTCCATCTGCAGATACAACCTGCTAGTCCAGCTTGCCTTGCATTCAGATCACACCCTCACTGGTGTTTCACATTCTGCCAGTAAAATCAAGTTTATCAGCTATAGTTCATTTGTAAATTATTAACCTTTCAAGATTCAATATTTGTTCTTTTCCCTTCCCACACTGCAAAGACTTGTGTTTCTCTTGGACAAAAAAAATAAAGGCCTTTTTATGTAACATGATAAAGGGAAGAAAATTCAGACTCCCTTTCCCAGGCCAGAGCATTTCAAGAATATCCTTTTCAAGGTGCCTATTCCCAGCCTTTCATCTCCTCCGCTGAATGCTAAGGCTACATTCGTTTCCCAGCAGCAGATGGGATGCCAATTTATTTTTAGCAGTTTGTTTGCTTTGAGTGAACCCTTAAAAAAGCATCCTGCATTTAAGCCCTTGAACTACCTTGGAGGCTAATCAGTTTGGCTCAGAGCTCTCTGAAAAAGCATATTCAGGAGTAAAAGCCTGCATGCAGGGCAGAAGGGGAGACCTGGCAAAGAGCAACCAAGGCTGAGATGGACTTCCTCTGGTGTATAACACCTCTGCTGCTCTGCACATTCAGCTAGGCATCTGAAACACTTTACACATATTAGCTGTTGCCCGTGCTCATGAGCTGTTATCCTGTTTACAGAAGGGACGATAGGAGGAAGGGGACTGAATGTTGGCTCCAGACCTCTAAACACTAGGCAAAGCTCTCCCACAGGGCAAAGGCAGAAGCAGCACCACGGATCCAGAGATAAATATCTGCTCTGTGCGTGCACTCAGTGTTTGGACAACATTTCCTAACCCACAAGTTTTAGATTCAGGCTGAGCTTTTGGGGAGTATGGGTAGCTTTTAACTGAGAATGGGGAAGTAGTGTGATTTGGAACATCACTTCTGCTTCTGTGCAGAAGACTAGATTAGGGATCCCTACAAGATCTACTTTTCTAGGACTCTATGAACATGACCCACCCTGGTGGTTCTGCCCAGCTAGGGTGACCCCTTTTTTTGTCTTGGGGCACACTTGTCTGTTAGGAAAGCAGTTTGCATCTGAAGAGAGTTGCAGCCGTTTGATGCTGGGCATGTCTATATGAGATCCTAACTGCACAGTAGCCTAACAACACTGAGCAGTAGCATGCCGGGCAGAAAACATGCTAATATGCTACTGAGCAGTAGTATTAGCCTACTGCGCAGTAAACATCAATAAAGCTGTGCAGTAGCGTGAGTTACTGTGCAATGATTTAGTACTTGGTTATCTAAGTACTAAACTTAATGTGCAGTAACTACAGCACATTAATGAATGTGTATACGTGCCTGCTATCACCTGTGATCCAAAAAATTCCCATATTAATTGCAGAGCCAGAGTTCTTCTTGCAACTTGGAAAAACGGCACAGTCAGTGCTTTTGCCTCTCCTAGTCTGAAAGCTGGTACACTCCCCTTTGTGTGGGGGCAACAGACATGTTTATCCTGGCTTTTTTATTCTAATGAGCTTGTACAACCCCCTTGCACCTTTCTGCTTAAAAGTGGTGCTCTTATGATTAGTTCCCTGTTGCAGATGGACTGTGAATCCATCCCAGCTCTCATTTACTATTGAGCTAGCCCTCCTCCATACAGGATGTGGAGACCGGGCCAAGCTTTAACTCAGAGACTCTGCATGCGTCTACATGTGAGCATTTACTACGCAGTAACCAAAATTCTTGCGCAGTACGGGCACACGTTTACACATACATGCCCATGCTGCACAGTAACTATGGTGACTTAGGCCAACTCGAGTATAAATTTGATACCTGCATCATGCAGGTATCAAATTTACGCCTAATTAATTACTGTGCAGTGACGCACATGTAGACACACTGCACAGTAACGCTGTGTGTGTGGACTGACTTGGAACTAACTTTAGTTCCAAGTCAGCCCACACACAGCATTAACGCACCCTAATGCCTGCACGTGTAGATGCCAGCCTATTCCTGCTTACTGCATAGTAACTTACTGCGCAGTAAATTTAAGCCGGCGTAAATGCACGTGTACACATACTCACTGAATAGGAGGCTTGCATGTGTGTTGGAACTGACACACCCTGCTGTGTATGTGAATCTGTTACGTATGTGGAAAGGGGTCTTCTTGCTAAATGTATTCAAACATGAAAGTACAAATAAAAACTGCTTTTTTCTGCCACCAGACATCTCTTTGGAAGGCCAGAGGGGGGAAAGAAGAGGGGGAAAGAAGAGGTATGCTTCTATTTCAAAAACTGATTGAACCAAACAAAGAAAAAGCTACCCAGGTATTCATTGCCTTGCTCTTGTGACTCACAACAGAGGCTAATGACCCTCGCCCAAAATCTTCTCCTCCCCTGTGCCTAGTAATTGCTACAGCTAAGCAATCAAAGTCCCATCTAGCTACCACAAGTGGTCACACTCTCCCTGGAAACCTAAGGCTGTAGTATGAGCAAGGATTCACATGCACAGGTGTCAGGATACCTTTCATTACCTTCTTTAAGGTAGCAATGGGGTTAGTACCTTAGGCTGGCAAGCTTATGTAGCCATTATCTCTAGTTTGGAACAGGGTTTTGCTTTTCAATAGTGAAGTATGCAGCGCTGTTCTATCCAGCTTCTGGGGAAGTCTAGAGGACTTTGGATTCGGTTCTTAGCACAATTGCATGCCAAACTCAGAATCTGGGGAAGTGGCTAGTGACCAAGTTGCCTCTATACAGTAGTTTATACTAATAATATCTCCCGTGTTCAGTTTTCTGCAAGGCTCAGCTCGGGGAGCATAGACATGTACAGCTTTTATAACACACACTTTTTTCCTGCTAAAACAAAATTATTGAATCTAATAGAAAAGCTGTGGCTGAATTCTTCACGGAGAGGGTTAATTAGGATTTCTAAATAAGTTATAAAACTGGTTCCTTTGAACTAAATTCTTTTTTCTTTATACAAACTAAAACACTATGTTCTCTGGAGAGCTCCTGTTTGAGAATTGACTAGAGGTAATTATTCCAGATAATTAAGATCACTAAGCAAAGTAATTTAATTTTCTTCCTCTCTTTCTCCTCCCTCCAAGAAATGTAAATGACTGTGTACTAGTCTGTCAATAACCCCCCCCCTTTGAAAGGTTAAGTTGGTAGAGTATTCTATTAAATTAGGAGTGCCTACAAACAAGTGAAAGATATTTAGTACAGTAATGACATTTTCCACTGAATGAATGGCTCTTTGTTCCCCAAGCTCAATAAAAGGAGAAGCAGAGCCTACAGGAACAAAGATATAAACCTACTGAGACAAAGTCATCCTGTGAAAATCTGTTATTCTGCTGTGGGGATGCTTTTGGCCAACCTCAGCAGGTATACGAGCTACAAACTCCCTGGACTAAATTCCTCTCCCCTTGAAGCCACAGAGGCTACACCAGTGAGCTGCTCCATTCACTGCACTTTAGCAAGGAATGTACTCAGGGAAGAGGGAAAGCTTGAAACCACTGAAGGCTTTGAGCAGCTGGAGACACTGAAAGGAGAGACTGAAATCTCCCCAGAAGAAGTTTTACAACAGTTTCTCTGATGTCTGATGAAGGGTGTTTGTGCTCGAAAGCTTGCAATTAAAGAAGTGTAGGTTGTAGCCGTGTTGGCCTAAGGACATAGGCAGACAAGCTTCTTTGGGTGAATCCGGTATCTTTTATCAGATTTTTACGTTGGTCTAATAACAGATATCAGATTCACCCAAAGAACCTTGTCTGCCTAAACAATTACAGAATCTTTTTTTGCAAAAATCTTGTTGGTCTAATAAAAGATATCACCTCTGTCCACAAGCCCTAATTGCTTTTTCCTCCAGACCAATATGGCTACAACCTGGATACCAGACTGAAATCTGACTCTTGACTCTCCCTGCTCAGGTTTTGCTACCACCAGAAAAGGAGATAGGGTCACTCAAGAGTAACACCACAGAGAAGCTAGCTAGGTAGCTAGCTCAAGTTCTGACTGCAGAAACCCTACCCTGCCTCTCAAGGGGCCTTTTATCACTTCCTGTAATTAATTCAACAGGGAACCATCTTCCTCATCTGCTGACTCCCTTGCAGGCCTCTCTAACTGCTTTTACCTGTTCCAAAAGGAAGTTTGGCTTAATCACTTGATGCTTCTCAGCCCTATATGCTAATGGGTTGCAAACAGGAGTTAAGTAATGAAGCCAAACTCTGTGTCTACCTATATAGTTGAGGGCCTATATACGGGAGGAGAAGTGGCTTTTTTAATACTCCAACCTTAGGAGTCGGACAGCATCTGTATTTGTAAGACCTGTAAGGACTAACTTTAAAAACACAGCAACTCAACAGGAGAAAGTAGTTCTCACCTCCTTGTAGCTCCTGCCCTCTTCATTGGGGCTTGTCTGGTTGAAGTTTTGACAAGACACTAGAATGGATCAACTGCCCTGTGCCAGAAGCACAGGTGCCCCACCCTTGCTAGGGCAGCTCCAGTTGCAACCTCCAATTCAGGGCTGAAGAGTACTGGTACTTCAGGAGGCAACATACTTCTGTTTTATACCCCAGACCATTTTAAGGGATGGCTTGAACAACCTGGAATATGGGAAGAGCTGCGTTGTTCCCATGTTTAGGATTTCTTCTTGGCTCTGAAACAGTTAATCACAAAGTTCTGAGTGCCTCCTTTAGACCTACCCCTAGCTGCCCCAAGAAGGTGCAAGAGCTTATCATTACAGGATTGAGCAATTCTGTTCACTCATTAATGAATACTCTATGGTATAAATTAATATTAATTAGTCCCCCAAATGGAACTTAATTTTAAAAAGTATAAAATGAGGCATTGAAGAGCAGGGAGTGTGAAGAATAAACAGGGAATTAGTGTCTAGTGCTTTGTTTTTGTGTGAAAGAAAGATTAAGGATGAATTTGGAAATATTTAAGATTATTTACCAGTGAAAATGTTGAGTGGAAGGAGGGTGGGCTGTCCCAAAAGAGGAAGGCAGCAAGGAATTGTTTGGGTTAAAATGTTGCATATTCAGTTATTTTAAAACTGGGTAAAAATGATGGAAACAGCCATTTCCTGTGGAAATTTCCTTTTTGATTGAAGAACAAGTTTCTTTCACTGACACATCTTTTTGTTTTGAAGTTTTGACCCCCAAGAGGGCATTCAGGGTCTGAACAAGACTGAAAACCTAAGGGGACGTGTACACCAGGTTTGCTTTCTGTGTGGGCCAAGATGCTGGGGATCTTTGACTAGAAGGCTTCTACTGTTTTCACCCCCTGGCCTCACACTTCACATGTGCTGGGGCACATCACTTGTGAGGAGAGGCTGAGGGAACTGGGCTTATTTAGTCTGGAGAAGACTGAGGTGGGGTTTAATTACAGTCTTCAGCTCCCTGCAGGGTGGCTGCAAAGAAGATGAAGCTGGACTGTTCTCAGTAGTGGCAGGTGACAGAACAAGGAGCAATGGGCTCAAGTTGCGGAAAGTAAAGTTGAGGTTAGAAAGTTTTTCTTAATATCTTACTAGGAGGGTGGTGAAACACTGGAACAAGCTACCCTGAGAAGTGGTGGAGTCTCTACCTCTGGAGATTTTTAAGACCTGGGTAGACAAAGCCTTGGCTGGGATGATGTAGTTGGGGCTGGTCCTGCTTTGAGCTGGGGGTTGGACTAGATGTGGCCTCCTAAGGTCCCTTCCCACCTTCATTGTCTGTGATTCTGTGTTGCCCTAACCACCACTCTACCCACATTGCCATGCCTGTTCTACTGTTTCATGCCCTTGCCTCTCTACCTTCTTCCCTGTAACCTCTATGGGCTTTCCAAAGCTCACCTACAATGCCTCTAACCTGTTCGTGTATTGACCCCTCTCCACCCCTTTCTGCTGTTTTGCTTTTAGTGATTCTGGTTGACTTGTACAGAATATCCCTTTTATTGCTTTCTTTCCCTGACCTCCCTTTCTATCTGTCTGAAGACCATGAGTGCTCAAGGTACTGATCTGGAAAGCACTTAGCATGTCAGGGATGCTACTGCAAGCAAGTTATTAAATAGCAATAAAAAAAAATGAAGTGGCTGCCAGCATTTTAATGCTTCTCTGCCCCATATGCTACTGTAGATGAGTTCTGAGCCCAGCCTTCATCCCCATCGGGGTCATCCCCCCTTGGCCTTTTGAAATGAAACTCAGGATTTGTACAGAGAAGGTTTAGGTCCAGTCTTTGCCCTTTTTCTATCTAAGCATAAAGGCAAATGGAGACAGAAGCAGAAGCACAGTCATGCTGGAGAAGACAAATCCTGCACTGTTGCAAAATGTCTTAGCAGAACCCACTAAGAAATGAACTAGCCATTAGGAAAGAGGGGGATTTTTCGTAGCTGTGCCTTAGAGCACATTTTAAGATCTTTAATTATTTGAATTCAGGAAGGGGAAGAATGGTCCGCTCACGCATGTATTTGAAAACAAACTGCTCTGGCTTTGCTTTTGAGAGTCTGTTGGAAGCCACAGTAGGCTTAGGGAACATTTATAACATGGTGTATATCATGTTCCTCTACAGCTGCAATAGATCTTGGACAATTGCAATGTGGCTTCCTAGAGGCCCAGGCCAAGCAAAGGCAAAATGAGCCTCTTCTCCTCCTCATGAATAGGCACACCTCTCATTGGAGTAACAAGCAACTTGTGCAAGAATCCCCAGTGGAAAGAGTGATACGGGGAAGAACACATGGACCAGTGAATAGTTTGCATGGTTGACTGGCAGGAGTCTTAAACTGCACGCCTGCCAGTACCCCACACCTTGGCAGTGCTGTCAGACTTCCCAGAGCTTCATTTTCCCTGTCTGTACAAAGGAGGATAATTGCCCTTAATCATCTTTGCAAGCACTCTGGGCCTGATCCAAAGTCCCCTGAAACGCAAGGGAAGACTACAGATGCCTTCGCTCAGTTTTGGATCCAGGCATCTGAATCACACCTGCTGGATAGTATTATTATAGCTATGTTTGCTTCCTGGGCTTGAACTATGGTCATTGCTGCTGTAAGGAGTAAAGCTAAACCCCCCAGATAGCATTATGGTACAAGGATCCTTTAAGAGAGATTCTGTTGCATTTGAACCTACCGATTTTATTCAAGGAACTTGTTGCATAGAGAAATTCAGTAAATACAGTCCATTAAGTCGCTCTACCTCTCGGCTAATGAAATATAGCAGAGTGTTTGGAAACTGCAGAGTTCACTTTCCACCCCAGTAAGCACGCCCACCCATACACTTACTTCCACAGCTTAGCTCAGGGTTTTAGCCATATAATAACCTCATACTTCTCTTTGAAAACTCACCACCATCTGTTCATTATTATTTTGCTTTCACAAAGGCCACTCTTTTTTTTTAAAAGCCACACAAACACTTTAGCAAACTGTCAGTGTTAGGCTTTGAAACCAGGCATCTACTCCCTGAATTAGAAAGAGTGACTACTGAGGGGTTACAACTTTATCCTGCAGTTCTTATAGTGTGGAGAACAGGTTGTGGGACTGGGGCTTTAGGTAACAAAGACCTGATGTGCACTAAATTCACAGATTGCCACTTAATTCAAGTTATCTGATGTTTGGACCTGCTACTCAGGGCACTCCTCACATTTTTCACAGGGAGTATGTGATTATTGCTTATGCTGGGGCTCCGAGTGGAGATTGAAGCGAAACCCTTTCATTCCTTTGCCATGGGTGAGCTAAGGGGCATCTGAAGTACTCATTTTATTAGCAGATGCATGAGGTAGTTGTACAGAGCTTAAAGGCTGTGAATGTAACCTTGCAAATATTTTTTTCAGGAATAAGCTTCACTTTTTCTTCAAAGCACTGTACCACACATTCCTGCACCCACATGGTGCTCCTACAAAATGCCACTAGATGGCAGCTAGAAACACTTACATGCATACATGCATATACATATCCATACACACATATCTATCTATCGATAGATATGTGTGTGTGTGTGCGTGTGTATAATTTCCCTCATTTTTCTAATGGACTTTGAAATGCCTGTCTGTGTATCTGGTTAGAAGGAAACCCCCCTACATGTTACTGCTGCTTTTTTCTAATATTGAGGTTCAAAGAGATCTGGAACAGGCTGAAAGAGCATTTCACTGTTCCTCTGAGGGCCTGATGAGAACTGTCTTCAAACTGTGCACTCTGACAAAGCACAACTGTAGGCTCAGTAATTATTCTTGTAGCCTCACTCACACAATTGGTCATTACCAGGGATCCTGGTTTTCTCTGATTAAAAAAAATTAAACATTTTCTGATTTAACACCCCCCATCCACATTTTTTCCGTGATTAATACAAACTGCCTGTGTGTGTGTGTGTGTGTGTATTAGGGTGGCCGAATCTGAATCGAATCAGAGGACCCTTTAATCTCTCTGAATCAGAACAGAACCCTCCAAATAGATTCGGAGAGATTTGGAGATTCACACATAGAGACAGCTAGTCAGCTTTAAATGTTTTTTCTACATACCTTTTAGGTAGCAGGGGCTTGTGATCCCTCTGGTGCTGGGGCGCATGGAGTGTCCCAGAGGAGCGCAAGGCCCTCCCCAGCGCGCTCGACAGCAGGCCTGGACGTGGACGAGAAGCACTTCCTGGTCCACCAGGGAGCGTGCAGGGGCCCCCGCACCCTCCCCGGTTTGGCGGCTGGTGCCTCTTGGGGCTGGGGGAGCAGCCAGGGCCGGGGAGGCACAGGGGACTCCCCAGCGTGCTCCCTGGCAGACCTGGAAGTGAACCAGAAGTACTTCCTGTCCACTTCCTGGTCCACCACTGTGCAGTGGAGACCCCCCTGCACTCCTGTGGGCTGCTGCATGCCCCAGCGTCGCAGCAATCCCGAGCCGCGCCTGCTACCTCGAGGTATGTAGAAAAAACTTTTAAAGCTGTGTCCGTGTCTGAATCGCTGATTCTTCGAACCAGCATCAAATCTTCAGATTCGGATTCGGTCAAATCTAATCGGGGACAGTGATCCGAATCAATGAATCAAATCACTGTCCCTGATTCAGGCCGAATCCAAATTGAATAGGGCCCACTTTGCATGCCCCTAGTATGTGTATGTATATGTATATTTTTGTGTGTGTGTATATACACGTGTATGTGTACATAAACCTAATGATAATGGCATCTAGTTCTTATCATTCCTAAGTCTCCAAGCACCTTCCAAAAAAGGCAATTACTATCAGCCTTCCTTTTAGAGGTATTGAGAGAGAAAGTGAGCTGCCCGAGATCACTAAGCAGGGCAGTGGCAGAGCCAGCATTATAACACTGTTCTCCCAAACCCCAGGCCTTAGACCTTATGCTGCACTGGTGAGACTCTTGGGCCCTGATCCTGCAACACTGCAACACTCCCACACTGAGCCCAACTGGCTACCATCGGGATCCAAAGGATGGAGTCCTGCTGTCATGGGTCAAATTGCAGGCCGGTGGCCTTAATGATAAGAGAAAATGGGTGAATTGAAAAAAAATGGGCATCATAGCAATAATAGTGGCATGTTCTGTCTGACTAAGGAAACCCCTCAGCCCCCTTGCCTGCCTGCTCTCAGGTGGCAGTGTTGTGTAGGCACCAGAAGCTGGTAGGAAGCTAGGGCACAGTGAATATTTTCTAGGGAGTTCATGTCAGTGTGGTACTGCTTAGTATGTATAAAGGTGGCAAAATCGAGCCTTAATTAATTAACTCGTTATTTTTTTTATGATGTTCAGTAAGCCTTTGTGGCAGCCAGGGGCTCTCAGATCTTTGATCCAGAGGTGGTGATTTATTGGCCAATTATTCATCCCAGCCCCATCCGTCATGCTGGAAAGGGGCATTGTGATCTCATCAGTCTAAGTAAAAGTGACACGGAAGGATTTTATCAAATGAAAGGGGGAGCTGATGGATGGTGATCTTTACAACATCAGGGAAGTATTGATTCAAGCCAATATATTATCTCCAGCATTAATATCACGGAGGCTGCAGCAAATAGAGATGCTGCAATACTGTTAGTGTTTTTTACATGATGAAGGATTGCCCTTCCGTGAGGCATCATTTCAATGAGGAGTGATGCATGAGGCCATTAATTGGTTTCTTATGTAAATGTTAGCCGGTGCTTTCATCAGAACAGGAAACAAGAGAAAGGCACAATTATCTTTTTAATATTACCACTGAATCCAGGGGTAAGCAGTATGTGATGCATCCTCTGTATACAGAAATCCTATATTCCAGGATTAGGTATTTGTGGGGCGCTGTGTGCGTGTGTGTGTGAGCGAGATAATGTATTCCCCAGCAGGCTGATATTATCAGAGGGTGGCACACACTAAACAATATCATGTATGAGAGTATCATGATCCCATCTGAGTTTGCAGAAGCAATGATAACTACATGGTAATTTAAGTCATCACAAGAACAAGATGCTGGAGGAGATGTAGTACGTCATCTCATGTTAATTCTGCATTATAAACTGGTCCCAGTGAGAGAAGTAATTGTTTGCATTGAGTAGGATCAGCAGATCCTGATGGTAGAGGTAACAGCACAGGTTCTTTAAACAGAAAGGAGACTCCATTGCATTCAACATAGAGCAAGTGCTCATTCAGAGCAGGAAGGGACTGGTTCAGAAGCTCCCCTAGGTTCAGAGGTAAGTCCAGAAGTCCCAATGGTATTCAGAATGAAAAGTCTCCAGTGGCTGCTGGATAAGAGCACTTGAGCAGCAGCTGACAGCTGCTCTATCTAGCATTGTAGGGTCTGCAGAGCTGTCTGCAAACCTCCTAGGAACAGGTCCATGTCTGCTATTCTGGGTCCTCAGCTTTTGGGCCTGGCAGGACCTCATAAAAGCAAGGAATACAACACAGCAACAAGGAAAACATTGCGTCTAGGGAATTGGGAGCAGTCATGTTTCAGCGATATTAGGAAGTTGAAAATCCAAATAAAAAATCATGAAAGACTCTGATCTAGTTTGAACAAATGTTCTGTGGGTGCTGAAAGCCAGTGATTTCATCTGAAATAATTCATTGGTGCCTAGAGTAGTTTTGTATCCTGGCTTAATTCACATATCCAAGGCTCCTAGCACCTTAGTACGCATGTATTTGTCTGTCTGTCTTTCTTTATTTCAAGTTAGTCTTATCCATCCAGAGCATCAACATTAACAAACTCAGCAAAATATTTACATATGTGCCAAAAGCACAGTCAAGGGAAAGATGACCTGGAAAACGTGCATAGAGTTTCCTAAAACTGGTCTAATAAATATTACTTCGGTGACTTCTGCCTGCTTAGGGGAGTCTGTTTTGCCCTTGACTCATACTCCAGAGCTTCATTTCCATTAACTGGAGATCAAAGCACACACTCGGGATCAAATACACCTCCCAGGGCCCAGTCATGCCATAGCCTTCTAGCAAGGCTGCTCTGTGACGGTGTGAGGTCCATCTGCATGGAGGTCATTACAGAATGGAGGCCTAAGCATTGAATCAGAGCAGAGGCTCCAATTCAGGAATGCATTTAATCATGGACTTAAGTCCCACTGGCTTCCCAAATAGAGATTTTTTTTTCCTGAATCAGAGCCAGAATGATGCCATCTTTCCCCCTTCTGCTACTATTTGTCTTTTTAATTTGAAGGTTGTTCCTCTGAGTTTAGCTGAGGTTTTTGTGTTAATGACGGATGCCTCTTTCCTGCTATCCAATATACTTTCTAGCAGCAGCATTATTAATGTGTCAAGGAAGTTCTCCTCATATTCATCAGGGCCAGATGGCAATAGGAAGCACTTCTGACTTTAAAATTATCTACCTCACCAAGAAAGAAAGTGCGAGGATTAATCTTAGACCGGCAATGCTTCAAAGTCAATGCCGTTCTCCAAACAAGATGACACCTAAACAACTAGGCCAGTGCAAAAGACCTGGATTCATGTTGATAGAAAGGAGGGACCTGCCCTGCAGTGCTTACATTTTACCAGGGCTCAGGTTGCTACATGCAGGATATAACATAGCCTTTGAATTGCAAATGCTGATTGAGAAGCCTTCAGTCTGGGGGACCACACACATAACATCACATTTGCTAGGAGTATCAAGTGTAGCTGTAGGATCCAGGGGCTGGCATATTATTTGCAGTCATTTCCTAGCTTATATTCACAGAGAATATTCACCTATGAATGTTATAGTGAAGCATTTGAAGGAATGGCATCAATGTGCATAAATTAAAGCATATTAAACCTCTCACCCCCTCCCTTGTGGATTCTCTTATTCGGGACTGAAGTGGCTTTAGTTCCATATAGATGAATCCTCCTATGGAGTAACACTGGGTGCATCTACACATTGGTACTGTGCAGGCATTTAGTACTTGCTTAACCAAGTACTAAATGACTCTGCGGTACCTACCGCTACCGTGCAGTCCTGGCAGCACACGGGTCGTTTTCAACCCTGCTGTGCAGTAGCGGCAGCATCACGTTTAGTGCCCACAGATGCTGTGTCACTGTAGCATCTTGTGTGGATGCACCCTTTATACCTTTATTCTCTTAACTTCCCTAGATGGAAAGAAAGTACTTCAGAGTCTGGGAATGCATTTCCATCTTATACTGCTCCTATACTGTCAAACAGTTGTGGCATTTTCACTCCGAGGTTGCCTGGGAAAGAAAAACAGTGCATAAGACCTCTTATTATTGTTGCCACGTTCAGCCATCAAGAGTTGTAAATGAAGTGAAAGTAAAGCAAAGTGTAAACAGTGCAATGGAAAAAAAGAACTCATGGAGCCACGGATTCAATTTTCATTCAGTCATTAGTCAGTCAAATTCCTGCAGACTTAATTACCTGAATAAAGTCTAAATGAAAACTGTGCAAGGACCTGAGAATATGTTCCACTGTGTCAGCTTCTTGTATATGATCCCTACACACATATCCTGACCCCCCCCACCCCCCTGCCTGGACTAGATCTTTCTGATTTGCAAAGTGCCTGTCCAAACCTAAAACGCCACCTTATTGCTGCATTTTCTTAACATTGGCACAAAGGCAAGACAGGAGACGTGTTGTTGTGTTAGAGAACTTGTCTGCATTAGACGAGCAACCCCAGTGTTCCCATCCATCATATAAATGGTCTCTACAAACACTTTCCTGGATCCTGTTTGTGTTCTAGCTGTCATTGCTGTTGAAAGTAATGGCCTGTGATCATTCACACCATTAGTTCTAATAGATTATACCTGCATCATCTAAACTAAGGCATAGGTATAACTTTATTTGCAGTGGACACTTCTGCCCAAACATCATTGCTCCATGTTTTGTGAACAAAAAGCTTTCCTTTACCTTAAGAGATAAGATGGATGTATGTTCCCTGCATCCCCACTGGAGGTCACTGAAGCCTTGTTTACCATTGTCTTTTAGAACAAAGGAATTGCAAAGCTGTGACATTTCACAAGATGAATTTTTATATTTTTAGCGATTTTATCCACCTTGCATATAAAAATGAATCACCCATAATCCATAGGTATAATTGTTCCCCTCAACCATTTCTGTTGCCAGAGGTGACATTACCTCAATCTTTATTTAATTGGTGTTAGTGGGTATTTAGATTCATGGAAATGCTAAGTAGGGGTCTTCATCATGCATTCTGTACACTCTGGTTGCCTTCACTCTGCCTTAATAAACATGTTCAAAATACAGCACTTCCTGCAAGCAAGAAGCTTAAAAGTTCCCCTCTCCAGCAATTCTATCCCAGTTTCAAGTATTTGTGGGGAAAAGGAAAGATGAGATTTGCAGGGCGTCTCAAAGGTCAGTAGATTTGCACTAGTTCAGACCAAAAATGGAAAGCAAATGCCAGATTCCCTGAGATCCTCCCAGATCCCTGCCTCCTCCCATCTACTCTGGGAGAGGTACAACTGAAATGCACCCTGCTTGTCCCAGGACACTGGAGCAGTTCCTTGGTAGTACAGGAGGTATGGCAGGAACTGAGTGACTGTGATCAAATAATTGCTAATAGGGCAGGTTTGAAAATTTTTTGAGAAACTGAACAAGGCATCCTGCCTGCCCACCCGAGTGCTTGCAGTTCCTATGGACAACAGATTCAACAATAGCATATCACAAACTCCTCAACACGTGTTTCAATAAAAAGCTAAGTTAGGTTTAAAAACAGAAGGGTGCTGACTTCCCTCTGTCATCTCCTCCCCTCACTTGAACTTCAGCTTCTTCTCTCAGCCACATGTCCAAAGTGCAGAGGGGCTCCGTTCAAGTCAGTGAAATCTCTCTAGATTTACACTGCTCTAAACTGAGAGCAGAATATGGCCCAGCACACTTAGGGAATCCCTGGAACAGACCTCTTGCAGATGATTAAGCACTTGATGGATTTCCAAGGACAGGACATGTAGTGTGTTTGCCATTATGATGGTTATTATCTAATGAAGCACTCTCCATTATTTCAGCTAAATTTATTCCCAACTTCGCTGGTAATTCTTGTCCCCTGTTTATTAGCCCCTTGTGTCAAGATGCTGTATGACACTTCTGTAATTAGAGCCACTCTCTTTTACAATCTTCTTTCATCTCCGTGCTCAGATGAGGAATCCTACTGATGGTAGTGGGAATCTCAGATTTTCCCTGCTGCCATTCACTGGGGTTGGGCCTGCCCTGCCCTTTGATTGTGGAAAAAGTCAGGAGAAAACATGCTAATATGAGCAAATAGCCTTAGAAAATGCACAGCGAACAGATGTCTTTAGAGGGAGACAAGGGGCTCCGTCTTTACTATCGGTTTCATTGGGAGAAGTGGCTGGGCGCATGAGTTCACTGCTCATTTGTGTCATGTTTGTCTATGGGACTGCAAATTGATACAGAATAATTGGCCTACGGTGTCCATTTGTGCTCGCCACAAGGTGCTGAGTATTTTGGATCCACTGACATCCTAATGTGACTCCTGTGCTTCACACTTAGCATGAGCTGACCTGCCTTGGGGTATCACTGCCAGGGGACTTGGTGAGCCCAAAGCTGGGGTGTGTGCTTTTTTCTTAGGCAGACTACAAGCACTAGCTGTATTTGTAGTTCGCTGCTATAAATCCGACCATTTCTAACCATGCATCCGATAAGCAGTTAGGGTGTGTTTAGAGAAGGTATAATGGCATCAAGTCTGCCTAAATTACGGCACATTAAACTCCTGCATCAAAACTTTCAGTCAGGTGGGAAGAAGCCATAGGCTGCCAGAGCATTCTGGAGGAGGCAGATCCTGAGTCCTTTTCTGTAGGAAAAAAAAAAAGTTGCACCAGTTTAACTGAATTATTTTGCAATTGATTTAGCTACATCAGTGCGACCTTCTAACACTGCACTGGCAATTTACCAGTGAAACCTAAAACTAGTCTGAGGAGCGATTAAGCTGGTTTAAGTGCGTTTACAAGGCAAGCTTTCGTTGGTATAACTACTTCTGCATAAGACTGATTTACTAAAACCAGTGCAACTTTTTTCCTTTGGACAAAGCCTTAGCAGTGGCTTTCATGCATGCACTCTTTTGTCCCTTGGTCACTGGCTCATCTCCATGGTATATGACCACATAGAAGCACTCTCATTATCACAGATCTGGTGGCAGCTTTGCTCTCTGTCACTTTTTTTATTCACACAATACTCCTCACCTACGGTGTGTAACATCAACTGTCTTACTTAACATACATTGTTAAGATGGAAGGACCCAGATTCCCTGAAAGAGGATGGAACTCCAACTGGCTTATTCCTTTCAATTAAAATGTTAGCATTGCAAAGACTTTAGGAAAAGTAGCTCTTGATTATGCTTGGTGGATAATTTTCTGAACCTAAATAATAGGTTCATCCTGAATTGCTGATGAAACGCAGGAGCCTTAGTTTAATGCTGAGCCGTGGAGATTAGATCAATGCATTAAAATAATGAGACACTCTATTGGAATATTAATTTATTTGCCTATAAGCTCTCGGTGATATACTGTGCTCCGGAAAGAACCACACAGGAGTTCTGTGAAGACAAGGCTTCTTTACTGACCTTTTTTCACCAAATAGTCGAGTGGTTGACATTGGTCTCAGACATTTTCCCATAGAGATTTAGACTATAGTGATATGGAAGACTCTAATGCTTTGTTCTTCTTTGCTCATTTTGGGAACAAAGGAAATACAATTTCCTTTTCTAAGGCTCCTTTGCTGGATGAAAACAGTTGCTTTTGAAACCATCCAAACAAGATTAACCAAACTGATTGGCTAATGGGAAGAACAGGGCTCATAATTACCTCTTGATATGCAAAACAGTGTTGAACTAATACATTACCTTTGGGCTAATGTGCCTTGTTAAAGGACCCCTAACCACAAAACATATGTTGTATTGAAAATGAACCTTCCCTGATCAAACAGAGCTGCTGCGTTTCAGCGATCAACAGGTGGAAGGATGCATGAGGATAGATATTGCAGTGCTTCAAGCAGCTGCTGGAGTGAAAAGATGTGAGGTCAACTCTGGAGAATGAAATACCGTAACGTTTTAACGAGTGCACTGCTGTATATAACAGATGCTGCCCAAGTGGTACTGAAGTCCCAGAGACACATCAAATGCTGCTTCTTCTGCCCTCATCACGATATGGTAGTATCTAACACTCAGATTCTTAAAGGCGTTTAGAAGTCAATATGTGTAAGCACTCAAATACCCTTTGTGGGCTTTGGTACTATCCTTACCACTCCTCTGTGAGACAAAAAAACATTATCCCCATCTCATAGATGGGGAACTAGAGCAGATAAATAATTTACCCATGGGCACATAGGGAGCTGGTGGCAAAGCCAGGCATCAAACCCAGATGCCTTGAATCTGAGCCAACTGCCCTGCCCACCAGGTCTTGCTTCCCTCCCTCTTGTCTCTCTTGTGGCCAAGCTACAGTGTCTAATATTGAATTGCAAGTGGGCATCATCACACATTTAGGGAGAGAGTCCAGTTCAAGGACTGGTGATGGTGACTGAGGCAGGGACAGATCTGCAACTGCTCCTTTTCCTGCTGCACCAGTGAACTAGAGCAAATTACCTCATTTCTCTGTGCCTCAGTTTTCCTTTCTGTAAAACGGGTGTGTTAATGCCCGCCTCACAAATATGTTGGGCAGGAGTTTGGCTTAGTGAATCTGAAAGCCTCTGATTCTGGTTGTCCAACCTGAGGCATCTGAAAAGGGGCTGATTTTTTATAAGGGAATTTCTCAGCACTTTCTAAAAGATGAGGTTCTTTCATGGTGTCTCAGGGCAAGCCTCCAAAATACTCGAGATGATTTCACTAGTTGCACTCCTCCTTTGTCGTAACTGATACTTGAACCTCCATAAAGCCAGGGATGATTTGCTTAACTACTTCCTACGTGCTGGCCACACTGTGGGTCAAATAATCCACATTAAATACATTAATCAGTTCACACAGACCACTGAAATTACAAAGGAGAATTTTAACTGTATCTTAACAATATTCAATCTAATATATCACAAATCCACTGCTAACCCTCAAATAAGAATGCATGTAATTACAATTAATTGATCATTTCCATGAAGCAGAACCATACCAGGATTATCTCCTTTAGTCACATTTTTCTTTGACCTTTTGTTAAACAGTTATCAAAAGAAATTCCTTTGTTCAGTTAGATTCTCTTTTTAGATCAGTTTAAAATGATCTCCCTATCTACAATGCATTTATTTGAAGGAGACACAGAGTAAGTTTTAACATGAGTTCTTCCTAATCTGTGCCATTATCAGACCAGTCATATTGTACCAGTTAGAAGTCAAACTGTCATTGAGGTTAGTTTGTTCTCTTGTATGATTTTTTTTAATGGAAGGCACAAATGTCATTAAAATCATGTTCTGTCTTTGAAGCAAGCTTAAACTCAAGAATCTGCATGAGCCTCAGTGAAAAGGATTCTTCCCATCAGGTGTGAACTTTATTTCTGGCAGATTGCGATGCCTCTGCTTGCGGTGGTGGCACGATGATTATTCATGGTAAAAGGGGCTCTTCAACAGATCAAGGGTTTCACAATCTAGGCCTTTAAAATCAATCAAGTGCTGGTACATGTGAAGTGCACAGGCAGCTCTAGCATTTCTTGTTTGTTAATAAAGGCTATGCAATGTGTTGACAAGGAAGATCGAAAACCTGCAAAATGCCATTCATTATTGTGCTTGAAATTTGCACGTGTTTAAGCATTTTCAACACAGAGAAGTGACTATTGCTTAAAACCACCATAGATATTTATCAAAAATATGGTATCCTCTCCATGGTCTCACAATAAGCTTCAGACTATACAGGTCTTGAAATTCAAGGGATGTTAAGCAATGGGTTGGGTTTTTTTTTTTTTTATCATCTCTGGATGTTGCCACCCTCCTGCATCCAACAAAAATGCATTCATGCCCCAGCTGGGAGGGAGAGGTGGAATATATATGTGTGCATGGGCGTGTGTGAGAGAGAGACAGAGAGAAAGAGCTAGAAATAAATATATATACATAAAGCAGCAAAACCTAAACCTGGATTGAAATTCTGTAAAAGTCCCTCTTGCTTTGCTTCTCAGTCCATCTCCTTTAAAAGCTACCCTTCAATGTTTGCACAAAGGCCCTGGAGTACTAGGAAAGAGAATGCAAATAACTTGACTTTTCCCAGGGAAGCAATTAAGAAACTGGGTTAATAAGAAATCAAGTTGTTTGTAAATTGTAAGTGTTTAAAACGTGCCCCAGGGAAATCACAAGCAAATAGGACATTCTGTTTCATGTGGACCTTTGCTAACCAATCAGCTCTACCTGTGTTGTAAATCAGATCAATTAAAAATTATCCAGAGAAGATGACACATTCTTTTAATTTAATGTTTTGCCAGAAGGATTTTGTAATGTAACGATTAAAGGCTTAAAAGAGAATAAGCTTTGTTTTCCTTCCACCCCATCCAGTAAGATACAACATGCTTTCTCCTGCTCTGTAACCTGATAGGACTGATGATGGCAAGCAAAATCCATGCGACATGGGGTGCAATGGTCAGAGAATGGGATTCAGAGAATATTTGGCAAAAAAAACCCTGATATTGGTTAGACACTCAAGACTCTGTGGATATGCATGTGAAAACCACTGGTTGCACCTAGTGGCTAACTGCACCTAGAGACAAAAATCCCTTGTAAGCGAAGCAGGATTTGGTGTGTAAATGCAATCCTGTTCCACCTTGCTCAGGTCCCTGCCCCACCCACTGCAAGAGTCATGAGATGAGCTGAGAAGCTCAGCATTTATTTAAGAGAGACAATAAATTCCTAGCTTTTGCGGTTGCAGAACAAGGCTGGAAAGTTGTGACCTGAGTGCCACCTCTGAGCTGAGGCAGAAAACAAAAGAACCCCCGATTTATGATTTGAGTAAAACCTCATGGTTTTGGGGACCTACCTTGGGATTTTGGGAGGTTTAGAGCTATGCAAAGTGTGGCCTGGTGGCTGAGGGAAGTCATGGATTGGTAGGGCTTGTAGCATGGGGGCAGCAAGGCAGTAACGACAGGTAATAAAGTGATTAAGTAAGGTTACCATGGGGTATGGTTTAAGCACAGTACAGTATGTTGTATACACGAAGAGTATACTGTTGGGTTTTCATAACTTATAAAACATTCATTAAACTATACTTTGTTTCCTGGGAAAGATATACATACACGCACAGAGCGATCAACAGAAGACTGCCTTATTGCCTTGACGCATTTCTTCCTCCTTGCTCCCTCCTGTGATTATCACAATTTGTTTCTCCTGAAATCTCTGTAAAGCATGACAAGATACTACAGCTATGGCGAGTCACACAAAGGACTCCTTTGCATACTAAAGACTTCGTATTGTCACTTGCCTAAATTTGGGAAAGCGTCTATCACTGTGAATGTCATTAGAGGTCTATTAATTCTGCTCCTCATTACTGGGGCTCAGTGACAAATAGATGGAGGGAGGACTATCAAATGGCTGGGAAATTTCTTCCAACCCTTGTCTATGTTCATTTTACTCCTCCTTGTTTCCTTTCAGCAGTCCTGATCCCTTGACAGTAAATATTGCCAGTGCATGAACAACTCCCTGACTCATTTCTCTCTGCTGCAAGTTACTGATTCTGGGGGGAAAAAAAGAGAGATTTGAATGCGTTCATGATAAGAAATCTTCCGGGCTCATTCTGGGTTCTTGGAAAAGTTGTTGTTTTGAAGATGTCTGCTCATATCCCCCATTTTTCTTTCTGTTCAGTGGTTCAAGTGAGCGACTCCCTAGTTTGGGGGTCAGAGGGCATGAAGGGATCAGAAAGCAGCCCCTTGGAGATCTGGGGAAGCATGGTGCAGCACGTTGGCATGCTAGCCTGGAACATGATGGGTCTGCTGTGCCAAACAAAGGGCCTGGGGCCCCCAAATTGGGACTGCGGTGGAAGGCAAGAGCTTAAATCCAAAGGTGTGATCCGTAAACCTTAAAGAAGTGGTAGGTCTGGCTTCAGTTCCCCTCCTCTACTTGAGGGGGTTCAAACCCACACCTGTTTCATCCCAGAAGAGCACCCTGACTACCAGGTTACAGCAGTTATGGGCTAACACATGTGATGGCAAATTTCCACCCCCTTCCTGTTGAAGCCGTGGCCCTTTGCAGAGACCTGTTTGTCCTCACTCCCTCCCTCTTTCTGCAGTCTCCTGTGAGGAGATTCACCAACAAAGGGATGGGGAGTTTTGTGGGGGGAAAGACCAGTGCCCTGGTCCCCGCTCCAGCAACCATGTGTATTTTCATTCAGCAATACTGGAGAAAATTATACAGGTGGACCCTCAAGCAGGAACAACTTCCCTTCCTGGAATAGTCATCAGCATTTCTGTTTGGCTCATTAACAGAGGCAACTGGCTGTGGTGAATCCCAAGGTACCTCCATGCATTATCTGTGGAGCATAGGGACCTAACTCTGGGCTGCGGACTGTGTCTGGAGCCCCAAGTAGGTGTTGTGATGCTCAGCTTCACAAGACCTAAGTCCCATGTTGGATCTAACCCTGTGCCTCAGTTTCCCCTCTGTGAAAGGGCAAATAATCATACACCCCTACTTCACAACAGTGCATTTTGGGTAAATATCTCAGCCTGCCGCGTGCTGATGCTTTGGTGATGGGTGCAGGTGCTCTTCCAGCACCATGGAGAGGACCTGCACAGGCCCTGCGGCAGGCTCCGTGGGGCTGAAGGCGGAAAGGGGGAAGGCCGGAGCGCTCTGCACTTCAGCTGCTCCCTGCCTCCCAGGTTCAGCAAAAACAATCAGCCCCAGAACCGCTCCTTCCTCAGGGGTTTTCAAAGTGGCACTGACATCCATCACCCCATTTCCATCAGGTGCACTGGGCTGTGACACCCACAGAAGTAGAAATAACAAGATGAAACACAAAGAAAGTCAAGTTCGAACTCGAATCCACACTCTTTTGAATACTAAACACTGCCTTGATTTCCCTATGCATTGGAAAAGCTTTATATTCTGAGTCAGTTGGTGGCAGGAGCAGGAGAAACCTTGAAGCTCTTGAGTTAAATATGGTTAGAATTTACAGCTGAGTAAAGGGAGGAAGATTAATAGGGTTCTCTCCCAGTGAGCTGTAAATCTGAAACTCTGGTGCTGGATCTGGTGGTAAATCTCAGGTACACACCTCCTGGTTATAGTGCTCTGAATATACCCTCTTGGCATTACAAGGCTGGCGCAAGAAATGATCTCACGACTGAAAAAACCAGACAGTAGGTAGGCTAGTCAGCCTGTCATGATCACAGTTGGGCCTGCAAATCAGGATTTCCTCATTGTTGCTTGAGGTTCCTGTATCTGTCTATCTGTATCCAAAGATCAGGCACTGTCTGTTCTGTGTATATAGTGCCTGGCACAATGGGGCTCTGATCCGTGACTGGGATTACTAGGTACTGTCATGTTTCAAATAATACATAGTAATAGTCATTTACATGAGCATCTCACATGGTAGGTGCTTGGGGATAAAGGCTCCTCATACACTAAGCATACCCCTGCTTCCAGCCCCCTCCCTGCAGTTGCTGGTGTAGCTGAACTGGTGCAAATTGGAGATAATGCTACTTGTATCATTACAGTTAATTATAGTTTCAAGATGGAGAGAGTTGCATTGGTATCAGCAGTGGCTGTGTGCATTCATGCTGGGGGCTTGCCCTGGTGCAGCTGTCCGAATGCCTGGTTGTTGCTGCCAGAAGCCAGGGTAATTCCTAACTGCAGCCAAAACCTTATATTTTCATTCTGATCTCACTTACACAAGTGCTGAACCAGCACAGCTCCACTGACAAGGGTGGATTTACCCTGTCTGAGGAGAAGGGCGAGTATAATATGGTTAATTGGTCAAGTAGAGCCCAGGACTCCTAAGCCTGCCCAGTTAGTGTGCCGCAGCATACAAAGCCAAAGTTTTCAGAAGCAATCCATGACGCTCAGGTCCCATATGTAAGATGCTTTAAGATTGCCTGCTTTTTTTCAGAAGTGCTCAGCCTTCTCCAGCTGAGAATCACGCTGAAGTGACTTGTGTGGAGCAGGAGGCACCAGTCAATCTGGAAAACCTTGGCCAAAATAATGAAAAAAATCTTTCCAGCAACCTAAGCTGCTGCCAGTTCAGTCTTTTGAGGAAGTTGCCACGTTGGTTCTCCTCTCCTCTCCTTTTTACCTGTAATTTGCCCAGCCATTTCTGAGCACCCGTCTTGGGTCCAGGAGTAAAAACACATCTCACATTTGTGTTTGATTCCAAGTAGTGACAAGGATGCAATTAGAGGGAGTTTAATTCAGATTAATCCCCAACCATTCCTGCATGCCGGTTTGGGGAGAGATGTCAACGAGGTAATTATCACAACATTTTGTGTTTCGGTGCTTCCAGATTCCTTTTTGAGGGAATTGAAGCAGTTGGTAGAAGGGAAGAGACGGGATGACAAACAGGTGCAGACTGCCTGAGCCAAAGTCTCTGAAACTCCTGTACGGCTATAGAAGCAAGGAGATTGGAAACCCTGGCTAAAAAATGGGTTTCTCCATTGAGCTCTGACCTCTGAGCATGCATTGAGGGGCAAAGAAGGTGAACCCTTTTCCATTGTCCTTGGAGTCATTAGACATGAGAGCAGTTTTTAAAGTGCTCCTCAGACCCACAGGGGTAGACCAGATGTGCTCATTCACCTCTCTGCCCTTCAGTCTCCAGAAGTTCCAGAATCTCTAATTAAAGCAGAAAATGGGTTCAGGGAAGGAGCAGATGGTGTTAGGAATCAGAAAGTGTGAGTACGCAGCCACAGGGATTTGAATCGGTTCCCAACCTCATCTCCTGATGGGTCCTGCAAGAATGTGGTGCTGTCCCAGAACTGCACCTTTTTTATGAGGAAGGTCACTGCAAGAGTCGGAAGAGGGGAAGGAAGAAGACTTCAAACAGGTCACGAAGCTGGGTTCAGCTCTGAAAAACACACTGATTATTTCGGAGGAATTAGCTTTCCTGTTCGGAAGGTTACTGAAGTAGCCAGCGCGCATATGCGAGGGCCTGTGAAGGCAAGGGAAGCAGCAGGTGCTTAGCACCTGAAAAAATCAGGGATCCAAGAGGATCTGAAACTGCTTTGCTTTTCATCCCGGGTCTGGAGCTAACCACTGCTGCTGAGCTGTGAATCCAGACTGAGCTTTGTTAATCTTTGTATGTCTTGAAGAAAAGGGTCCAGAGTGCCCCATGGGAAAGGAATAGACTCCTTCACAACAGCTTTGCCAAGACGGGTGACCTAGGGACATCATCCACTACTGAAAACTGAAGTGGGGGCAGTGTGATTTAGAGGACAGAGCTGTGGGTCCGGAGGCAGGAGTCCTGAGCTCCGTTTGCAGCTTTGCTGCTGACTTGCCCTGTGATTTCTCCATCTGTGCAATGGAGACGAGGACTCTGCTCTCCTTGGTAAAGCACTTCAGGTCCATTCTCCTTCAGTCAACATTTAGCCTGGGAAACTTTCTGTCGCTTAATAGCATTGTGACCAAGAGGACAAATATATGTAGAGGTATGATGACATGAATTTAAAATACCCTGAAAGATAAGATCCTGGGCTAAAAGGATCTTTTGGTCCAATCCAGGGTGGCAATTTTTATGTACCTAAGTGTTACTAGGACTATCTTTGTGATTTAGCTTTTTCCTGTATACATTTTCACTTGTAAACAGAACATAAATTCTATGGCACGTTGGGGGGGAAAGCAGAACTGAATGAACTTTAAATTTGTTTCCTAAATAGCTGGAAGAAGCCAGGTAATTTGCACAGAAATTGGTCAGTTGTGCACTCTTATTCACAGTTTTCTAGCTACTGCCTCCACTTTCCGCAACATGTTATTTGCTTCTCTAGGAAAAGATATTTCCCAGAGGTATCTGAGCATGTGTAGCTATATTTCATCCCCTTAGTTAATTCTAACAAAGAGAATACTGTTAAGCTAACTATCAAAAACCATTCTCTCTGAATTCAGAAACAAAAAATGCATGATCAAACCCTGCCATCAGTTCAGAACCATTTAATAACCTCATACTTCACCAATCAGAATAATTAAATAGGCTTTTTTATTTTAAATATTCATTGCTTTCTTGGTCAGTTTGGTTCCTGCTAATCTGGGGTGGGGAAAAGACTATTCTCTAGTGGTTCATTTGCATTAAAAACACTATAATTTGTAAGTAAATTGGAAAGGTTTTAAGTGAAAAGGGAACATCACTGACTTGACAGTCAGCGCTCTCCTTTGTTTTTCAAGCATAATGTTGCAGAATGATGTTCTTCCTTCCCTTGAATTGCACTGCTGTATGAATGGAGCTATGTAATCTCTCATTAATCCACAGCTATTAAGAGTCTGGGGGAAAAAACAAAGCAGGTTATATCTTGCTTGTAATATCTTTATTGGGAAATTGACTCTAAATGGCTCCATCTATGTAAAGAAGAGCTATTTACTGTCAGGGCGGAGTCAGCTAATTTGGAGAAAATATGAATGGTCCAAAAATGGCCACTGAGAGAGAGGGAAGTCCTGTGGATAAGGCATCAGAGTGGGAAAATGGAGCCCTGGGACGTGCTTTTTCCGGACTCTGCCTCTGGACTGCCAGGTGACCTCTCTGTATTTTACATCCTGTCTCTGCCAAATGGCAGTAGATAAAACAACTGCCATTGTTGTTTATACCCAAAAAGGGTGTTTGCACCCAAAAGCTTGCAAAGAAGAATTTTCCCAACTATTTTTGTTGGTCTAATAAA
>NW_017729019.1:10891345-10899449 GCF_001723915.1 Gavialis gangeticus | reverse complement strand
AAGAAGAATTTTCCCAACTATTTTTGTTGGTCTAATAAAAGATATCACATTTACCGAAAGAACCGTGACTGCCTGTGTCCTTCCTTACTCCAACCCAGCTACAACTAACACCCCCACATGGTAGTAGTAGCACTTAGATTCTCCGTGGCCAGGAAGGAAAATAAGGTTTCTCTTGGGTCTGCAGCTGGTAAATATGTCTGTGCTCCCATTAAAAGTCTAACCGGATTAACACTAAATGAAGATCTGGTTCCAGAAGAATATTTTGGGTTTCTCTGCAGTTTTCTTATGGTGACCAACTAGATCCAGCCCTTCCTTGTATTCCTCTCTTGATAGAGCAGGTGGTTTCACGGGCAGTTCTTGAAAATCTTCATCTCTGCTGTATTCATGACATTGTTTTCTTCATCTCTTCCACCTCCTTATTTAGGAGGAGGAGGAGAGAGGAGTGAGAAATGTAGCAGAGAACCTTATTTCCATGCAAATCTATTGTTGATAATTGCAGTTTAAAAATCTTCTCAACCTTCAGCTGAACAAAGATGAAAGAATAATGGCTGTGAATTATTAGCTGTTCCACTTACCTTGAAAATGGTTCTTGCCTTGCTGTGATACTTGAATATATTTTTGATGTTTGTGGTACTTGAATATTTATTGTTGTAGATCTTCCTTGGTCTTTTTAATATACTTGCAAGACCCATTATTACTATTATATTCTAGTCAGGACTTGGTGGTGACAGTAGGGGGGCGTGCTGTGTCCATTGCTTTATATATATATTTCAGAAGACTAAAATCAGTAACAGTTGTTTTAGAAGAAAGCTCTTGCAGTCTTTGTTCCACACTACACTATTCTACTTTCATGCTACTTCAACACTATTTCTGGCTATGGAACAACACGATTACAAATTAGAGCGAAGGAAGTGATCTGAACTGATTTGCAACTGCCTTTAAGCTGATGCAATGGATTGCATCTGTGCCAACTGAGCCAAATCCTTAGGCTTTGTGAATTTGCATAGGCCCATCCAGGGCCGGATTAACGCGTAGGCAAACTAGGCACATCCCTAGGGCCCTGAGCTGTAGCAGGGGCCCGTCCTCCCCTCTGTGGTGGTGGCACAAATGGCCCCATCCGCCTCCCTTCCCTTCCCCTCCCCTCTACCAGCCTCGCCACGGCGGTGGCTGGTTCCTGATGGTGGCTCCAAGCCTCACTCCCCATGGGTGACAGCGCCAGGGTGAGAAGAGGGGCCTCAGTCAGCCCGGGCTCCACAAGTTTGATAGATCTGGGGCCAGTTTAACCCTTCAGTGGGCACTGGGCAAACAAAGTCCAAATGTATGCAAGTTTGAAGTAGTGTCCCAGTGTGTGCAAAGCAGGTGTGAAACACCACCAGATCAGGGCCGTGGTGTTTTCCCCACACTGTGCACTTACTGTTTCTAGCTGTCCATGACCAGTCAGGTTATAAGGCAGTGAAGTACCGGATATAATGGAACTATTGTGAGAGACGAAGATCCCCATCCCCTAGGAATTTAGTGCCTAATATCTTTTACAGATAGCAGAGATATAGATGAGCCTTTAGCTACTACTGTACCCTTCCTCAGGTCTCCAGAAGCTCATCTTTGTCCCTTCCAACTAGTTGGAAGTTATCACCCACAAAAATCTTTCCTTCTCGAGTATCTTCTGCACCATCGTGGCTACAACATCACTGCAGGACTACTTTGCTGGGAACTTTTGCCTTTCACTTCAATCAGGATGGGAGTTTTCATCTAACATATGTAAAGTCTTGGAAGTCTAAAACCACCTGGGGACCTGTGGGTGATATTATTGCATGTCTATGGGTAGAATAGGTTAATGTCTCAATTTTAACAGGTAGGAGTTGCCATGCTGGTCCTTGATTAAAACTTATAAAACAACAAAGGAATAACAACAGGAAGAAGCAAGGCTATTAAAAACTGAATTCTTCACAAACCCATGCCACACCAAGTTTTTCTGCTTTCCCAAGATTAGTCTTAATGGCCTTTTCCCTCTGAATCACAAAGCGTGCCATGCAGCGAGCAAACACGGTAACTGATGGTTGTATTTATTTTCTGTGGCAAAGGCATGGCAAATCGAGATGGATACGTTTCCACCCATCTGAACTGACAATTTATCACCCTGACTCCTAATGGATCAAGCATCTGCTAAAAGTGGGTAATTGTTCGGATGTGAAGCTTGGCTTTCTGATGCAAGGGATTTGTGATGTGTCAGGCTGCAGACATCAACTATAACATCACATTATGCTAATTCTTGTCATGCTCATATATGTGAAGTGACACAGTGTAACGCAACGTGACTCTAACGTTGAAAGGGAACGAGGGCCTTTGTCATGGGGATGCCCACTGTTAATTTATAGAGCGATTAGCACACGAAGCCAACATATTGATAAAGCTTGACAACACTGACATCCGGTGAACAGAGCAATCAGCCATCTACCAAATGTTGTTATGGGTGGAAAGGAAAGGCCCCATTTGTGCCAGGGTAGCACTCATAAGGGAAGGCCAGAAGTATATTTGCCCTGTTGAGGAGGAAAAGGCTGTAGTCTAGGCAAGCAGGGTATGGCTGCAGCAAGAAAGCTGGGGATATTCTGAAATCCTCCCCTCCCCCAGTAATTGGTCTTGTACAACCTGTGTTGATTGGGTTTTTGGATCTCTACTTTAATAATACTCCAATCTGAAGCTGTTCCAAGTCCAGGAGTTGACTCTGTGTGAGCCCACATATCTGAAGTAGGTCCCTGACACTTGAACAGGCAAGCAAGACTGGAAAAGGAGGTAGAAATAGAATACCCCCTCTCAACCATGGTACAGGTAATAGTGGACAGAGCCCAGGGCTTTGGATGCAATCCTGACCGCGCTGAAATTAATAGTTCTGCTGTTGTCTTCAGCAGGGCCAGATTTCATTCTCTGCATAGGGCTTGCACCACATTTCTAAGGCTCGGTGACCCTGTCTGGTTAAAATTGTGATTATAATGAGCTAAGTGTATGCGTGTTTGCAAACCATTTGAGGTCCCCAGGTGGTTGGTACAGCAAAAGTGCTACTTCTTCTTATTAATTAAGTTGCTTCTGAAAAACCAACAGATTTTTCAAACCTCTATCATGGCTATTAAGAACAAATTAATTAATTGCACTTAATTTGGGAGTATTCTCTACTGACTGACTGAATAAACAAGCTACAATGACCGCTTCGGCAGGAAATTAAGTTGTTTTTGTGGTTAAGGCTATGCACTGAGATGGAGAAGATCAGGTTTCCCATTTTTGGCTCTCTCCTAGACTCTTAGGCTGACCTTTAGTAAGAATGTCAAAGGTATTGTGGAGGACGAACAATGCAAAGAAGTGCATAGCCCCTGATCCTCAAAGATATTCAGGCACCAAATTCCTAGGAGAGACTGTCACCCTAGTTGCATTCTAAAGAATAATTAGTAAGTAATAAAGAGTTTTCTTGTTACACTTCCTTCTTATTCAAGCTTTGCAAGGTTGTCCTGGAGCAGTCACTAAAATCCTTTGCCTAAGCTATCTAGATTGTGAGATCCTTGGGGCAGGGATTGTGTGGACACTGCCTGGCCCAGTAGGGTGCCATCCTTGGTCAGTTTTCTGGCCCTACGGTAAGATGAAGATTAATAACAAACACCTGGGAACCGTTTTTCCCCTGCCATCCCCAGAGGAATGTCACCTGCCGATCAGAAAGACTAAAATCCCCATGTTCAAGGAAAAGGCAATGTGTACTTATCCAAGGAGCACCTGCGCACGCGAAGGCATTGTTTCTAGCAGGAGGTTCTGGTGAGAAGAACATCAAAGATCCTAATGACTTGACAGGAGTGACACTAGGGGAAGAGTAATAATAACAAGCAGATGAAGGAGAGCTCATCCTTGGTAGAGTAGCTTTCACAGCCTTCCAGAATAGCAAAGAGATATCTGATCTCTGGCAACAAGGTAGAACCACAGTTGCTAGTGCACGCAAAGGGAGATGAATTATTAACATAAGACACTGGATCATCACCTGAAATCCTGGCGTTAAACACGCTATCCTTGTTAATAAGCTTTTTAGTGACTACTTGGAATGTGCAGGCTGGTTTCTGAGAGAGCAGAGAGCAGGGTGGCAGACGGGGGAGCTGGGGGTGGAATATTACCCATGCAAAATGTACAAGCCTCCAGTTTCCAGTTGCAGCTGGCATACATTATCCACATTAGCTGAACATACATTTAATTCAAGCGAAGGACAAACGTTGAGGCATCAAGGATTTGATTGTTCTACTCGGCTGGAGGAGGGGTGTTAGACCATATTGTTTTTGACACTGCGTCTCAATTAGGTCTTAAAAATAAAATTGGTAGTACATGCTTTGTGAAATTGGAGAAGCGGTGGCACGTTCCTGGGAGAATTGAGCTGCTTGGTTTAGGCTTGAGCGTGATGTTTCTCCACAAGGGAGCCACCAGTCACAATAATTACATTGCTGTCTTCTCATAATATGATTTATTTAGATGTTGCCTTATGAATTAATTCTCTCTAATTGCTGTTCGTCTCACTGTAAATCAAGGTTTCCTGCTTTCTGGAGAGCAGCGAACATGATCCTACACTGAGGTAATTAGTCCAATTAGAAAGGAAGGCAGATGTGGAAAACCAATTACTTTCAGGAATATGTCTGGCTCCTATGTTTTCCAAGCGCTATTCAATTGAAATTTAATAGCAACTTAATAAAACATTGTTTTATTCGTAAACTCAGCCCAACAGTCAGACTCCCTTTGGGTTCTTTCTTTTTTTCTGAGGAGCCAGCTCCAATGAATTTTATGACTGGTGAGCCTGGATCGGATCTTCCTCTGGTTTACAAAAGGGTGTAAATCAGAATTAAGCCCACTGATGCTTATGGCGTTACATGGGTAGAAAAATGCGGCAGAGAAAAGCAGCAGCAGGCCCTTCCTGTACGGTGACATTAAGTTATTCACCCTGCAGTGAGAACGAAATGAATTTCAGGCCCTGGAATTAGTGCATTTGTCAAGGAAATACCCAGCAGAGGTGTGAATGGATTGTCATACCTAGGCCCGCTGCTCTTGCAGCGAATTGCACCTAAAGCCTTGCCGGAGGCTGTACCCACATCAAACAGACCAAATCACAGTAAATACACAGACACCTGTCCAGATCTGTAAACATTTCCCGAAGCCTCGTGTCAGCTCTCTTCGCCGGCTCCGTTCATCTGTGACCCACACACAGACCCATCAGCAGCCAGACAAATATCAGGTACCCAGGATGTTAACAGGGGACTGACCGATTATTCATAAAGGAAATACAAAAAACTAAAAGCAGTCATTATTCTGGGCACGCGAAATTCTCAGTTTTCCAAGCAAATCGGTGCTAGTTGGACATTTTTTGAGACAGTCTGAGTAAAAAGAGCCAATTCAAGGGAAAATACTTTTGGAAGAAAGGTTCAGAAGCATCGTTAAATGAAAACTATTCCAGCTTCCCATCTGAGGCAGATTTTCATTTAGGAACTTAAACTATCCAGACTAAAAAAACACAGGGGAAAGATAGTCAAAATGAAACCAAGCTCTTCGCAGTTCTGGGAATTCATATTTTGATAATCCTTAACCAACGTTTGTATTAGATTTTTTTGATTGAAAGTGTTTGTGTTTTTTACTTTTCACCTGGATACAGGACAGAAGCATGCTAGAAATCAAGGAAACCCGCTTGCAGGGGGAGGAAGCCCATTGCTCACCCATCTCTAATGATGACTGATAGGCAAGGTTATTTGTTAGGCAATTTGTTATTTTGTGTAATCAGCCTCGATCCAGACACATGCTGCACCCGTGGCTGGGTGTTCAAGTGGAGATGCCATGCAGCCAACCCGGCTACTGGGCTGTGAATGTGTAACAATGTAATGTGAAAGGTGTGAAGCTGGAAATATTTATAGGCCTATATGGGGAATGTCCTTGTCAGATCCTTTTTATTTTACCCGGGATGATGATGTTGAAGAGGACGTCTTGCCTTTCATGGTAAAATATGTGGCCGTTAGCCTGTCCCATTAACTGGAAATCACCATTCACGACTGCCCTGCACCTGCTAGACACCATGGTGGACTTGTGATTGATGCCACTCATTATGATGGCCCAGCATAGTGTCAGTGACTTGCTTCATTTGTCAGCAAGGCTGTTAGGCAGTTGCTTCACCCGAGAAAGCAAGATTTAGCAAAAGGCTGAAAAGTGAATATTGGGCCAAATTCTACTCCTGGTTTTACACCAGTGTAAATCCTGAATAGCTCTACTGACTTTGGCCATGTGACCTTCTGGACTACACTGGGCTGTTAAAAGAATTTGCCCACTCGTACTTTGACATCCCAGTTGCTAAATGCATGTAGCAAAGCTGCAGAGGGAGAGCACATTCATATCCTTTAGAATAGGGTTTTCTTGGGACTGCCATGGAGAACACAGGTAGGAGGACTGTGGAGCTAACGTAATGTCAGTGCTTGAGTACCTGCTACTTTTGCACCTAGGGATTTGCATGTGTGTATGAGCACACTCAGAAGCATGCGTGTTTGAATTGCACTATTCTCTGTACATCCCTAGGGTGCAAGAGAGGTTGGTTTCACAACAGCCAGCTCAAGAAAAAGGGTTTTCCACCCACTGAAGTCAACGCGTAAGACTCCACTGATTGCAACGATGTAGTATAGAGCCCTTGGTTTTGCAAAAAGTATGGTGGAGTCAGAGAACAGAATTAACTCGGGGAAAGATAGAAAGGTTGGGATGAATCCTTCAAGGAAGGGACAGAATTGATGCATACCCAGTTCTGTACTAATTTACCTGGAGGAAAAACCAAACCCAAGTGCAGTGCTGTTGACAGTCTCCTTCAATGGCTGCTTGGTCTAAGGCTATGAGATCTAGAGACTCCATTGACCAACAATAAACTGAGTCAGTCAGTTTGGCACTGAGGAAACACAGAGAAGCAGTGACTGCAATCAGGCAAATAAAGAGTTACACTTGAATCCAATAAAATGATGGTCTGCCTCTTCTCCACCCCATGAGGACACTGCAGCTAATAACATTTATGCCAAAGTGATGTTGAAGACAAGCTATGGCTCCGATAGTCCAAAGCCTAGAAATTCAATGCCCTTAGCAAATGAGCAATAAATACTGAGAACTGGCTAGGCAGAGTGCTGTACAAGAGCACAGCTTGTGTTCTCCAGGCAGCAGGTTTCCACATAGATGTAAAATTACACATTTTATTGCATGTGTAATTGTGTATCATCCATGTGAACAGTAGGCTAGATTCTCAGCTGGTGACATCAATGGATTTACACTGCCTCAAAGAGGAGTATGTATTGGACCTTATTCTGGGCTCTCCTACATGGTTTTTATATTGGCAAATGTCTATTGACATCTGTGTTTCTCCTGGCTGACACCAGCCTAAGGGAGACTAGAATTAACAGGACCATTTCTTTATTGCAATGAGATAATTGCAATAGTGGGGCTGATTGTGGTCTCTCTCCCATGGCATTTATATGTAAACAACCCACTGTGATTTCAGTGAAGTTAAACCTGAAGTGCTCCTGTGAAAGGAAGACCAGAATCAGGCATTTCAGTCTACTCAAAAGTAGTGCACAAAGTTGCTGCCAAGTTACCTCCCTGAGAGCACAGCAATCAGACTGAAACCAGCGCTCACAATCAGATTTGATCAAGGCAATTTGGAGACGAAGCTTTTATTCTCAGAAACATTTCTAGCAGACAGGCAGCAGCTTGTGCGCTTGCAAGTAATGGTCCTTTCTCTATTTATATCCCCATCATGCCTCTCCAGTTTGGAGATAGGATTTATTTTACAAAGAACGTACTTTGTTTGTTTAGTATACAAAAGTAATCGATAAAACATTAAGTGCAAGAAATGGAGAGAAGCAAATGCTCAGCACTTTTCTCTGTAATTAATTTAACAATGCAGTGCTCGCAATGCTGGTTGTTACAGCGTCTCATGGAGAGAGGCAGAGCCGGAGGAAGAAACAAACCCAACGCATCTAGCTGTAATTTGAGCACAACAGAGCTGGAATTGCTGGGGGGTTTTTGTTTTGGTTTTTTTTTTAACTCTCCATTAAAATACCTGCAGAGGAGTTTT
>NW_017729019.1:10879653-10886345 GCF_001723915.1 Gavialis gangeticus | reverse complement strand
ATTTACTACTCCCCACTGCTTGGTTTCATCTGCAGACTTGTTGAGGGTGTACTCTATGCCATCTTCTAGGTCACTGGTAAAAATGCCCACTTTCTCATAAAGAAGGTAATATATTGAGAGATGACCTGTAATAGCAAATGAGGCAGGAGTCTTCTCTGTGTAGGCCTGAAGACCTTATAGTGAGAGCTTATTAGACTGAGAATTTAGTTAGTAGTTTTTGTGCTGTGGGTTTTTTGTTTTGGTTTTTTTTTTTAACTCTCCATTAAAATACCTGCAGAGGAGTTTTGCACTGGAAATTTGCCCATCTATTTTCTCCTATCTACTGCACATGAGACAAGCATCCCTCTAATTGGACCATTAAAAGAGGTGTTGAAATGTTACTAATTGTCAGAGGCAATTAAGTGTAGCAACATGTCACAGGTAAATTAACGAGACTCCAGGTGCCTTGAGCAAATTGCATTTATGTGGATGTAAAACAATTTCTATCTTTTTTTCCCCCTGCAAGTTGCTGGTGGTTCCCCCTCCTTTCTCTTCTTTATGGTATGAAATTATGCACCAGCATTTGGTCTGATTACATTTATGAGGCCTCGTTCATTAAGCAGCACATGCTGCATGGGCAGAATGCTAGAGGTGCTAACAAACTACAACTGCCACTTAAGGCCATGGGCTACTCCGGGAGCTTTGAAACTCAGGCTGTAAAAGACTTTGGTCCCTGGTAAGTCTTGGCTGCAACAATGCTGAAGCCTTTTCTCATCTTGCTCTAACCTGCCATTTGCATGGGAGATACGGGAGCTGGGAGACAGGATGGTTTTCATATTAGCGACCTGGGCTGTATTTCTCCAGCACCGCCAAGTGGCACTGGGGAAAATCAACGCATTAGATGAACTGTATCCCGTTTTCAAAGGAGACAATGGGCATATCCTTCAAATCCCAGCTTTAGTCACCCACTCACTTGTGCACACAAGGCAGATGACTTCTTGCCCAGCTCCCCAGTTGTGAATGCAATGGTGGGGTTTTGCACACAAACTGTTTGTGACACAATGGAGAGGCCTGGCTTATGGCGGCAGCACTGAATCAAGGCGATTCTGATTCATCCAAACCAGTCCAGCCATGCCAGAAGGGAACTTCAGCCTTTTGTAACAGTCTATGTTGTGAAAAGAGGAACTGAATTGTGACTGCAGGGATTTCCTTTTTGCTGATTATTACCAGAACATGGGGAGAAACGGATCCTGGCAACAACTCAAGACCCAGATTCCTCTTGATTGCACTTAGACAATTATGCTTATGTCTCATATGGCACCATTCATCTCTGGATCTCAAAGCACTATCCAGGGGTATTCAAGCAATTCAAATACTTTGTGCTCTCTCTGTCTGCAAAGGGGTGAATTTTACCCAATCTCCAGAAGCATGCACTCATCTAGATTAACTCCCTTTCCCACATAGGTGGAGTCACACTGGCTATACTGGTTAAAGCTAATGCAATTTGTTGCAAAACATGACAGTTACTCCAGATTTACACCAGAGAAAACAGAAACAGAATTTGATCTTGTGTGTGTAGCACTCAGCTTTTGTTTCTGTATAGGGTGAATCACTGATACTTCTTGCCATGATGCATTATTCATTTCTTTAGGCATATAAGACTGCTTTTGGATGGCTGCCTTTAGTGATAACCATCCATCTTTGCCAAAATGGTTGACTTTTGAAGCCAAAGATCCAAAAATCTATCATTTAAAAATGATGGAAATGATGGATACAGAAGAAAGAAGATCCTTAGCTAATATACTATCAGCACAGCTCCGCATCTTTAATGACTGCAGAATTCCTAACTTCTCCAATAGTTTGGAAGGCTTTTTATTAAAAAGAAAGAAAACTATTAAAACTCAGACTATTTCAAGGTTTTATTTTGGTTTCAATAAAACATTTTGATTTTTAATTTTGCAGGCATGATTTTCTTCCTTGCATAGCCTCTCTGCATCCCTGTGTTTTAACAATAGGGGCTCATCGCTTTGTTAGTTTGAAGGATACAGAACATTGCTCACTGGGATCTAGTGCAAGACCTCCGCATTTATTTCCCACAGATCATGAAACAGCAACGAGTGGATTCATTTTGGACAACAGTGATTTGGAACGAGCTGAACATGGTGTCCTAAGTTTACAAGCTCTGCAGCCCATTTCCAGTCTTACGAGTTTCCTATTTCTCAACTAGGTTTAATAGTAAATCTGTTTAGGCTCAGTAGACATCACGAGCTCGAGAGTAGCTCAGAGCCATAGTCTTCCCTTGCTTTATCACCGTCATGTAATTAAATCATTTATCTGAGAATGGCCTTCAGCTCCTAAGTCACTTAGTCACTCTTAAAAATTCTACTTTTTTTTTTTTGTGGAGATTAATGTCTGCGTTTTTTTTCAGGTTCTGGTTTGTTCTTTCGCCTGTTTTTCATCCTATCTCCATGAGGATGTCAGATGTTTCATTAGTTAATTATTTCTGTCATGAATCTGTTCATCTCAAGATTCTTGTCTTTTTTATATTTTAAATAATTAGGCAGCTCTGGAGGAGACAGGAACATGACAACCAAGATGAATTAAGAGGGATTCATACTGCATGACTGTGTTTATTACACAAATGTGAACTCCTGTATAAGATTCTTGATATTGCATTAGCAATTCCAGGTTAAAACATTCAGAAATGATGGAACCTAATTGTTGGGTTTTTTTGTTTCAGGCTTTGCCATGCTTCCCCTGCATTATTTACACCTTTCTTTGTCTTGCTTTGTACCGGTAATCGGGAGATTGTGTAGGGTGTTTGTCAGCAGCATTTTATATGGGGAACTAGTCAAAGTAATCCTGAAATATCTGCTTCTTGCAACCTTCTAATTACCCATAAGAATTTGGCAGAGGCATCTGTTAGTGTATTTATAGCTTGAAATAAAAGCATGAAAGAAATCATGGTTCACTGTTGCATTGTGGCAATTCTTTTGCATCCCGTTGTGTCCTGTAATGAAAGAGCCTATCCACCACATGAGTTAAAGCCCAAAGCTAAGCCAGATTTGCAACAGTGCTCTTAGGTATGTTGTGTCCATGTTGTGGGCTGAGCTCTTCTGAAAATCTGACCAACCCAAGCTAAAATCCCCGATTTCAAAAGGGAAACGGTTTCTTTTTCAGAAATTAAGACATTTTTGTAGAGAAATTAATTTTTGTTCACTTTTTTCAGTCTTTCAGTGACAAAAAACCCATTTTCTTCCTTTTTTCTGGGAAAGGAGAGTAGATTTAGTGACCTGGAAATGATGGGGATTTGTTTATATGGCAAACAAAACAGAGGGGTTTTTTTTGGAAGTTACCCTGATGGCTACTTTAAAAAACCTGCCCCTGAAGCATTTCTTCTTTTTCAGGTAAGAATTGCTGGGCCTGATAGCACGGCCAGTGAAAGGCCTGATTCACAGCTCTTTCTTTATGATTTCTTTACTACCAAAAAAAGTGGGCTAGGCACCTCCCAAAAACAAGGAAATGAGCAAATCTGGCTGGAAATGCCTGCATTTGGTGCCGTCCGTCTAGAGGCAGGTAGGAACAAAATGGCTAGTCTGACCCTGCCAGGCGTTCCTGAGACCCCTAAGGAAGCCCTTAGCAGATGGCAAGCCAGGGGACCACTGCTCTCGACATCAGTCATACTGTAGGGGATGTGCTGAAAGTGTGTTCATCACCAGTCTTCCCTTGGTGTACAGTCCACTGGGGGCTGCAGGCAGCTGCAGGAGCAGCAGCACAGTAGTGGGGAGGGAGCTGCAGAGGCCCATAAACCACTGATGGAACTCCTGCTCCTGTTTAGACACCACATGGCATTGCTGTGCTCCACCTGTCCTTCAGCATCCAGCCTTGTGTACGGACAGTTGGCAACCCTGAATAACACCACTGGTTTCATTTGGGTCCAGAGACTAAAGCATGCCCAGAAGTAATGGTTGAAAATGATCAGATTTAGACAATATTTGAGTGGAAGAAAGGATTTCCTCCCCATTTTTCAGCCAACGGTGGTTGAAAATGTCATTTTTCAAGCAGCGCAGGTGCCCACTCTAAAGGCCTGTCTCAGGCTTTGTCTGACCTAGTTGAACCAGGGAGCCTTGGAGGTCCCCTTGCTGTTTCCAGAACAAGAAGCACTCAGAGCTGTTGAGAGATGCACCCAAGCTTTTGAGGGACCTGAAGTCTTGGCCAGTTTAATTGCTACTCCATCTCCACTTCGCTTTGCAGTTGCAGTCATTAATTCATACCGATTTTTTGGTGTCTCTCTAACAAGACCCTTAATGAGATGGATGAACAGCTGCTGTGAGTGCCTCCAAGTGGGAAGAGTGAATTCAGAGGAAGCCACATCACACACGCTACTGCAGTTTCTGCATTGCACTTTGCAAATCGCATCCTCCCCTCATTTCAGCCCATTTGCTGTCATTCGGCTTCCCTTTGATCCCTCTGTTTCACCTGGAGCTCAGCTGTGGCATTTTCACTTCACAACTCAAAAGCACCAGCCTTGTTGTTGCGCTGGCTAGCACTGCCCCTCTTGAGGCAGACCATTCAGTCCGGCTCCAATTCAGCTGCTTTGGCTGACCTGCCATTTCTCTCTTCCTTTCATATACCTGAATATGAGACACGCAGAGAGGAGTGTGCTTGGCAGGTCTGTCATCAACAGGCCTCATAGTGTTACAGGGGAAGAAGATAACTTGTTTCAATGCATCTCAGGAAGAGGTTGGTGTGAGTATAGGTCTACTGTAGCATGAAGCCAGGCAGCTGGAAATCTGGGGAAAGCTTTAGGCAGAAGCTTTGCAATAAATCAGAGACAGAGTAGCTTTAGGGATCATAGTGCTTTTCCTTAGCCCTCTTGTGTTGGATGACCAATTCAACTGATAGATGGCTTGCCCACATCTTAAGAGACCTTGGTTCAAATCCCTGCTCTGCCACAGGCTTCCTGTGTGACCTTTGGTGACATTTTCAAAGACTACAAATGGGAAGTTGGCATCTTAGTGCCATCTGTGCCTGGGAAATCATTTCCTGCCCCAAGTCTGCCTCTGTACCTCCATTCCCCACCTATACAATGGGAATAATAGCACTTTCCTACTGCTCTGAGGGGTTGTACAGATAAATGCATCAAAGATTATGCAGCATTCAGAGTCCATGGTAATGGAGAACCTGTGAAGCACTAGCTATGGCTGATGGATTCTAAAAGGGTCCTTGGTCCGTGTTCAAGTAAGTGTGTCTTTTTCTTTGATTGCATTACCACATGAGAACACTTAAAGATAATAGCACCATCACTGAGAAAGCAGAAATGCTAACAACTTATCTGCAGAGAGACAAAGTCCTTATTCTTTCAGGTTGGCACCCAGCTTCAATTAATTCGTAGCAAGAATTTTTGTTATTTTTGGAGACTATGGGACATCCTATCTGTTGAAGAGCTTTGCAGAGACTGTCACAGTATGATACGACTCCTAAGTGCTCCAGGTGCTCTTTGCAGGGTGTTTTTATACACTTTTCCTTGTATGACAAGGAAATACAGAATATAGACGATGCAGAAACATTATTATTATTAGCATTTCCCTCAAATGAAGCTTTCTTCCTGCAAGGCTTCCCTATCTGCAAATGGGTGGAGGCAGGAGAAGACTCCCATTCTGGAATAGCATCTGGTCAAAGCTAAGCTTATTAAAAAAAAAAAAAACAATGGAAGAGAAACCCTGAGCCACATGCTGAGGTTCTTGCTATGAGTTCTCTAGGCACCTGTATTTTACTTTATTAAGTGTGGATTGAATTTACTGCATTTTGAAATGTAAAAGAAAAACCATGCAGCAGATGCCGATAGCAGTTTTGTGAATTTCCCCTGCTCATTTTGATTGACCGGTAAAAACAAATCCGTTTCTGAAATGTACTACAAGTTCTTAAAAGATGCTAAAAAAAGAGGAGGAGGAGAGGGAAGAGCTACAACCACCAGCACCACCAGTCTAGCATCCAGTGTGAGGTACCCAACTAAAACTTACATGCCAACCCTATACATTTCATGACAGAAGTTCCACATTAAGGTTTACATTCAACATAGTACTTGTCCTGAATGTTCAGCACATTCATTTCAGTGGGATTGTAAATGCTTAATGTTAGTCTGGTTAAATTTGGGCCTCAGGTCACAATCCTGTAAACACTTATTCATATCTCAATGAATAAAAACACCTACAGTGCATCTACACATGCATTAATCTGCTTTAATTAATGCACATTAAATCTAATACCTCCATTGTGAGGTACTAAAAGTATGCACATTAACTAAAGAGCATGGTTTTTAAGTGATGCTTAATATGCATTAGCCTATCCTAATGTGCATTAATTAAATAGCATGGTTTTTTTAGTGATGCTTTAATGTGCATTAAAATAGGCTAAGGTGCGTTAAAGTGCCCATGTAGACATGCCCCTATTGACTATAGCATGGGCTTGGCTTTGTCATGGGACAGTATCTGCCCTTTCAGTTTAATATAAAAGAGCCAGGCTTGAGGTTGCTGGGCAGCTGCATCTTTACATCCAGAAACATCCTCTGCTGTCCCATCCACCCTACAATATTGTAGATATAGAGAGAAGCATGTTCCCATAATTAGCACCCTTTGTTTCTTTTCTGTTCTTGATGTATTAGATCCCCTCCCTGCAAAGAGAGGTGTGATCTTCTGTGTGTTGGGGGGTTA
>NW_017729019.1:10874043-10874653 GCF_001723915.1 Gavialis gangeticus | reverse complement strand
TGTTCTTGATGTATTAGATCCCCTCCCTGCAAAGAGAGGTGTGATCTTCTGTGTGTTGGGGGGTTACACTCTTAATTGTATATTATTGAAATATGATTTTTCCTCTTACAAACTGCGGACCATATACAGTACCTCCCTGAAATTGGGTGCAGCTGGCTTTGACTGGCACTTACAAAGTTGTCCTCCAGGTGCTGCATCAGAAATCCTTTGACACAGTGTCAGTAATTAAGTGTACAATTAAGAGAATGTCTGCAATTAAGTTCAATCAGTCAGTCAATCAGATCTACATTTCTAAAAGACCTTTCATCTCAGCCTCTCTCATTTTGGAGCTCTGTGCAAAGTTAGCACCAGACACAATGTGACACTGCATTTGATGCTAAATTGAAGGAAGGGCTCTTGGCTTAGCCTGAGAAAGAAAGGCATGGGAGGTTATACATTTGAATGAAACTGGTTAAAAGGAGGGAACTTAGATACTGCAGGAACATTTGCGGTAAGAGGGCTGTCAAGGCACAGAGTCCTAGGGGCGGCCGTGATCTCCCCTAGCTCCCCCTACCAAGTTCGCATTAAAGCACCCTTGTTCCCCCCGCCACGTCTTGATCTTTTATATGTA
>NW_017729019.1:10857501-10869043 GCF_001723915.1 Gavialis gangeticus | reverse complement strand
TTCACATTAAAGCACCCTTGTTCCCCCCGCCACGTCTTGATCTTTTATATGTATAATAGAGGCTGCTTTTTGTTCCCTTGGACCTAATGCTCTGTTGTAGCTTGGCCCCTGTTCTATGTTGTGTGACTCGGTGCACCACCGCCATATGGGCTACGCGTGGCTCCATCCATCCCTGTACCATGCCCCAAGCATCGCAGATATCCCAGACGTTGTTCGGTCAGTCTGGCACTCGTCAATCACCATCCCCTTTGCCTTGGGGCCTCCTCGTGCTGCCCCCTGCTCTGGGGTTACTACAGCTTTGGGCTCAGGTGGCTGTAGCCATGCCTGGCCCCAGATCTCCTCCTCGGGGTCTCTAACCCCCTGCAGGGCTCAGGCAGCCTCAGCCTTACCTGGCCTCCAATTCTCTGCTCCCCTTCTCAGGGCTGGGGTCAGTGCACCCCCAAATGCTGCACCCCCTCTGGCACCAGGGTCCCCACACTATCATGGAGCCCCTATGAGGCCTCCTCCAACCCCGAATAGCCTCACCCAAACCACCAGTTGTAAACAGTAAACTATCAACACAAACTCAAGCCCCTTGACTACAACATAAATTCAAGCCATCCAGCTATAACCACATTCAAGTCTGTCACAGGGTTTCTCCCTCTCACCCATAACAACTGCCCGAGTAGCCTAGCATCTTCCTTTTCCTCACTCTAGCAACTCCTATGGTTGTGGGTAGGGAGCTGTCTCCCTGGCCTCAGCCTGGGTTTATATATAGGTTAGGCCCTGCCCCTTCCAGTCAGCTGACTCACCGGTTCCCTGGGCAACCCACAGCTGTGCTTCTTTATCACTAATGTGGCTGCCCTGGTAAGCAGCAGCTGAGCTCCCCATTCCCTGCTAGGGCCCTCTGTCTAGCAGTTTCCACCCTAAGGAGCAGAGCACCTGTGTACCCTGCTCCCCTCTTTATAGGAGCAGAGCACTGAGGTGCTCTACGACAAGGATCTTGTGCTTAACTTTAGGTAAATATATCTGGAGGCATTCTTTCTAATTCTGTATGGTTATCTTTGCTATTCTATTCCTGTGACCTGAGAGTTATCTTTTCTACAGGTTTTCTACAACCATAGATAAGGTAGGATAGCCCTCACCTGTGTAAAGTGGCATAGCCCCACCCATGACTTCAGTGCAAAGTCCAGCAATTTGTCATCTTGGGCAAGTTTCCTCCTTGGATCCAGCGTGCAGCAGTTCCTTCACTATTTGATGATGGAAGCCCATCAATAGAAAAGATCACCCAGGGCAGCCTTGCTGTTTAACGTCCCCAGCATCAAAATAACTATTCATCCTATAGACTGATTCCTCTCTGGAGGACTGTTAGATTTACTAGCTGTGAAAACTTGCACTGAAAGAGCAGCTCTGAGTTACAGGGAATACCATAAGGAGGTCACTTCTTGTCCCTGATTCTGCTCCACTGTAGCCTATTAAGAAGGGTGCTATGTTTTCCCAACCTTCTTTATTTCCTTTCTTTTGCCTATCTAATAACTGTGAAATTAGCTCATAGGAGGTCAGTAATCATTAATCAATATTGCAGTTAACCGTGCCCAAAATCTACCAGCTTCATCCTCTGCCCTCTTTGCCCATCTCCTTTCCCAGCTGCAGACACTTTAGGGCTGAACCTTCCAGGCAGCAGCAAGTCCTGGTGCTCAGTTCTAAGGACTGCTCTACATGTAAAAAACTAAAATCCCTATGACATTGCTGGTAAGCCTAAAAGCACAAATGCCTTTGGAAAGGCAGGGGTAGGGGTGGGAGGATGTGTGTTTCTTTGCGTGGAATCACAACTCGTGGTAGAGGTGATATCTTTTATTAAATCAACTAGATTTTTTGCAAAAAAAAAAAAAAAAAAAGGGTCTTTAGGTCTTTGTGCAGATGCATTTGGGGTTAAAACAGGCCCTCTAGCGGTTTGCCTAAAGTAACAGCACCAACATTAACACAGGCAACACACACCAGGGCTGAGCTGCAGTCAGTGCTGGGTGCTTTGACTGACAGACTCACATCTGTCTGACTCCATTCAGTAGGAAGTCATTTTGACACACGCGTCTCAGCAGCAGCAGCAAACACTGATGCTGGAACAATAGCAGTAACGCAACCTTTCATTGTCACGCAGTCACATCACACTGATGTCAGTGCGAGACTGCAAAAGAACCGGGGAAGCCAGGCCCATAAAGGGGAACGTTACCTCTTCCCAACACACTGGGATACCAGATACAGGAGAAAAGACGCTGGTTCTCATGTATATGCACTGTTCTGCATCCGAGTGCTCTCCGCAAGCTTTGCCTTTCGGTTTGAATCATCAGTTACCATGCTGCCAGCAAAGGCCTGTACATATGAAATCCTAGACAAGAGCATGTTACTTTGAAGAAGTTTGGGGTTCTTTTTCCCTTGTCTCTAGAGCCACATCAATGCAAGCCACAAGCCGTGTGCTCTTTGATAATAATCTTGCATTTACATAGCACCTTTCATCTATTTTAAAAGAGCTTTACTAGCTACATGGGTATATTGACAAAAGTCATCCACAGGGATCCACGTCTCTGGTGGTTTATGCTTGTTGTCTCATTCAATTTGTGCCTTTTATGTATGCTAAGCTGTTTGCCAACATCCCCACCCTCATGTGGAGGGCAGAATGAATTGATATGGAGAGTGGTGTAGTTTGCCCTGGTGCGATGCTGCTATTTGCCTCTCACCCAGTGCTTTTCAGCCACAGATCTCAGATGTGCTTCACAAAAGAAGGTAAATATGCTTATCCCCATTTTATACAGTGGGTTAGGATGAAGTGACTGGCCAGAGGTTACAAAGAGGCAGGTCTCTGGCAGAAATAAGCCTAGAACCAAGGAGTCCTGATTCCTAGTTGCTAGTTTTGACCACTGGACCATGTTGCTACCGGCATAGCAGAGTCATAGGTATAGCTACTCCATATTGTTAAGGTGATGGAAGCTGTAGGTCTTTCATCTGCTAATGTTTGGTCTTTAATATTTACCCTTTATGTTTTGCCTTTTTGTCTTTGTACAAAGCTAATGGGAAAAAAATGTGTTGCCTCTTTGTATTGTTACTTCCATCAGTACTCATCACCAAAACACTGCTTCAAGGAGGGCTCTTTAAGCTCTCAGCTTTGCTGAGATGCCCTGAACAAAAATGCTGCCTGAATGATGCAGTTGTAGAATATTTTCTTTTTGGAAGTGATCAAAAATTACCTGTGCAGAGAGTGCCTGTGGATTAAAGTAAACCACAGCAGCACTTTACAACATTTGTATTTTGCTGACAAGTCTAAAACTATGTGCTTTTGAAGGGAGATGTGTTTCATAGTCAGTAGGGTCGGAAGAGACCTGAGCAGATCATCAAGTCCGCCCCCCTGCCGTGGCAGGAAAAAGAACTGGGGTCAAACGACCCCGGCAAGGTGTTCGTCTAGCCTAGGTGTAACAGCCTTTCTAAAAAATTCCTATAGTGTAATAAAAAAGGACACATTATTTATAGGGTTTCTTTATTCATTGGGGAACCAGGGTGGGGCTGTGTATACCATACTAGATTAGGACTGAGCAGGCCTGAATTCAGTTTCTAGCTGCCTTGGCTGGTTGCCCTTGGGCAAGCCACTTTACCTCTCAGTATCCTCATTTCTTAAAAGGAGATGGTATTGGCCTTCCTTGAGAACTAGTGATGAAGCATGCTTTATCAGAATAAAGATTTAAATTATGCACCCACCCTTGCCAGATAATTAATAACTTGAAAAAGGATTCTATTCCCTAATATTGTGTAAGGGGGGTTGATTTTGGTAGAAGCTAGAAAACTCATTGGCTCATTCTTATTAAACTCGATAGGACTTTTTTGTAGAGGGTAAACCAGCAGCCATATCAGATGTCATAAGTCAGAATGCTATGCTAGCAGTATTGCTAGGGTGCAGGATTTGTATTGCTCATAGCTATACTGGATCGGGGTCATATTTGGTCACAGATATCTGGCGCTAGTATTGGAAAAGGGCTAGGGGTGGGGTTGGGGCATTGAGTTTTCCTGAGTCATTACTTCAGGGGAGGAGTAGGCTGGATACAGGTCCTGCCTTGTTGAGTCCAGGTGAGCTGAAGAGGTAGGAACGCTGTGTACCTGGGGTGGGGTCCCTTGCTTGCAGGTGGCTGTGAATCCCCCCTGTCATTGTCTGTGCCTCCCGGCTGCTGCTGGCTCCAAAGTAACTATGCTGCTAGGACTTCCCCAGGTTTCAGTGAGTCTTAGAAAGCTTTTTCTGGTAGCTGGTGATGGAGACAATATACAGCCCCATAGCTGTGCCCCTCTGCAGACATGAATCCTATGAAATTTCTTCCACGGGGCCAAAGTCAAGTCTTAAAGTGAATTAAAGATTTGGAGGGTCGTTGGTTGTAGTTGTGTTGGTCTAAGGGCATAGGCAAGCAAGTTTGGGTAGGTGTGATATCTTTTATTAGACCAACAAAATAGTTGGAAGAAAAGCCTTAAAGATTTGGAGGTGCTCAGCTATGATAGTGATGGTGGTGGGGCATAGAAGTACCTCTGAAAGATGATGTTGGTTCTGAGCACCAGTTAAGTACCTTTAAATGCATGGCATATTTTGATCTGTTACTTTTTTTTTTTTAAAGAAAAGGTTCATTAAATATATTGACGGTTGCAATGTTGAAGGCGAACACAAATATTGCCAGGAAAATTTCTGGTTTGAAAATATGGTTCTGTTCCTGGAATTGGGGTCACGTAACTCTGAGCTGGGATTGTGGCTTTAACAATAATTAGTTTTGGGGGGGAGGGAAAGAGAGAGAGAGAGCCTGTGAGATGTCCAGAACGATGTACAAATTCTGCTTGGGAGCCAACCTTCGGAAAAGTGACAAGAAAACCAGGAGTGTCAAAGTTGCTTTCAGTCTGAGAACCCAATATCGTGTTCCATCAGCAGTGGGTGTTAGGTTGCTGAACAAGACATCAACACATGCCTTGCAGTGATTTGGATTTGTGAGGAATGCTATCAGCAAGCATTTTTTTTTTTTAACGCTTTTAAAATCAGTCAAATAAAAGAAAGATTAGGCAAGGAACAGAGAAATAATACAGGACCATAAATCCTTGCAATCCGGCACTAAATCTATCAAAGCAAATAATATGTCCCAATGGTGGAGGGACATTATTTGTTTTTGTTTTAAATTTGCTAAGCCTCGTTTTTTGAGCATCCGTCTCAGGGAGATGAGGGCCGTGAAAAGGCAATTACAACTGGTGAATGATTAGTGGTAGATGTGACATTTTTATGTGTCAAATATGTTTAACTGCATTAACCTTTGTGGAATTTACACTGACATCTTAAAAGATCTATCTCGCAAGCAGCCTGAAAAATCTGAAACCTCCCTCAACTTAAATCTTATTTACATTCATTTTATTACAAAATAAATGGGCCTAAAATTTTAATGGAGTTTTTGCCAGGTTGTGAAGGCATCGCTGCCAGGAAATCAGATGGAAGCAGGTGTTGCTTGTAGATTGCAAAGGGAAGGTTCCTTCTGCAAATGCACAGCTTTGTATGCGCACCAAAAAAAAGTTACATTCCAGTTTTGCTAGTGGATGTGCCATCCTGGAGGGAAAATCACTGAAAGAGACAGGGTTACACATCTAATTTAGCTATATTAGAATTTAATTTCCTGCTAATGAGACATTTAAGCTTTCAAGAAAGCAGACTGTGGTCGTTTGTGGACTTTTTAATCTTTACATATTATGCAGACTGTAAGTATACTTCCAAAATAGTTCTGTTTTTTTTTTTTCTGGAGACTTTCAAAGATTATACAGGCCATTAACATGCTGGGTGGATTGCTCCTCTCATTGCCAGTTTCCTAGCATGCTTGGTATCTGGATGCTTTGTTTATCCAGTTTTCCATGGGGAGCACTTCCTTCATTTGAGTCGTTGTGCAGTAGTTCCTCTCGTTGCCGATTCAACTCCATGTCTCTTGTGCTTCACTCCACTGAAATCTGATTAGGTACGAGACAGACTCCGGTGGAATGAAGGACAACAGAATCCATGGATCATTCTTAACTCAGAAAAATCGAGTGAACATAGAACATATGAACATGTCCCATAAAAAAGAAAAAAAACAACATAGCAGGTACAGTGGGATGTTCGTGTGACATGCATGACCGTGGCAGGAGACATGATATTTTGCAACGAGGTCCTATGTCGGCTCTTTTTTGCTGTAAATTCTCTTTGCTAGGGATTTGCAAGTCCAAAACTCTCTGTTTTTATTTGTAGCGTGTAACAAGCTGACCAGTGGGTACAACTGCTACTTACCAATGCCTGTGAGGGTTTCTCCATCACTGGAAAATCCTTAGATCAGCATGCTTTTTTTTCAGGAATCTTGACTAGCTCAGCCGGAGCTCCAGGTGCAGGAATCCCTAACAAGGTTTGATGGCCTGTGCTTTGATTGTGGTCAAAGTAAAAGGCCAAGAGGGTCCCCTTCCCAGTTTAAAATCTATAAATTTATGATTGCTGAGGAATAAGTGCATATACAGTTTTCTTCTATGTGTTCATCTTTCTTCATGATCTCTATCACCAGGAAAGAAACCTGTAACTAGTTAAGCCCAAACTCTTCCTTTCACACTTGGTAGGGGAAGAAAATATCTCTTAGTTCTAAACAGATTAATCCTGACTTTGGGCACTGGAGTCTGATTGCTGCAGGTTTGTTGTCAAGGACAAATTGATCACACAGAAAGGAAAGACTCTTTCTACCTTATAACATTGGTTTTGCAGACACCTTAATACAACAGTAAAACCGATTATTCACATTATGGTGGTGCTCCAAGCCGCCAGTCAGAATGCAGGTTCCCACTGGGCTAGGAGCTCTGCAAGCCCACGTGGATCCTGCCCACAAGAGTTTGCAGTTCACAAAATATAAGAAAAGCATGTTAGAAATATCAGGTCTAGGGTAAAAGAAAGATAGTGATGGAATGAAAGACCCTTTCAAAAGAGGACCACAGGGTGAAATCGCTTGCTCTCCTTTTGGAGGATGGCCCTCCTTTGGAGGGACCAATCCTTCCTCTGCATTTGGAAAGCACCTAGCAAATTCCGGGTGTTGTTGCAGTAAAATCACACTAGTCCTGACACTTTTGTCCTTCCCCTCCCAACAGGACAGCCCCTTTTTGCCACCCCTTGCAGAGATAATATTGGAAGCTTTAATATGATGTCTATAGCTTACACTTGCATAATGCCTTTCGTTGAAGGCAGTCAATTTAAGACATGATTTTTTTTTAAGTGTTGTAAAGCTGACACCAGATGGGAAAGAGAAGTTCACACAAAATAAATGGCTGGGTGGGGTTCAGTTAGGGAGGCAGGAATTAGGGCCTTATTCCAATCTCATTAGTAGAAAACTGAGCTGTGTCCTGTGCAGACGATCACAGGAATGTGGCTGAGACTTTCCAAGCTGCCTGGAAGTTGGCACCCAGTGTTCATGAAACGCAAGCTTTCCCAGGGTCTCTCTGAAAAATCTCAGCCCATAGCTTTGGTAGAGCATGGGATCCAGCATGAATAGGCTTGGAAATTTAAACGGGGGTGGAGAAAGGAGGGGATTGAGGGGTAGGATCTGGCAGCGATTTGCTAAAATGTGGGTTATTAAATCACATAGCTGCTGAGGTAGGGCTGGGGTGGGGGGTTCTTTTTACTTCCCTTTTAAATACAAACCTGCTTTCTGCTGCTGTGTTGAGGCCTCTCCCTGAGCTCTGTTGAGACATGTTAAGAGCTTTGGGGCAAGTTCTTGACAAGGGTGGATAAAGGAGGAACCCTTCAGCTGAAATTCCTCCTGCAATCCTGTCTTCTTTGAAATGCCTTTTTATCAGGCAAGTTCCAACAGGCGCTGGTGCAATAAACACCTACCGACAGCTTCCAGCACATTAACTCTTTGCAGCGATGGATGCAGCAGCATGCTTAGAGAAAGGACTGTCCCGGCCCAAAACCTGTTTGGCTTCCCTCAGGAACAGCTCAGATTGTAAAAGCAAGGGCACTTTATCAAAAGAAACTTCCATTTAAAAAAAACAGCATTAAAAACGTGATATCTCTGCTCTAGGGACCCACCTCCAAGAGCTAACTAATTCCCTACCTTAAATAACCCATTTAAAGTATATTAAAGGTTACCGATATCATTTTTTTGCAACCTTTAATTAAAGAGACACCTCTGGGTTTTGGCTGGTCCCCAAAGAGAAGTCTTGAGATTTAAGCTTCAGAATAAAGCCTGTCTCACACTTCCACCCAAGGGAACAGCAAAGATCCTTTGCCTCCTTACATGTGATGGGCCTTTATCTAAAGGTCAAATGAAATTGTACTGGACACCTCAGATGAACTTTAAAGTGAGTGAAAGTTACTATATTTGCTTGTCTAGTGAGGGCTAGAGAGAAAGATACTGGGTCTGAGACAAAGCCCATTGACTTTCTGCTGTCTTCAGTGCGCTACGGCTGAGAGCAATAGGCAGGAAGCCAATGAAAAGTTCACTGCTACTGGGGCGATGGCACCCGCTCTCCAAAATGTCAGTGACCTAGGGCCTGATCCCAAAAAGTATTAATCACAGGCTTAATTCTCATTGATGCCTATGGAACCCAAGCACGTGCTTAAAATTAAGCATATAATGGTAGGCTTTCTCTCTGAGCTGGTTTTCAGAAGGGCCGAGTCTCTGTCCCTCCTCCTGGGTGCTGTGGAGGTTGCAGAGGGTCCATATGTCTGAAAATGAGGCCCTTTGGAGACAGTGTCTTTCCTGATACTCAGCCCCTTACTTGCTTAAGGGGAGGGGAATCTGCCTCCTGCCGGCAGCTCGTTCCCGCTGCTCAGCTGCTTTCATGGCAGCACCCTGTAGTGATCCTCTGAACATGCCTGTACCACTGCAGTCACTGATATGAAGCCTTTCAATCTGGAGAGAGCTGCTGTTTTAAAGGAAAACTCCTCGGCGTCTAATTTCACGAGATGCATGAATGCCTGACTGGCTTAGCTTCGGGCGACCGGGTTGAGCCAACCCAGGATGGTCACTTGAGTTATCACTGAACAGCAATGGTTTTAAAGAGATAGCTGGAAGCCATTTCCAGAGCTCAAGACCCCAAGCTTTTAAAGCCTTTGAGAGGGTCTGGCTGCATTCCTTTCCATTAGTGCCGGTGGGAATAACACAAACAGACCCAAATGAAAAGCCAAAGGCCCATTGGCTCAGCAGAATCAAGAAGTAATCCCCATGGGTCAAGAAAAGACCCCAGTTACACATCTAATATTTCATTACTGACAACACATAGCAATAAATACCCTTCCATGACCACGCACTTTGCAAACATGGTTAAATCAATATGAGTTTTTATACCTTTTTCTCCTTAAAGAAAGATGACAAAGTGATGCTCTGGTACTCTTGAGGGCTAATATTTTTACAAACTTTTGATTTTTTTTTAGGTTATTACATCATTTTATCTGTGACAACAAATAGAAGGAAAATTATAAAACCCACTTTTATGAAACGATATATTAAAATAAGTTCACAGGCTTCTTACAATACAAGCAGCGTAGGCAAAAAAAATCTACCCACTGACATAAGAAACTAAACATCTATACCTGTCAGTGCAGGTCATAGGCCTAATTTGGTAGGTCTTTGCACTGAATAACTCAAATCTAAAATAACTCCACTGATTTTCACTGGGTTACATTCTCCTTGCAATCAACTAATACTGAACATAATTTTTATCACCTGCATACCTGCTTGTGTCAATTGCTGTCAGAAATAATCCAGTAATTAATTATCTAGGATTTAAACATCCATTAGAAATGCTTAAGATATTTGATTTTTTTTTTCTTTTTCAAGAACTGACTACTGCCATCAGTTTGCAAACAGCAAGGGACAACTATCTTGCTATTCAGCATGGCTACATAAACAGGGCTGCTGGTATGTGGGCAACACTAAAGCAACCTGTTGCAACCTATTTCCTTCCCAGCAGAATATCCTTCTAATTCCTTTCTTACAAAGCTCCCAACCTCATCACTTATAACAGAATATTCTACGTATAGCAAAGCACATTGTAGCACTGTTCACTCACCTGCCCCTCGATAAACTAGGTACAGTCCCAGTCTTGTAATAGCTTTACTTAACTTTAAACCAAAATAAAATAAAATAACAACTATGTAATGACTAGAAAGACAGAAAAGAAAAATAAAAAGTCAATTAAAAAAATCAGAAACTTTTTTTCCTTTTCTTCTTTTCCTTTTCTTCTTCTTTTCTCCTCTTTTTGATAGGGCTCCAGAGAAAGTGAAACAAACACATAGAAGAAAATGACTAGTCCTCTTATTAAGACTGTAGTCTTGCTTTCAGTTATCTTGTCCAGCTAAATAGACTAGAAGCAAATAAGAAGGTTTTGGAAAGAAAAAAGATGCGTGAGGGGTGGGGGTGCAGAAGAGGAAGAGAAGGAGAGGAGCAGATACCAATGAAGGAGTGTTGAAAAATGCACAAGACTTTTTTTTTTTTTTTTTAAATAGTAGCAAGGATGGAGAAGAAAAGTTCTGCCCATTTTAAGGTGGTGTCCTTCAGGTTCAGTCTTTATTCACGCTGTTGTTCAGGAGGCTCCAGTTACCTGTGGGCCCCAGCCAATGAAGAACTGAAGCACTTCACCTGACTCCACCTCTCACCCTCCCGGGAAGGAATGCAACGCTGCAGGTCTGACAGCAGGCCTCATCTGTCTTTCCCCTCTCCTTTCAAGCACAGCCAAAGGGGTGACTTCTGAATCAGTCCACAGTCAAGCAAAAGACCAAAGCAAGCTGGATGACTCCGACCCTCTTGTTCACTTACGTGGGGTTTTCCATTCTGGCCCAACCTGATGCGAGCAGGAAAGGACAAAGACAAACTTCCTGACCTTCTTAAAAGGTTTCTCATCCATGCACTGATTGCAACTTCTGCAATGCCACCGTGCCCACCACTTGAAGGAACGGCTCACCCCTCTCTTATCCCGCCTTTGTCAACTCCTTATGACTTGAACGGGCCAATGTTGTTGACAAACACCCTTCTTTTTGGCAAAAGAAAAAAAAATACAGATTTGGAGAAACCAAAATCCTTTGAAAATCTGTGATGATTTCATCAAATTGTCAGGTTTTAATCTGCAACAAACCTCACAGCCCCACTCCTGGAAGGCCAAGGGAGATGTTTTGGTTTTCACAGTTTTTAAAGTGAAGCAGCAACAAACAATGTTTCAAACAGTGTTTGGTTTCAACATTTCCTTCCGTTTTCTATAAAATATTATAACGTGTTTTCCCTGGCTGGAACAGAATGGTATTGAACCAAAGTGTTTCATTTGATTCCCAAATATCTTTTCCTTTCAGATTCGCTGAACGTTTCCAGAACTGTCATTATCAGTCAGACCTTAAAAAACATTTTTTTCTGAACCGCCAACAAACTGAAGCCCTTATTCACCCATGTGTGCTTACCAGAATGCCATGGTGCAGTCACCATGAAAAGCTAATTAAAACAACAAGAACCACCCTGTTAAGCTAGGCCAGGTACAGACATTACACTTTTACTGGTATAAGGGA
>NW_017729019.1:10853106-10857490 GCF_001723915.1 Gavialis gangeticus | reverse complement strand
GCCAGGTACAGACATTACACTTTTACTGGTATAAGGGATTGGAAAGTGGTCCATACCCATAACATAACAGAAAGTTGGCGCGCACAGACTGGTTTAAAAATGGCAGAATCTGGTCTAAGATTTCACCCCCCACCAAAGGGCAAACGCATATTTTGTTTGCTTCTGATCTAAACTACACCACTTCCAGAACACCATGCAACTTAGATCGATCCTGCTTCGGGCATTTTGAATGTCTGTACCTAGTCCTAGTGACACAGCAGCACCCACCCTCTGATAGAAAACACAGACGTTGGGAACTTTTGTGAAGTGATATAGCTTCAGTGCAGAGCGATGGGCACATTTTAGTTCTAGCCCTAATGGAAGCCTGGTTAAAGTGAAGTCATCTGGGGTGAAGTAGTTTCATGTCATTGATGTGAATCCCCTGAGTTCATCTGCAAGATCCCTATAGCGTTTGCAGTTAGGTGGCTATGACACTTCTAGCTCTGCCCGGCTCCCCTGACCTTAACTCACTCATGCACCCATTCCCTGATATGTCAGTCTTCAAGCTGCATGTTTCCAAGGACAGGTAACGTCTTCCTGGAGACGGTGGCATGGATTCAGAAGAGACCAAAACAGAGATGTCCAGGTGCCTGGCCTCCACATGCAGCGAAATTCCAACCCCGTCAAACATGGGCAAGATTTTCAGAGGTGCCAAGCACTCACCAGCTCCCTTCTAACACTTATGCCCCTATTTTCAGAAGCTCTAAGCATTTACTGGGATGGGCTCCCTTGCAAATCTGATCACTTCTTGGTTCCCCAATGGGAGCTGAACTATTTTGAAAATTGTAACCATGGTAGGTGATGCCACTGGGCATAATGATGACAGTGTACAGTTGAACACTCTTGGTGGACAGGGACCAATCCTTCCTCTGTGTTTAGAAAGGACCTGGCAAATTTTGGGTGTTGTTGCAGTAAAATCACAATAGTCCTTACACTTTTGCCTGCCCCTCCCAACAGGCCAGCGCCACCATGGAGATCCCAGGGTCTCCTGCCAGCACAATGGAAAGGGGACCTCAGTTCCTACGCCCACATCTTGCAGCTGGCAAAAACATATGGGAAGCTCATTTACTTCTAGATTTTGTAAGAGTTCATTAGTCCAAATTAGGGAAATCATTTCAATAAAGGTATATCTATTTTGAGTAGAGCAGGGTGTGGATAACTGGGAGCATATTTGCATTTCAGCTAATTTCACTTTTTTTCTTTGAATTTATTCATTCTCCTACATATATTCTCCCTCAGAATTATGGTAATTGATGCTTGTTCTTTAGCTTGTTCATTGGGTAGCTGATGCTCAGGTTGCATGATATGCTTTTTCCCTTTTTCTCATTGCACAAGCATAATTCATAGCAGCATGGGTCTAGTGTAAGTAGCTGTGATTACAGATTCCAAGTTGAGATGTTCTGCAACATTCATTTAAAATGCACTATATCAGTGATTGCTTCTGCCAGGAAATTTAGCTGCTTGGAATATTCATGAAAAATGAAAACGGAGAGTTGCATATATTGTCTCAGGGAATTCAGTTACATATCTGAGTGTGTATTTGTGTAGTCTCCCTGGTAAAACTCACCCAGCTGTAATTTTTCAAGTCTGAAATGACCTTAAACAGTGGACTTTTGCAATTTCTTTTGTAAGAACTCCACATCGATAGACTCTATTAGGACAACTTTACGAATCTTCTTTTTCTCAAGTGCTCTATTACTCACTTTTATACTCTTTACAGCTACCTGAAAAAAATGAGGGCCAAATTCTTTGCTGATTTACACCACTGTCTGCAGTAAGTACAGAATTTGGGTCTTAGCTATAAAATGTATGTCTCTTGTATTAACATAAAATATATAACAACCACTGTCATTAAGATCCCACAAGAATGTAGAGACTGGAAATCTCTACAGTCCAACTGTGTAATACCCACTTCTTTCAAGCATCAATCCCCTCAAACTTTCAAGACATGTACTTAAAGTGGAATGAGCTGCCAACACATCTTAAAACAGCTATGGCAAGGCTTACAAACTTAGCTGAGAAAAATACATCAGGGAGGAAAGTTGTAGTGGCTTCTCCCCAACACATTCCACGATTCACCGCAGGAGGAGGAAACTTGTGTGGTCTTGAAGGCTTGTCAGCTTTGACCTCTAAATTTGTCCAATACATGGATCAAATTATTTACTTTGTCTGCAAGCTTGAGACATCAAACACAGCTGAAGAAAGCTCAGGGCCACATCTCCTGAAACTGCCCACTGTAAATCCAGTCCACAAGCAGGTGGAGAATAATTACTTGAGAGGTTTCCCGCCACCCCATCTCTTTGAATTTATTTATGATTGATGAAAAATCACTGTATAAAGCAGCTGGCTATTTAAGAACAGGAATGTAGTTGGTGCTATCACTCTCTGCATTGTGACTCTCTCATCTAAGAAAATAATCAGAAAATAAATGCTCCTGCTTTCTCACTTTTACCTCAGAAAACTCGTATGACTGACTATGCTGCAATGGGCATGTCTACACATGCATTTACACCGGCTTCAATTTATTGCACAGTAAGTTACTGAGTAGTAGGTGGGAATAGGCTGGTGTCTACGTGTGCAGGCATTAAAGCGCATTAATGGTGTGTGGACTGACTTGGGGCTAAAGTTAGTCCCAAGTCAGTCCACACATACAGTGTTGCTGCGCAGTAAGGTGTCTACACATGCATTACTGTGCAGTAACTAATTGGGTGTAAATTTTATACCTGCATGATGGCAAAAGCCGCCATATTTACTGTGCAGTGTGGGCATGCACATGTAGACACGCACCCATACTATGCAGTAATTTTGGGTTACTCCTCAGTAAATGCACACGTGTAAACGCGCACAATGTAACCAAACCCCATGTCCTCAATTCTCCACCACAGAAGGAAAACAACCCGGTTGCCCTCCCAGAAGTGAAGACAAAAACGCTTCATTTGGTCATAAGCAATCTGCTCCTCTATCATTTTAAAAGCGCACGCTCTGAAAAATTGTAGCTTTTGCAAGAATTGTAGTGCAATCTTTGTACAGAAACTATTGCTAAGAGCATGGTTCAAGATGTCTGGCTCAAAATTAAAATGAAGATGTGGATTACTGAACTCTCAACTTCTCTATCTGCATGCCTGTGTCTTCTGTGAAGATGGGTATGCGTTGAATCTCATGATGGAGAGTGGAGAGGAAAACTAATTGTAAACTGAAGAGCGAAGGCTTGTAGATACAGCACTGATATTTTATGCTCCATCAAGGTGTATAAACGAGTACAAAATAAGTGGAAGGAAATCATCCAAAAGCAAATATAATTGCAAAACCAGGTAGCATTATAGATAAAGATAAGTGGAGTGTTTTAAATGGCCCTATGGCAGTTGTACTATAGAAGTAACTAAAAGATAGTACAGTTATCATATTGGGTTGGAATTTCCAAAAAAAAAAAAGCCTAAGGAACCTAAGCCCAGATTCTGCTTCATCTAGTAGGTATCTAAATGGGCTGAAATGCTATTCTATTCCACCATGTTCAGGCCCCTGAAAATCCACTTCTGCATCGACTTTTGCAACCTGCCATCGTCTGACTTATAAGACTGAGTCCTAAGAAAGCAGCAAGGAGGCAGAGGACTCACCTTCCATATTATTCCATTGTACTCAGTTGCTGAAAAATTGTTCGAGTCACATTTGGGCACCTAAGTCCTGATCTATACCTAACACCAGGGCAAGAATCTAACAGGCGGGCCCTTAATCTCTAACTTTTCCATTTTGTCTGGAGGCCAAAGTACTTCAGAAAATTGAACAATTGATATACGTGGATCACTCCACCACCACTGATATGCAGCCATCTGTGGGGCAGGATGTAACAACTGTAGTAACACTAATTAACAGTTCAGGACTGAGTCAACTGGGAGAAGCAGACGGACAGAACACAGCTAGTGACTGTCTCCAGGACACCAGTCTCAATACATTCACTTCTGCAATAAGTGCTGTTACATCGTCAATGACTTCACATAGCCAAGACCTTAATTATAAACTTAATTAAAAAAGGTCTGGTACAGAGGTCAGACACTGGCTTGTTGCATCCAATACTTTGATTTTAAATGCTGTCCTCCACAATTGCCTACTTGCAAATTGCAGAGGAAAGGAAACCAACTTTTCTGTGTCATCGTCACTCCGTCCCCAGGCTTTGCATACGATATTACTCTTCTGCTTCTCCTCTGAAGGTAAAGGCAAACATCTCCCTCTCTTCTGTTGCTACGACCCCTGTGGCCCTAGGAGCTGGCATTAGCCAACACCTGGTTCTGCAGCGTAGCCGTGAAGAGTCTTACTCCTTCACATGAATGCATTTATCCCTTTTCTTCTT
>NW_017729019.1:10832312-10853095 GCF_001723915.1 Gavialis gangeticus | reverse complement strand
TTACTCCTTCACATGAATGCATTTATCCCTTTTCTTCTTTTGGAGAAGTCAGATTTAATATCATCCAGTATCTTTGATAATCCACGTCTTTATGAAATGTCATCATTCACTGCAGTGGAAGACAACAGTATCCATCTTCTCACCATTAAACTTTCTCCTCCGTGTGAAATGTAAGCTGGATATCTGCAATGGGGCCACTCAGCGTTTTTGTTTGTCTCCCGTTTGGGCCATATGAGAACACCCAGACAGAGGTTTTAGACATCTATATTTGTGAAGCAGGCACACCTAATTACTAAGAACAGCATGTGATTTGCAAAAATCAGCCACATGAAAATGCCTAAACATTATTCTGGGGGCCAAAGGGCCAGGCAGTGGCGGGCAGCATGTGCAAACACAGTTTTCTGAAACTTTTTAAAAAATGGGGAAAAGAAGATAATGCTACAGACCAAGTTCACCACAAGCCTGGTGCTTGTGAAAGCAGGTTAGGAACCACATTGCTTTTCTTTCCAATCTGCTCCTTAAGATCTGAGCCTTTCTTGTGCACTGGTCATGCGGGTGGGAACTGTTGTGTGCGTTGAGGGCATGTCTCAATGGCTCAAGGCAGCACTGTGCAGAGGCACCACAGATAGCTGTAGAAACCACATAAGCTTAGCTCTGCTCTGAGAGAAAGGCAGACGGCAGGGTGCATCGGTCCAGGTGCAGTATTGAGCCAATATGAGGATACAGCTCTGGATGCAGGCGTGCAGAACCAGCACATTGTGTAGGCACACATACCCATCGTACGCTGTGGCAACGAACCTACTGTGGCTCTCATGCTTTGGTGGTGGTGGGCCATCTTTTATGAATGGCTTGGGTCTGTCTGCATCAGAACTTGCCCTGCTGTGAAGAAAAGGATGCATGCTTTCCATTGACATGGTTGGGGTGGGGTGTTTGGGGGTTTTTTGTTTGTTTTTGTTTGTGGGTTGTTGTTTTTCTAATTTCATGTCTGCGGCCAAATCAGTTCCGAGTCCTATCAAATGAGCAGAGCTGAATTGTTCACGTCTGTGTGGCGCTACCACCAGCAAGTCTCCTCTCTCCCAGACTTTTCAGCCTGGAGCTTCAGATACCCCCAAATCCACAGCCAGCATCCTACGTGCAGGCCCAAGGCTTGGAGTTCAGATACCCCCTAGTCTTGCTTGCCTCCATCCGAAAGGCCAAAGGAGCAAGCTAGAGGGAAAGCCCAAGAGCGATCCCCTGTTACCATGAATTGTGTAGCTGAGATTCTCCCATTGGAGGCATTTGTATGATTACCTGGCAGGGGAGGTATCACGAGGTGGCTTTTTGGCCCAGGTGATTTTACCTACCTGGGACAGGAGATATCCTTCTTCTCAGCCTTGAATGACTTGGTGTAGTTAGAGAGTGAAGGCCTGTCCCTCGCACTGCAGGCAGACTGACCCCTGCTCTGCATGGACATGATTAGATCAGTTTAAAACGGCTTATAGCCATTGTATGTAGGTTAGTAAGCAAGTAACGTATGCGGGTAAGCAAGCGCTTTGCTAAGGCAGGGTGAGACTTCAGAAAACGATGATGGCTCCATGGCATTTTGCTCCAAGGTCTGTAAGGCTATCAAACAGCACGGTTCTTTTGCTTTTTGTCTTGCTCTCAGTTCCTGCAGGCATTATCCAAAGGCTACTCAGAAAACAGAATAAAGATGATTTCAAACAGTTTTTAACTGCCCGCTCCTGACACCCTCCAGTCTGGTCTGCAGGGGAAGTTCTTGCGAGGTAAAGCAGTGCAAAAATTTACAGTACATCGGCTACTAGGCACTAACTTCCTGTGTGGACAAGCTTCAGTGAACAGGTTGTGCTTTCAAAGTGGAGTAAGCTCCCTTGCAAGTCCCTGAATGCCTTGGCGAATGTTTACTCTGCTTCTGACATGAGACTGGGCATGCCGCTGGGAAATAAGCTCACTTACACCCACTCCATGTGCACCTGGGCCTGCAGATTTGCAAATTAGACACCTCCCTGAGTATTACTTAACACCACACTCAAGCCCTCTGGACAGGGAGATCTTTGGGATAGTGGCATGTCTGCTCACAAGCCCTCCATGAGATCAAAAGGGTTACTCCCAAACTGAACCAGAGTAAGGGGGAAGGGAATCAGGAGGACCTCCTCATTACCACCAGCACACAGGCAGAACTGAAGGTTTCAGGGGGGAAACAATGGAAAACTTTACATTTTAAAAAACATTTTCATGAAGAATGAAAAAATTCTCCAATCTTTTTTTTTTTTCTTTTTTCTTGTTTTCACTCTCCTCTGCCTTCCCACCCTTATCCTTTGTAATTGCCATGTGAAAAAGAACAAGGATAAAAGCAGGAGAGGATGGGAAGGGAGAGAAAGGAAGCTTTTATAGATTTTTGGTTCTGTTTTCAACATATCAGAAATGTTGGAAAAGGGCAAATTTCCCTTCTGCTTCCATGAAAGTGTGTTTAAGAGGCGCTTTGTTGAAATATGTGTTGAATGAAAAGCTGTAGCTGCTCCCATTGCTGCCTTGCTCTAACAAGGGCCTGTTCATGTAAGATGCCCTGAAAAGGGGTGGCATGTTGTAACCTGCAGCTTCTGCACCATTTCATCTGAGCGTCACAACCATATTTCAACAGACTTCTAGGTCTGTAAAATGATGCTGGTGACACATCATATTAGCAGTGTATTTCCTACCAATGTTTATAGGATGGCAAACCAAGACTGAGCTTAATAGCATGCCTGGAGGATGCTGAGACACTTGAAAGCTTTTGCAGTAAAGTGGAAAATTAGAAACTTTGCTGTTCCCTTCACAATATCGCTGTCTGGCCGCTCCAGGTTCCAAACACATCCTGTGAAGCATGAAATACTAGCTAGCTGGTTCAAGACAAGTTAAAGGGTCTGGCCCCTTCTTTGCTTCCTAGATTAACAATAGGGGATGAGGTCTTTTTTTGTTGCTGTACATGTAGCAGCAACTAAAAATAAATGCTTCTGTGACTCAAGCTATATGAAGACAGAGGATGGAAGTTGGACAAGAGCAATTGAAAAACAACATACATTTGAACAAGAACAAAATGGAAAGACTGAAATTGCTTCTGCCTTGTCTGCTCCCACTAGTCTCGCTGCTTTGATAATATTGGTATAAAGCAGTACAACACTACACACTGGGTGCAGTTATACCAGTGTAAAAGGAGCTAAACAGGTAGGGTTTATTCTTGCAAGGGGAAAGAGGATAAGTCTAAAGCTAGGATAAAATGCATCTGTACCACTGTAACTCCACCCGCAGTAGGCACAGGTATCCAAGGTCCCTATCGCTTACCTGTACAAAATCTGTGTGGGGGCAGAAGTCCCAAGCCTGTTGTGCCAGCCTGCTCTGCAATGCCACGCTGCCTTCCGGGGAAAGGAGGAGATATGGGAAACCATTGCATTGACCTCAGTAACAAGCTCCAAAGGGCTACTGTGAGGGAAGGACATAAATAATAATTCGTGCAAACAACGGCAGACCAGTCGTAATGTAACCGTCGAATGGTACCCAAGGCTGTAAAGGTGTCAGGTCTTTTCCTCTATTTTAATTGGAGATGAATCAGAATGACCCTGTTTAATTATTTAAAGATTTCTTCTTTTTCTCTGTCTCGGCAAGAGGACGATGATTGACAATTATCATAATTCTCCAACTGCCCATTTAGAAGAGCGCTGTATGTGTCTGCTATTTATTGTAACATCTGTAGGACTGGGTTTGAGAACAGCAGCCACTCAGTAAGAGAATGCAGTTCAAAATTCATCCTCCTCCTGTATTCCTCTCTGGCTGTCTCACAGTCGTACAATAACGAAGCCCCATGCAGAGCCCAACAAGTATGAGCAAACTGACGGGAAACAAACTAATTATGCATTAAGCAGCAAATGCCTACCCATAGACCAACACTCATGAGCTGTCTTGCTAGCAATCAGACTAATAAGCAATCCTAAAATAGCAAGTCAGTAGGCACAGCTCAGATACCATGCCACCAGCAAATTACAACGGTAAACCAGTGAATCTGACTCAAGCCAGACGGGTGAATCTGCAATACCAAGACACTTATTCAGAGAAATATTCACAAGAAACCCTACCAAAACAAACCAGCACCTTTGCTCTTGAGTTTCTCCACAGCACAGACCCATTCTGCAGACCCTGGTGTACTGTTCATGCCTTACCTGGCAAGAGGAATCCAGCAAGCACAGCCCTGCAGACAAACCAAAGTACCATAACTAAAATGCAAACCCTGGTGCTCCCGGCCTGCAGGAATCCACATACAGAGTTCAGTTCTGAGCTGGCAATGGAAGTAATTTTATATAACAGAGAAGAGAAAAAACTACATTTCCCCTCCTAGTGATTTCAGCAGCTAAGAGGAAATAACTGTCTCAGCCGTGATTTTTGTTTAAACACTTCTGCAGGCTGCATCAAAGAAGCTGTCTGCCTGAGAACCCACTGCACTTACCACCCTTTGCAGCTTGATGCGAACTAGGTACTGCAGTTTTAATGCCTCAAGTTGTGCCCCTGCAAGTACCATTTGGAATTGCATTATCTGCCGTTTGTTGGAGTCCCATGCCTCTCCGCCACGCAGCTGCATTTTTTAAGAGCATCACCTGCCTTTTCCCAGGACACAAAGAGTGTAGCTTGCTATACACTCCCAGACCAATAAAGTACCTAACCAAGGAAATTCTGGGCTGAGGAATAAAAATATTCCAGAAGTCTGGTGAAACTGAAGCAACCATTTCATATATGAGAGAGAGACCTTTGACTTGTAAAAACCTTTCAAATAAAATGTTAAAGCAAAAGGTAAAAGTGCAAGAGGGAGAGAAAGCGATGGGTTGTTTTCTATACTTTATAAACACACGGGGGGAGGGGGGAAATGGCACAGTGTGAAAAATTAGATTACTCAGAAAGACATTACCTGCAATATATGGAGACAATATTACATTTCCTATTCTTCTGTTTAGAGCAACACTGACAAAGTTAGATGCCACAATAATAGGCACGTTAGAAATCTGAGGTTAGACAGACAGAGACATCTCTAAGTTGTCAAGTTGTCTATAGTCTGAAGGCACAGTATCTTTTGTTGGGAGAGACATGAGTAATAATGCTGCATTTCTTCCAAAATACCATGGGCCTGAATCTGTACTTTCACCAGCTGAAAATGACAAGTCCCTCCACTGATGACACTAGAGTTACTCTGTTGTAACCCCGGTTTGATGGGAGAACCAGGCCAAGAATATACAAAAGGGTATCCATAAAGACTGGATTTTTTTTCCTAATTGAGGGGTGCCTAAAATGTGTAGGAAAAGGGAGACTCTTATGCAACTTCATTTTTTCAGTAATTCCCATAGGTGGTTTAGAGCCGTCCTCTAAATCCATAGGCAGGATCCAAAATTACAGTAAGTGTCTTGATTTCCTGGGGCACCTGAACTTCCGTGAAGAAACAACAGCTGTACATGCCCAGAGTTGCTGAAAGCAGCTTATATATTTAGGAGCAGGGCTATGACTGTTAGAGCCTAACTCTGCCTGACCCTACTTGAATGTTTTGGCCCCAGTACTGTTCACCGTTTGTATTGCAATAGCGCCTAGATGTCTCATCCCCTGCACCAGCACATAATCATGAAAAAGTCTCTGCCCCAAGGAGGCTGCAGAACAAATGCATACATATTTTCAGTATATTGGATTTTTCAACCCCCACCCCAATACACACAAGTGAAGCACCCCCCTTGTGCAAGCGTCAGCATGGCTGTCTATTAAAACCAACCCCTTTGAAAGGCCACTTTGAAGGCTTCCCCCAAAAGTTGTCAGATTCTTGTTTCCTCCCTGCTACCAGCAAATAAACTGGTAGCAGCAAACATGCTGTGAAGTCCTGCCCTGTGTGCAAATGTAGCAATACAGAATATTTGATTTCACAATTAAGCAAGCCAAACAAAGCCAAACCAGCTTTGCAGACAGCAGGCTAATGCTTGAACATGACAGCGCATTAGTAATCGGCTGTTGCAATCTGTGGGGCTGATCTTACCATTCCAGAAGCAGCTAAGTCTATCCAATCTTGCTCTGTTCATGTTTAGGGCACAGAAGGCAACACCACTGACAAGCCTGACATTATTTGCAGACAGAGTTCTCTCCCGCTCTTGTAATTAATCTGTTTGCGATTTCACGCAGGCTCGGTTTCATTTCCTGCAGTGACACTTTTGTTACCTCTATCGTGCACCAGCACATTCCTTTTTACAGAGAAACATTTATTTACTGTCATTTTAAGCTGGGACTTCTCTTCCTCTGCCGACCCTTGGATTTCCCAGAACAGAGGTCACACGGGAAAATGGACTCGCACGCAAACTCACCCCTCTGCTGATGGGGAGTTTGTTTCGCTGAGCTATATCCTGACCCTAAAAAGGTGCTGAGATTTTGCTTGCTTGTGTAAATGGGGAGCAAAGGAGATCCAGCCCTTTCTAGGAGTTCCCCAGTGCCAGCCAAGTTTCTGAGTTATGGACATATGATCCCACACGTGATCCATCCGTGACAAAAGTGCCCACCAATTTCAGTGCTTTGCTTTTAGGGGGCTCGATGTGAGACACCAACATCAGGCGCACACAGTTAGCTGGGCAACATGGTATGGATTCACCCATGCATAGGAAGCAAGGACCTGAGCAACAAAGTGGGGTTTAAATTAGGGACAAGTAATGTGAAAAAGAGGCACTCAGGAGAGAGGTGAACTCCACCTCTCAGCAAATAGCAAGCATTTGGTACCCTGCAGCAGGGAAACATGTGAATCACTCCCTTAGCAGGAGAGAAAACAGTAGTATTAGCATGAGTAACTTGTACCGTCACCATTGTTTCCTAGGGAACATGCCATTTCCCATGATGCGAGGTGCATCGTGGCATTGAGAGTGCAATCACTGAGAGTGTGAGTACATGTGAGTTCCTGCTCCAAGGAGATTTTAACAATCCCTTTAAAACTGCAGTGCAGATAAAGGTTGACTTTATCCCCTTCAAAGAAGCCTGCGTTAGGTCATGACATGAGCTGTTCTTTTCAGAGGACAGAGGAGTAAGTCATGTCCATGGCAGGGACTTGATACTAATTGGAGATGATGGCAAAATGGTTCAGTTTAGTGTGGATAGTTATCCTCATTTCCTAGACTCAGCTGACACTTTTCTGCCTGGAAAGCGGCCCGGGAATCTCAAGAAAAGGAGTGTAGTGGTGAGGGGGTTTTGTACTTGGTCTGAGCAAAGCTGGGAAGACCAAGAATGATCTTCTTTCACTTAGAAGCCCGGTACTTTTGCTCCTTGTACTGACTAAAAGCAAAATGCACAGAGGGGTGTGAAAATTCAAAAGCCCAAGCAATGTTTCTTGGAGCCTTCCTAGACACTAATAGCATCGCTGCCCATGTGCGCAGAGCAAAGTGTCTCTCTGGCACTTAACGTATGCACCTAGAGAACGTGCTGTGTTCAGCAGGGACGTATATAGCAGCACAGGTCCTGACTCAGTTCTAATTAGATCCAAACTACCCTCCCTCATCCCTTGGGACATTGTTTCCTGTCTGTGGTCTCCCCTTCTCCACCATCTGTTGGTTTTATGGGAAGCCTCTGTTCTGTGCCTTCGTTTCCTGCACACATCAAACAGGGACAAACCTCCCCGCTCCCTGTATGTGTCCTAGCATGCTGAGCAGCAACGTTTTTCAGCTAGTTCTTGGCTGCCCATCTGCAAGTCAAAGTGCAATTGTGAGCAAGCCAAGCCCTTCCTTTTGCAGACATGAAGACACATGCTGGCTTATCTAAACAGCAAGTCCAGCCACAACCACAGACACGCCTTTGGGAACACTCCTTTCTGTACCCTTGTTCAGCTGAGCATTGTCTCAACTTGTCCTGCGATGCTCTCTAGAACAACATGTGCCTTTCAGCATGGGACACACACATGGAAACATGATGATTCCCGTTCAAGTGTAGCGCAGATAGACTGGCAAGTGGCTGCTTCAACTTCAGGCCTCCTTCCATGTGCTGGATAACGTCCACTTTGAAAAAACCTTGGAGAAGAGATGGAAATGTGGCGGGGTACTGCGTCTATGCCATGTATATGCAGGACCATGTGCGTGTGAGATTGTCTCTCTCACGGGTAACGCCCAGGTGATCTCATTTGATGTTTCATTCTTCTCTCATGACTAAGCATCATGTTGCTAGAGTTTGGGAACGTGCAAGCAGGGAGTGGCAACTGGGAACTAGATTTTTGGATGTTGTCGAAGATTAAGGTTTACTGGTATCCCATGGGAAGGTGGCGGTTAGAAGGTATTGGATCTCAGGTTATTTGGAGAAGGATATTCCCTGCCTCCCCTCGGAAGTTTCCCCTTTATGATATTGGCTACTACCTAAATTCCCCCTGGGAGGTCTCCCATCCAAATTTGAACCTGACCTTATTTACTATACTTACATTGACAATATGCCGAATGAATCACTTTGGTGAGAGGTGTGAGGGGTTTTTAATTAAATGGGTACAACAACCCCTAGGGTAGATGCAATTAGCTCAGCGTAGAGGGGCCTTACATCAGCAGAGATTATTTCTCCTAAATGTACCAAAATAAGCTATGGCAGCAGAGGCGCTTTTACAACAGTGTAAGTACATCTGCTCTGGGGGATGCAGCATTTCAGCTACGTTGCTTTAAAAATGGTATAATTAAAGCAGCACAAAAACTGTGTGCTCACAAGCCCCGAAGCACATCTTGAGAGTCAAGCACAATGTCACAGTGTTTTGCTGACCTGGGACCCCAGCGTGCTGTGTGTATTAGCTGCATACAAGCGTAGCACAGATAGAAAGGCAAGTGGCTGCCTCAACTTCAGGCCTCCTTTCGTGTGCTGGATAATGTCTGCTTTGCAAAAAACCTTGGAGACGAGATGGAAATGCAACGGGGTACTGCGTCTATGCCATGTATATGCAGGACCGTGTGCGTGTGAGACTGTCCGTCTCACGGGCTATTCTTGCTGCTGCATGGCATTTTGGCTTCCATTGGCATTTTTCCCCCATCTGATGTCATTGCCTCTGTGGGGTGCATAGGGAGCATGTGCTCAGTGCATACTGTCTGCACGTGTAAGTTTGAGCACACCCTGAATAAAGCCTTAGAAGATCCTCTGATTGCAAAGGCTGGGCTGTGTCCTGGCATCACACAAGCAAAAGACATGCGAAGGATGCTGCATGCTAATCTTCCTCCCCTGCGTTATTTACTGCTGTAGCACGTGCTCCTCACGTGCTCCAGGGTAAGGAGACATCGCGGTGCTGGGCTTGGTCAAAGATAGTTAGGAGATCAAGGCTGAAGCAAGGCTTGGGCGCAGTCAGGACCCCTCTGCCTGTTCAAAAGTAGACTTCTAAGAAAATCCTCACCTCATGAGACCGTGCTGTACTTTCTGCCAGTTTGCAGACCTATTCTGCCTTGATATACGGGGTTTTTATTTGTAATCCCAGTTTGCCAGTGCTCTATTAATGATTTAGAATCAGATGTTAACTTGCATTTCCTGACAGATTATCTTGTATTTCATGTTCTAACAGAGAGGTAATTTATTTTTCGGCTGTGTAAGGGACCAATATTAAATATAAATATAGATGCTGCTTCAGGGAGCCGCTCTCGTTCCTGCTCTGTGCCAGACAGAGAGTGGAGACCTCACACAATTAACAGCCTCTCATTTTAGTTTGTTTAAAATTGACTTCCTTTCATTCCCGCTGAAAAACTCTGCAGTGATGTCTCTGGGGACCAAAGCCCTGCATCTAGACACAGAACATGCAAAGGAAGGGATTTTAAAGGCTCCAGCATTATAAGGACCCAAGGAAATTCCTCCCTCTGAGATGAATGGGAAGTCTTTCCCCCCTGCCACCTCCCAGGTAAGCAACGGACAGTTCTGTTCCGGTGCTGGGGCAGGTGCAAGGAGAAATCTGACCTCCTTTGCACTGGTTTTATATGGGTGTCCTGAGTCCAGTAGGGTTATTCCCAATGCACATCAGCATATGCAAGAGACAGTTCAGACCAGAACATCATCAGCATCCCCAAACCAGCCTGGCCCGACCTGGTTGAGAGAGGAAGGGAGAGATGGTGGGGCTCTGGCAGCCATGCAGTTCCTTGCAGTCATACCAGCTGTACTGGCATGAATCAGGAGCAAGACTCTGGCCACTTAGTCCTGGGCATCTCTCTTCAACCGTTGCCTGAGAAGTGGGGTGTCATCGTGGCTTTGCTGCTACTGAGACCTGAACTCAACCTTCTCCAAAATGTTTCATGTAACCACGAAAAAGCCATCAGATGGGAGAAGAGCTCTGCAGGTCTCGCTGACCTTGCCTGATTTAAACTCATGATCCGGTAGTATCACAGACTTATTGATTGATCTGTCTATCTATCTGTCCATCCCTTTTCAAAGGGGGCCCATCCCTGTGGTATCCATGAAAAGCCAATACTTTACTACCAAAAACCGGTCAGCAATTTCCTGAGCCAGGTCAGTTACTAGAAAAGAGACACTGCAGGTATCAAAATATATGTGCAAATCCTTTCACTGTTAGTTACTAGGAGGTCTCCTGTGAACTTATCCCATCTTCAGAGCATTTGCCACCCAGGGAAACCACCTTTCCCCTCTATTCAGCACTGGTGAGGCCACATCTGGAGTCCTGTGCCCAGTTTTGGGCCCCCCACTACAGAAAGGATGTGGACAAATTGCAGAGAGTCTAGTGGAGGGCAACAAAAATGGTGATGGGGCTGGGGGACATGACATGACATATGAACGTTTTGACGTTTATCTTGCTGGGATCCTTTGACCCCAGCTGGCTTCTTGCCCTGGGGGCAGGGGGCTGAACTCGATGATCTTCCAAAGTCCTTGCCAGCCCTAATGTCTATGAAATCTATGAACTGGGCTCATTTAGTCTGGAGAAGAGAAGACTGAGGTGGGATTTAATATCAGTCTTCATCTCCCTGCAGGGGGGTTACAAAGCAGATGGAGCTGGACTGTTCTCAGTGGGGGTAAATGACAGAACAAGGAGCCTGCAGCATGGGAAGCTGAGGCTGGCTATTAGGAAAAACCTTTGCACCCAGAGGGTGGTGAAGCACTGGAACAGGTCACCCAGAGAGGTGGTGGACTCTCCATCCTTGGAGGTTTTTAAGACTTGGCTCGACAAAGCCTTGGCTGGGATGATGTAGTTGGGGCTGGTCCTGGTTTGAGCAGGGGGTTGGACTAGATGTGACCTCCTGAGGTCCCTTGCAGCCCTAGGGTGGTCATCGTAGAGAACATCCTGCTACTCTGTCCTCTACTGATATGAAACCCAATGCCTTTATGTCCTCCATTTTTCTCTTCAAGAGAAAAATGGAGGACATAAAGGTGTCCGTTTTCATATCAATAGAGGACAGAAGACAACCGGACTGTCCTCTATGATGACCACCCTATCCAGACCCCCTTTTCTATGATTATATTTCCCTTCCTAAAGTCCTCTGAATCTAATCAACCGGGGTTGCCTCTATTCATACTATGCAGCAGCTGCCCAGCCCTAAAAGCCAGCAAAGGGGGGAAAAAACATCCTTTGAGTGAATTCCTTTCTTTGTCTAAGGAACGAGCATGCAACAACATGCCTTGCTGATGCTTTACCCTGGAATTTCTGTAGCGAGGCAGCAGGCAGCTTGGGGAAGCTGACATCACTCACAGTCATACAGGTATATTCAGTTTCACAATCACACGCAAGCTGTTTTGTGTCTGTACTTGCAAAACTTCACAAGGTTGCAGGCTTTGGAAAGCTAATATTGCCTCTTGCCATGATGCTAAACTGAGTCAGGGCCAGAGGTACCCCTCATCTAGATCATTTACAGCACTGTCACTCTGTACCTGCCTAATTGAGGGCAGGCTTCGTCAGGCTACTTTGAAGGAGAATCGTTCAGTCCAGAGCACGGAGGGAATGGCACAAAGAGACGGCACAGTTTCTTGCACAGTGGAGAGGCAATGGAATAAAATGTGGTAATAGCTTCTGGGCTTACTGGCCTGATTTGGAAGATACCAAAGAACTATTGTACATTTGGAATAATTCCCCATTTGGCAATCTCACTCACCCTCACTGGGGCTAGGGACAGAAATGACACATAAACCGGCATAAACAATTCAAAACTGGTTCAGATCTGTAACACAACAGAAGTTCAGTGCACAGAAACCACTTTCAAAATGGCCAGAACTGGTTTAAGATAAACCTGGATGTATCAGACCTAACTGATTTAGGTTAAATCCGTTAATTGAACTTCTGTCCCAGGTCTGGGAGCCTTGTGTATGTAAGCTGTGTAGGACATGCACACACATCTTTATTGTTGTCTGTGCTTAGCATAAACAAGGGATGTTTCAGATCCTCTGTTATGGCCTTGGCCCTATTTACTTCCTCATGCAAATCCATTATTTGTGTGTAGAGGGTGAATGGGATTTGGCCTTACTTCAGATCTGGGTTTCTAGTTCTGAGAAAACCCTGGCAAAAGAAGTGTAAGAATCAATACACTATGTCTTTTTTGTTCATATAAGATGCATCGGAGGCCCGTAAAGACTGGAGTTGCAATTTAGCAAAGTGTTTAAATGTGTGTTTGCCTGCACACTAAAATGTCCTTGAAGTTAATGGCCGGTGACCAGATTCCTAAAGGTAAGTTCTCTGCTGGAGAGAGATGGACTGTGGACTCAGGTCCTTGGGCTGCTGCCCCTTTGTAGTTTGAACACATCCAAGTAAACAGATAGAATATTTCTCCAAGGGAAAGCTCTCAAAGACAAACTCATATGAAGAAGAGGCTAACCAAGGCCGCTCATTTAGCTAAGTACTTTTCATCTTCCATTACACAGAACACAGCACGGGCTGATGTTTGGCAGTATAGCTGCAATAAAGCTGTCCTACTGCACTAGGGTTTTTTCCTTGAATGTGGTGAGCAGGAATAGATTTTTAAGGGGTTCGTTTTCATTTGTTTTTGAAGCTTTAACTCTGCTGGGTAAGGCTAGGGACTGAGCCCTCAGCCAGTGTAAATCCACTTTGCTGCACTGAAGTGAGCTGATTTACATCAACTGAGGGTCTGGTTCTTGATGTGGGAAACAGAAGCAGGTGGATACAATTTTTCTACATTTCCACTCAAGCTGCACATGCCTGTAGCACCAGAAATTGAACAGCACTTTCCCTAAGAGTAAAAAAAGATATTAGCTTCATATTTGCGCGAGTGCTTTGCTGCTCTCCCTCTTGACTTGATCATCTCATCTAGCCACAGGCTGTCTCTGGCAATGACTTTGTCTCCCCAATAAAATTAAAAATCACTTTTGTTTCATATCTTTTTAATAAAAGCCTCTGCTCTTTAAGGGGTGATGTGCTGATGAGCAGCCAGGTTCAGATATTATTGTGCTTCCTTGATTTGAATTTCTCTTTCTGCATTTCAGTTGGAATTATAAAGCAGAATGAAAGTTGCAGGCAGGCTGTACATCCAACACAAAGCCACCTGGGGTGAGGGTTGGCTACAGACTCTGAGGTGCAATTTCAGGCCCAGTTCCAGATGAGACAAGGCTGCCATGTGGCTGTTTGGTGAGAGCATGCCTTTAAATTTAACATAAGAAAATTGAGAGGAATGGACTGCGGAAGGCATGGAGCCAGCCCCATACCTGGTCTTTGGCAATCTCTCACCGTCAAGGATGATTGTCCTATATGTGGGCCTGAATGTGGGTGCTGAGGCTGATCCGGGATCGAAAGACTCTGTTGTAACTGGGGCATGTGTTTCCATGCGGGATGGGTGGCTCTGGATTCTTGATTTGGTCCACGACACGCTGTTTCTGCCGCTCCTGCTTTTCCATCTCCTCTTATACCATAACTGGCATATCTGGTAGGACGCAGTATAGGATCCAGCTATTGTAATGTATTATAAACACATTCTGGATAACAATATATAATGACAGCTAATGGCTAGGATGAAAAAAGAAGGAATGACTCAACGTCACACATGCCCATGTGTATATACACACACACAGGCACTCACTCTCACTCACCTCTGTCTCGCTTTGCTTTTCCAAGGGAGAGTGCTTATCTACTGCTTGTTTGTCTGTCTGTTTGCAATGCAGGAAAAATTCCAGTCCTGCGGCCATGTTGGGGGGAAGCCCTCGGGTATGACAGTGGCACTGTTTAGCTGCAACGCTGTAGTTAATATTGTGTCAGCCATTATAACTCCCTATGGTATTTATACTGCCTTCTATCTCAACTGCAGAAAGTAGCTTCGGGCTGCACGCAGGCAGGAAAGGTCTCTGCTGAGAAGCACGTTGTTTTACAAATAAAATACGAAGGGACCCTACTGGGACGTGTTCGGTCTATAAAGTCTGGGCTGTTCCACAGCTGGTCCCAGGCTGTGAGTGGTACTGGGAGGAGTGGTGATCCAGGCAGTAAACAATACCACTGCTTGTGAGCATGTACTTCTAAACGTGAGTGAAGCTAGTGAATGTGGACCCTTGGACAAAGTTCAGCAGAAGACCCTTTTCCCCGATGACAGAAATTCAGTGTGTTGAAAAGATCTTAACTATGTGAAAGCCACTTGGACTATCTGAGCCCAGGAGAATTGTAGCTAGGGACACATCCTCAGCCCTTGACCTTCACACATAATTAGAGAGGGCACAGCATTTAGATCAAGCTTTTCCCAAGTGAGGAGGGTGCTTTGGATTTGGGGGCCTAGTTTAGCTCCACTACCGAGATTCCTTAGATTCATAGGTTCACATTGTGGACTGAAAATTTCCAGGTGTATTTTCACCCTCAGCCTCTTGCTTGGTGAGTCTTTTCTACCAATTATGCCAGGATGGAAGTGCGCATGCAAACTTTACATTTGCACACACAGTGCAAACCAGCACTTGTACATACACGTGGTGACACACAGTTAACTTGTGCTGCACATGCAACTGCACATTTTATTCATGTGACTTCCTGCACACATGCTTTATAGGCTGAATTAAGATGCAAAAAGCTTTGGCTCCCCAAATAAATTGCACCTATAAGTTCTCCTGGGTAGAACACTATTTCTGTGTATGTTTGTGCAGCACCTAACATTGCAACCCCAATCCCAAATGGGATGTCTTGGTAGTAGTGTAATAGAAGTCCTGAACAAAAACTACAATAATCTGTTCTGAAAAAATAGTGCTGGAAATTACATAGTGTCTGGGGACAGGAGGTATTTTGTGGGAAGAGAGAGCCAGCAAATACCATCTCTAAAATAATTCAGCGGAGATGCAAGAATATAGAGGCAAGTTTTTGCCTGTTTCGGTAGCTAGAAGAACCCAGTGTCTCATGGAAGCCGTTGAGAGTCCCCCAGCAAACAGTAGCTCCGAGCTGGTGTAAAGACGACGTTGTAGTGACTCCTCTGCCAGCTGCCCCAGAGGTAAAACATAAGGAGGGAACCAGACACAGTTGTGCTCTACCACTTCTTAGGTACTGTGTGGTCCCATGGAGATCAAAGCCAGCTGGCATGAGTTGGAGCATTCATTCCTCAGACCACTCAAACTTGCACCGAGGATGCCTGGCACAGACTAGCTTGCAGACTTCCCTGGTATCCCCATTCTCCTACACCAAATAGCTTGTGTTGTACCAGGAAAGGGGAGCTAGGTTACAATACATTAGAAATTCAAGTCTGCAGCGGGCTGGTGCTGCCTTTGGGTGAATAAATAAAATTATACAGTCAATTAGCTTATTCTAAAAACAGTGTGAATTTCCTGATGAATGCCATTCCCCCAGTCCCTTTAGCATTCAGACACATGCTTTCCAGTACAGAAAGGGAGAGACGTAAGAGAGGCCAGGGTCACTGAGCATGGCAGAGGCTGGGACTCCACGAGGAACATTGCCCAGTCGGGAGTTGAACTCCAAAGACATTTTCTTGTCTCATGGATTTCTTTTGCTTGCATTTACTTGCAGGAAAGGGACTGATCTTTCACACACTGTGGCCAACTCTTTTGTTCTCTTCTGGTGAGGTTGAGGAGAGCTGGGAGTAGAATCCTCTTTGTTCTTAAGTTACTTAATGAACTTCAGCACTTATAGGATTTACCATGCATGCCACGGTGAGGTAGTGTGGCCTCAGGCAAGATTACATCTGCCTCCTCCCTGCAAGGTTTTCCCTGGCTTTCCTGTACAATGGAGATAGAGCCTATAGGTTTTCTAACAAAGGCCAGGGTTGCAGCCAGGGTAAGGCAGTGGGTAGCCTCCTCTATTAACTCCGTGCCCTCTGCCTTCTGGGCATTTACTTGAGGGCTAGGCGTGAGACTGAAGATACTGTGGCCATTTGCAGTTGCCCATTTCAAAAAAGGCTAAATACCATCTCCGGTAATGATGTGCCGTCTTCTTAAATCTCCTCTCTGCCCCCAACCCTTGGCCCCTGAAGTTCCCACACTTTCCCTTGCTGCCAACTATTTATGTGGGATGGCTTTGTGATATTATAAGCTGCAGTTATTAGTGTTTACCAGCAAAGAGGATGCTTGAGAGCTCCAGGTGGGAAGAACTGTATTCAGAATTTTACAAATAGTAATTCCTGCTAACTAAGCAAATTGTGCATTACTGTCCCGTTGCAAAGTCCAGTACAAACAGATCTGGTGAGTTGTCTGGGGTCATAGCTGAAGTCATTGTTGTAGTTGAGAACAGAACATAAATCTGCTTCCCTCAGGGGCTTTATTTGCCAATAACTGACTTTTCTAGTTCATTGGAACTTAAAAAAAAATCACATTGGGTCAATCTGAAACAAAATTTCATCCCCCTCCCCCGCAAAAAAATTCTGAAGTGTGAAAACTCCCAAAATGTAGGATTGTAGCATTTCATTTGATTGAAAGCTAAATGTCTTGTTTCAATTTCAAACCTTTTTGTAACTCTTGAAATGGAAAACAAATAACATTTCAAATTTAAAAAAGTAATTTTGAATCAAAACGTGAAATAATTTATTTTAACCATGTTGAGATATTTTTGAACTTCAGACAATTTTTCCAGGTTTCCATTTTGTTTTTGCTTTTGGACTGAGCAATTTAATGAAATTAAAATGAATTCATGAAATCTTTTTTGAAGCACCAAAAGTACACTTTTCACTTGAAGTAATTTTAGTCAAAACTGCATCCGGCCCCGATTCACTGTACAATAAGAAATCAATAGAATCAATATTGACCAAATCTTTATTTTCTAGTGATGAGCAGGTCCGTCAAGTTCTAATTTTATCACAATGATCAACTAACTAACTAGTTTATTCATCTAAGTCTCCAGAATCTAATTTCTTCCTAGTTGAAAAACAAAACTAAACTAAAAATCCCCTAGTTAGTTAATTAATTGCACTGGTCTAAAAGTGACATCAATCCTAACTTCATCTCCTTTTCCTGGAGGTTAGGATGCTCTGCAGCCCAAATCAAAATGCCTGAAGCTGGGATTTTCAGAAGAGCTGAAGATGAAATCTTCATGTTGTCGGCCTCCTTATAATCGGGGCCAGATTTCTACAAGAGCCCTGATCCTAAGCAAGGTCAAGATTTTTCCGAAGTGCCATGTATCCCACAACCCACATGGTAATGCTCACAGCTAGAATCATCCAAGCCGCTCGGTATCGGATACGCACCAATCATCCCGCGTTCTCTTGAAAAATCTGATCAATTAATTTGGTCCCTCGCTGGGAGCCGAGTTCTTTTGAAAAGTCTCCTCTGTGTCTGTCTGCTCTTACGAACAATTTCAATTCCATGCGAGTTCTTCGGTGTGAGATGAATGAAATAGATTTTTCCAGTGTACATTGATCAAAGTTATATTAGAAGCTACAATAACAATTTCAGGCCAAAGATGGGACTGAAAAAAAGCCCTGACTTGGAGATGGAGAAGAGGTTTAGCATTTGAGCCTGGATCAGAATTTTCCAGTTGCTTTATGCTAGAGGCAGGGATTTCTTGGGGTGATGTTTTTTATTGCACCAACTATGTACTCACCAGATAACACAGTGACATCTTCTTAAGCCTGTGCAAAACTAACATAGTTGGTCCAATAAAAGATACTACCCTAAGAAATCCTTGCCTCTCATGTAACTTCTGGGTCATCACAGCTACAACATCCCACTTACACCACTGCAGTTACTTTATACCACAGTTATGGGGCTGTTTTACCCCAGACCAGACTCCCAGAGTGCACGGACCGTACTTTACATCTGGATCCAAACTTTGGCCCATCTTTAATATTTAAATGTTGCTGCAAATACATCATCATCATAACAGTAATGAAACTGTGAATATATTCATCACATTGCCCGGCCTAAGGACGTGGTTCCATGGATATAGAAGATTTGCCATGCATTAGTAGTTCTCTAGAGCCTTCCTTTTGTAAGGGAGTGCTTTTGTGGTTAGAACTGAAAGTAAGGACTTGAGCATCCTCAGGGCACATGATTTATGCCCTCCAATATTTACCACACGGGGCCTTGGTGAATGAAGATGAATGCCTGCCTGGTACTGTGAAAGCAGTGGATGGAAGGTGTTACAGGAGTGCAGATGCTGTGAATTTTTCTTGGTGATTTTTCATGAGTTAAGCACCATGCATCACATATCCGCAGCAGAGCCGGCTTTGTGAGCTCCTTCAGACCTGCATGTCTCGTGACTTGGAGCAGAGAGGCACGGAGCCCTCTCAGCAGAGAGAGGGAGAAGCCATTGGACAGAAACTTTTGCAATGGAAAAAGGAAACATCTTCTCTAGCTGGTTTTGTTTCTTTTGTTCCCCGTGAAGTGAGCACAAAGCATAAAGAAACAGCTGTAGGGGCTATGCTGATACAAGTGTCTGTTCTTTAAAGCAGCGGTCTCCAAACTTTTTTGGTCGTGCACCCCTATCAGTAAAATATATACGTATATTTATATCAATATAAATAGAAGTTCTAATATTTTCTTCCTGCACGCCAATGGATCAACTTGTGCGCACCGCACTTTGGAGACCACTGCTTTAAAGGACTGGGCATCTGTCAGTAAGGGACTGATTCCCTCCTTACTTCCACCAGTGTAAATCAGAGGTAACTACTGAAGTCCATGGAGATGGATTAGTGAAAGTGGTTTCAGACTCAGGCCTTCCCCCTGGTTTAGGTTCACATTTGCCCAGCTATGCAATTACTGTCACTGCATCCTTTCTCCTTTCACGTCTCCAGAGCAAGAGAGACAAGGAAGTCCCGGCAGATGAAAGGCGTACATGTAGTGGGAGGTTTCTTCTTAATCTTCTCCCTGTAAATTAGATACCATTTTATTTAAACTTTAAAGAGAAAATAAAACTGGGCCAGACCCCAGGCTGCCAAAATGTAAGCATAAAAAAGTAGACGCAGGCTGAATCAGATGAAGAGTGTGGCTGCCTTCCGCCCTTTAACGTATTTGAATCACCTCTTTTGGCATTTTGAATCATAACAACTTAAAACTTAACAACATAATGTGTGATAATATTTAGCCGACTTTCCTAACTGCTGCTGAATGATTTCTCCTCAGGAACCCTTTGACATCTCATGCCTTTGATTGATGAAAGCTGCTCCTGCGCTCTTTGAGGCTTTGGCTGAGAAAAAGATTGAGCTTTTTCTGGTGAGAATTCAGTTCAGACACTCTCCCTGGAGCCCCAAAGAAGTCTTCAAGTGAAAAAAAAATCTTCCCTTTAATTAAACCAGAATTTTCAGCTCTTTATTACACATGTGCTATATTTCCTGGGGTTTCTACGCAAGAAAAAATAATCGTGAGTTAGACCTTAGGTGGGGATAGAGCAAAGAAGACATACACAAGGAGTCTCCTCCAATTCTAGGACACACAGGCCTCATCTACATGGGCAGCGGACTGTGCAGTTGTTACATGCGGTCATTTAGTACTTGGATAAGTACTTAGATAAGTATTCAATGACTGCACAGTAATTGGTGTTAATGCACAGTACCATCGCTGTGTGTTTTTTTTGTTTTTTTCTGATGCTACTGAGCAGTAGCAATGAGCTCGTTACTACTGCTCGGTAGCTCGCTACTACTGAGAGCAATACCATCGCTGTACAGTTAGTGCCCAGCAACACTACTGCGCAGTAGCAATGAGCTTTTGTGCAGTAGCTCTTTGCTACTGCACAGCAGCATCTCATGTAGACGTGCCCACAGAACAGCTCTGTGCTACTGGAGGATGCTCTTATGCAATAGGGATCTGTCAGGGGCCAGATCAGCTGAGCTTGGGGGAGATTGCTGCAATCAGACTGGTACAGTAGGCAGATCATGATCTGGGATTGGGGCCTTTATGGATGATGGTCCAGACTGACACAAGCATTTTGGTATTTGAAGAAACAGGTAGGTGTCTGACCTGGTGAGGCACCTTACTCTCAGCTACTTTAAGATATTCTTTGGTTCGTATGTCGAAACCAAAGCAACCATGTTTTCAGAAGAGTTTATGGTCTGTTGTCCAAGAGTTCACACCCCATGGCTAGGGCCGGATTCTCATAAGTGCCCAGCAGTTTCCCTTGTGACCCTTACGATGAGGATTCTCCCCGAGATGAGCATGGAGGCCATGCCTGTACCTCACACGTACCACACCAGGCAGCACTGGGCTGGAACTCACTGGGCGTGTCTACACATGCATTTACTGCACAGTAACTTAACGCGTAGTAAGTGGTTTTTAGACAGGCATCTGCACGTGTAGGTGTTACAGCGCAGTAACACTGTGTGCACGCTGACTTAGGAGTACAGTTAGCCCCAGGTCAGTCCGCACAAAAAGGGTTACTGTGCACTAAGGCATCTATATGTGCCTTACTATGCAGTAACTACCTTCCACTCTAAAGGGAAGTCTAAATTTGC